>NC_067155.1:10628129-10933129 GCF_903995435.1 Acomys russatus | reverse complement strand
CCTCACTCTTTCATCTACTTTATATCTTCATCATAGGCCACAAACAGACATCACCACCACCCTCACAGGTGCTTATCTTTAGACAGGTTCTTGCTTTGTACTATAAGTTGACCTTGAACTTGGGATTCTGTGAAGCCAACCTCCTATGTGCTAAGGTGACAAACATGAGTCACCAAGCCCAGCCTACTATAAAACGTAATCTGGCAAACTCAGCCAAAATGCCAAGAACTATAACTGGTCAATCAGTTCAAACCATATGCATCTTCACCAGGCACACAGTACAGACTCAGAGAAGCTGAATGATGGTTATGAAAGCGTATCCCACTCTTAGCCACCACCCTCACTTTATCTCAATAATGAGCAATGTGATTCCAAGAGGCTTCTGGGTCTGCTTCCTGGAGTTCATTGGTGAAGATTGAAGATAGATGTAGATTGATGAATAGATAGATAGATAGATAGATAGATAGATAGATAGATAGATAGACAGATAGACAAATAGAGCAAAATTACCAAAATGTATTACATAGATATGTGAAGTCATCAACTAAGGTTTTAAAATATAAAAATAACTACAGACTAGAATATTGGCTCATTGAGTAAAGACCATGCCATACAAGCTTGAGGTTAGCATTTCAAATATCTAGAAACCACCTAAATGTCAGGTCTATGAGGAAGACTTTGGTAATTACATCCTCATCACATGGAGACAGAAGATGACCAGAGCAAGCTGACTAGGAAGATTAGTCACATAAACAAGTTCTATGGTTAGAGTGAGAGGCCGTGCCCCAAAAATAAGGTAGAAGAGTGATTGCAAGGTAATTTTTCACATCATCCTCAGACCTTAGACATGTGTGTACACCCAACCCATCTGGGCCAGGATGACTACACACATGTGTCCACACTCATGCACCAAAATGTCTCCTTGAAATTTGAATTTGCAGCATGTGTATAATAATAATTATCCTCTATTTATGAAAGCTCAAATTGGGGACATTAAAAAATATTTGTTGTTCCCTGAAAGATTAATTTTACAAACAACCTGAATTTGCTATGTCAACCAACACGACAGGAAATAGACTCATCTGAGATCATAGGCAAGCATGGACCACATGTCCAATGCTGCTTCTCAGATCCATCTCAGTAACAAGGATGAGATGGCACGGCTGTAGTAGACAGTCGGCTACAGCACTGTAGCTTAGTAAAAACACACATCTTGTGTCTTGGCTATCACTGAATCATCCACACATCTGCTCATGTCTTCTCTCACCTGCCAGGGATGGAAGTCCTGGGAGTCTGTACATTTCCCGTTCTGATGCCCGCAGGATAACAAATCATGCAGGACATGGGCAATGCTGTAGACAGCTGTGTAGGCAGCATCAATTTTACTCACTTCTTGGAAAGGATACTGCTTGTGTTTCAGACTCTCATTCCCGGAGCAGAAATGAACTCCCTCTGTCACTGTGCTGTTCTGCTGAGGCCATGAACAATCAAAGGTGAACTCCCAGAACTTCTTTATAAACATGTCTTCAGGGGTCTGGCTAGGGCGCAGCTGAGCAAGGAACTCAGGGAAGCCAATTGCCCTGCTGCTGTGATACAGAAGGCCAAATGTGCCATGCAAGACACGGGAAACACCTGGAATGGTCAGAGCGAGAGCCATATGCAGAGTGCCCTTGCTGACCCACACCTGGCCTGAGACATTTACACCCAATAAGCCGTACAGGATGAACTCAAAATTCGAGTTGCTTAAGAAAACCAGAACAACCTTGGCGGTGCATTTCTGCATCTTCTGGACAGTCTCTTCAATCTTCCCCGAGGACCGGTCAGAAGGGACATAGAGGTGGAACTCAATGCACACACCAGCTGGCTCAGCACCTCAGTGGCCAGAGAGCTGGCCTGCTGCCCAAACTCATCATCATTGGCCAGAACGATCACCCAGGACCACTGGAAGTGAATTATCAGCTGGGTAACTGCACGGGAGGATATAAGGTCACTAGTCAGCGTCCTAAGGAAGGATGGGAACTGGATCTTGTCACTCAGGCTGGGCAGTGAAGATGAGTAACTGATCTGTCAAGGAAGAGCCAGGGAACATGACAGTAGGTGACAGCCAGCACTAAGTGAAATCTAATGGTCTAATTGGATTATAGGAAGGAGGGAGGGAATGGTAGGCCAGCCAATCAGAAACCTTCTAGTTCTACTAGGGGATCCATATTTGATTCCCAACACCAACATCATGTGATGGGAATCAGATAAATGCCTCTAGCTTCAAGTCCAGGAAGGCCTCTTCTGACTTCCTCCCACACCTGTGGCACAGGCTCACAAAGACATACACACATATATAAATGTATATTAAAATCTAAAGGTAATTTTGATAAAAGACTTGATATCACATTTTGAGAAGTCTGCTGGATCTGCCAAGCATCTGTACACCCCCTCACTAGTGATCATCCCAGACAGTCCTGTGGCATAGCTTTCCCTATTCCCTTCTCAGGTCCTGCCCAGCGCCCTGCCCCTCATATTTCTTCCTGCACTGCAGCTAGGCTTAGTCTGACTCTTGTTTTGCACAGCGATGTGAGGTTGTGCTTTAGATATTTCATGTGTAAGTGTGGACACGGGTGTGTCTGTCTTTCTGTCCATCCATCTGTCCCGTCTGTGATGATGCACATGTAGAGGAAAGAGGATAAATTGAGAGGGCTGGTTTTCTTCCATCATTTCGGTTCCAGAAGCCCAAACTGAACTCATCAAGCTTGGTATGAAGAATCTTTACATAAGAAACCATCTTGCTGTCCTTAGTTAGAACCAATAAGCTATGGGCTCTTATCAAACCACAATTGTGTGATTTCCCTTGTCTGAGAGAAATGGGAGTCGGATTTCTCAATTTGTCCAGGAATAGATGGTATCATCCTCTCAGGGAAAAAAAGTGAGTTTTTAAAGATGTGAAAAGTGGGGTCCTATGTCTGTGAGAGTTTGTTGTTGCTGTTGACATTATTTTGGATTTAGCAACACAGGATGTGGCTACTCTGCCTCAGGGCATTAGTACAAAACTTCTCCAGACACCACAAGGTATTGCAGGTTATTCTGTCTTTACACAAAGGCCTAGCATCTACTTCATTCATAGGGAGGGATACAGCTGACTGTCTCATACAGGTGGTCCTACCAGAAGGGGCAATAAAATAGAAGATATTCAGTTATGTTTGGATTGTAGACAAACAATGATATGTTAAGTATAAGTTTGTCCCATGAAACACACATGACTAATTGAAAACAAATTATATTTTAATAGATTTATTGGGACAAACTTAGACTAAAAATGACTGTTTCTCTTTGACTCAAATTTTTGTTATTTTCCATGTATAAGTGTTTTGCCTGCATGTATGACTGTGCACTACATTTATGTCAGCTGCCCTTGGAGGACAAAAGAGGAAGTCCCATTGATGAAAATGTTGTTTAAGATGATGGTGAGACTTCCCATGTGTGGTGGGAATCCATCTTCTGTCCTCTGCAAGAAGCAGCCAGTTCTCTTTACCTCTGAGTCATCTTTCCACACCCTGGAATTCAAATTTAACTAAGGCTTCCCTTGCAGCCCTACAAGATGAAAAAGAAAAATTCTTGACATAGTTTATAAACATCAAGTTTTGTTCTGGGCATGATAGTGCACAGCACTCAGGAATCTGAGGATAAAGGATCAAGAGTTCTAGGGCAGCCTGGGTTACATGGAGAAACCCTGCTTCAATACACACACACACACACACACACACACACACACACACACACACTTTTAAAACAAAAATGAAGATTGGCTTTGGCTGTGTCATTATGTACAGAGTAGAAATATGGATTTTCTACTGCTTTAAATATACCTAAATGTGAGAAGAAAGAGAGACGCCTCAAGGCTAAAAGCACTTGCACCAAAACCATGAGTATAGGAGCTCAGATCCACGTACATATGTAACAATTTGGTGACCCCTTTAAACCTGTCACCTCAGCTCCATGAAGACTGCATACAGCAAACTCATATGTGTGTATATTTCTTTGTGACTTTGTGCCACAGGTGTGGGAGGAGGCCAGAAGAGGCTTTCCTGGACCTGAAGCTAGACATATTTGTGTGATTCCCTACTGCATAGCAAAACTCATGGGCCAAGACAGTGGATATTTGCTACTATTTTAGAGATCCTGAGTTCAATTTGCAGCACACACATAGCAAATAAAACACATCAGTAACTGCAGCTCCAATATCTTTTTCTGATTTCAATAGATACTTCGTAAAAACGTGTGTGTGTGTGTGTCTGTGTGTGTGTGTACACAAAAGATTCATATATAAGATAAAAATAAGTAAATTTTTAGAAATATAGATTTGAATTTTATATTATCCTGTTTCCTTGTCAATGCAGGGGGACTATAGTTCTCTCTAAACTATGCAGACATGAAGAAGAGAACCAGGTTGGAAATGGAGAACATTTCAGGGAACCTGACACCACAGTGAAGCTCCTCACTACTGTGACCATCACCATCAATTTCACATCATCATTAAGGGATGGCACTGCACTCATGAAGGAATAAGGCTATGAGCAACTCACCTGAGGAAACTTGTACAGTCCCAGAAGTCTGGCCATGGACACAGACAGTGATGACCGTGTGTCCCAACCAAAGCAGCCTGAGGAGAGCCATGCTGGCACCTGTAGTTGGGGATGGGCTCCTCCTGCCCTGTGAGAAAGCCCATCGTCTCATGGAGGGCTCCATGCACTGAGTCCCCAGAGTTTCGAATGGAGAAGCCCAGGGTCACATTGGGCAACAAGTGAGCACTCCTATTAATCTCCTCAATGGCAAACACGAAACTCTGGGCCACCCTGTAGCCCAGTTGGAGACACTGAGGGAAAGAGAAGACCACATTTATCACTCATTATGGGGTAAATGCAACAAGAATAAACATTGTGACTCAAGTATAAACACACTTCTCCATAGATACTTGTGTAGAGATATACATAGGAGCAGAGAGCAGAAGAGTCCAAGGGAGTCCACAGGGGATGTGCAGAAGGTAATCAAAGGGAATAGTTTCTAGACAGCAGCAATATTTGGAGATCTAGTGCATAAGCTGGGTTTGATGGCACACATGTTTATTGTCAGCTGTCAAGAGACAGAGGCTCTGTGAGTCAGAGACCAGAGCATCGTCTACATAGCTAGTTCCAGGCAGCCAGAGCTACACAGGAGACCTTGTCTCAAGGAAAGAAGGAAAATAATCGATTGAAAAGGTTGGTTGGATACAAATATTTGTACCTAACATTGATTTCAGAAGGTCCAGAAGATAGAGGGAAGGAATTTGAAATATGGTCTTCAGATATGACTGAGACACTGCACACATGATCTCACAGCAGCTCAGCTGCCTGCACTGGGACTGCACAAGCCTAAGCCTTCAACAGCCAATCATGAGTGGGGCAATTCCACGTGGGACACTGCTCCTCCCTGCTGAACTTTTGGCAACTGATGTATTTGGCGGGTGGAAAGGCTGTCATTTTCTCTCTATGCACTCACATATTGAACTGACCAAGCTCCCATGGACAGGTCCAAACTAGAAGTCACACATATGACCCTCATTTATATCAATGGGTACAAAACCAAGAGGCATCAATTTCAGAAATCAACCTGCAGAGAGGAATGGGAAATGAAACGTATGGAAGGAAAATAACAGAGGTAGGAGAATGAGAATAAATTAAATGCACTATATGAACATATAAAATTCTCCAAGAGCAAATCTAATAAATTGTAAGGCATATGCGTACAGGCAACACCAAGACTGTGCAACACATCACATTGAGACATTTTTCATATATATATTGGCACATTTGTGCAGCAACAATAATTAAAGAAAGGCAATGAATGTGAAAGGGGTGCGTATGGGATGCATACAGCGGAGTAAAGACATATACATGTATAGTGGGACAAGACTTCTCTCTGTATTGCTACCTAGCCTGGAATGCACAGATATCCACCTGCCTCCCTGGGACTCAAGGCACATACAAGGCACATGCCACCATACCCAACTGAAGTTGTATGCTTCAATTAAATGTTAAATGTGTTAATGCTGAGAGTACATTTGACTTTAGATGAGGAAAAGATTCCACATCAGCTAATCTAACCTCCAACTCACTAGAGAGCTGAGAATGACCTTGAGCTTCTTTTACGTGTGTATGGGCATGCACGCATATGTCAGCCAGATGTTGACCTCTGGTATCTTCGTCGAATATGCTTAGTGTGGGATGAGTATGTGTGCGTGTGTCTGTGTGCTTGTGGGAGGTATGTCTGTGTCTCTGTGTGTGTGTGTGTGTGTGTGTGTGTGTGTGTGTGTGCACATGTGTGTCTGTGTCAGTGTGTTTCTGTGTATGTCTGTGTGTGGGGATGTGTGCCTGTGTGTCTGTGTCGAGCTGTGTGTCTGTGTGTGTGTATGTGTGTGTGTTTCTATGTATGTCTGTGTCTGTGTGTGTCTCTCTGTGTCTGTGTCTGTGTGTCTTTTGTCTATGTTGTGCATGGGTGTATTTCCTTATGGTGGGGAAAGGCCATGCTCAGCCACAGCAACAATTTAAAAAAGGAAGGATATTAAGACTTTAAAAATAATAATACAAATCATAAGGCTGAGTTGGGAACTACTCTGTGGAACAGTAGTTAAAAATCTGGGACAAGAATGAGCAAAGGAAGCTTTTAGCTGTGGCTCAGTTCATGGACTATGAGCCTCATAAGCCAACTGTGGAAGTACATGGCTATAGTCACAGGACCTAGAAGGTGGAGGAAGGAAGATCAGAACTTCAAGGTCAGCACCTATTACCTAGAAACCTGAGGCAACATGAAACTCATAACAAATAAGAGCAAAAGAAATACCCTAGAGAAGAACCATGGGGCCTGAGGACTGACGAACAACGTACTAATTACACATTTAGGCATTCAGCACACACACCTGCCTAGACGTCCTTTTGAGTAGCAAGCACACACAAAAACTCAAGAATCCACTGAGCTGAGGAGCACACACACTACAGCCAGTGCAGGAGAAGCCTATTGTACAAATAAGAAAGATAGAGGGAGAGAGACAGTGTAAAAGGAGAGCTACAGAGCTACTACCTTTCTACACAGAGAATGGGGGTGGCCATCCAGCTGGGATTCTGAGAATCAGTCCTTCTCCAAGGCTTCACACAACTTTTAAAGCTGCTTCTGGCTTTCAGAGATTCCTGCCCCACAACAAGGACTTACCTTGAAGCCTGCAGCGTGGCCGGTGGGGCACTGAAATCACACATAGTACCATTAGAGAAGTGAAAGATGGAGAAACTGCCCCCCACCATGACATCTCCGGGACGGTCAAAGTGAGGGATCTGCCTTGGCAACAGCCAGGCTCTCGGTCCAGGAAGGGCAGACCCAGAGACACAGACAAAGAGAATAGAAAGGAGGGCACGCAGCCACATGCCTGCTGAAAGCCACACTGCCAAGGGCAGGACAGCCCCATATGGGGCAGTGGCAAGCAGTGAACTGGGCTTTTATGTGGGATATAGCCATTGATCAAGTCCCTGAGATTAAGGCCACACTGGGAAATCTAGGGTCCACAGGCTGTGTAGAGAAGGTGGTGGACTGGGTGGCCACAAAACCCCAGAGCCATTAAGTTTTATCCCTTCTCCTGAGGGTTCTTAGCCTGTCTGCATCCAGGGATACAGATCTTGCCATCACCTGCGACTATAGGAAGAGCGACAATGGGCACGGCTGTCTCCTAAGGGGCCTGCAAGGGAAGGAGCAGCTGTGCCCAGGGTGCTCAAGGCACTGATCTGTAGAGTGGCCCCAGGTGGGGACAGGGAGCAACATGTCCAGTAGCTGAAAGTAAAATATTTTTAGCATGTAGGTCAATCACTACAGCCCTGCACTGTCCTGCCCACGTTCTTGCATAGTTTGATCCACCAGCCCATGTTCTTAGCGGTCGTTGCAGTTCCTTAGAAAAGATTCTGAAATGTTTTATGATGGAGTTTTGGACATACAAAAACCAAACTGCAGAAAACAACCAATGCCCCTGTCATCCTGGAGTCATGCCCTATTCTTCCAGGCTACTGAGATTTTTATCTGTATTGGAGAACAAATGCCAAGCCTGGCAGGATGGCTCTCCAGGTAGATTCATTTGATACACAAGCTTGACGACCTGTGTTTGATATCATGAACACATTCAAGCACAGAGGAAGAGAAAAAACTCCACAAAGTTGTCCCCTGACTCCACATAGAAGCTATTGCATCCAACACACACACACACCTAGTTCATAATACACAGTAGAGTATTTATATAAGAAGGCAAATTCCAGACTTTGTTATTCCAAATGATAAGTATAATTTCATAACATAATCCCGCTATGCAAAAAGACCCCAACTCATCCTCACGTCCATGACTTGAGACGAGAACTGACTTCTGGAACCTTCCCTCTGACCTCCAATATGTGCTGTGGCATGTCCATGTCCAAAGACACAGACACAGACACGGAGGGAACACACACAAACACACCAATGTATGAATCATAAACATAAAACTGCAGGGAGATAGAATACGTCAGAATAATTCCAGTCACTCGTATACCACACTACACTTATTTAGAATTCACTTTAAATTGTTTGGCCTTTTCTCAGATAGAAGAATATTAAGGAACGTTATGTAATACATTGACAATTCATTTCATACTAGTTTTTATTGAGGCAGTAATTCACATAGTGTACAATTCATCCATGTCCACTATACAATTTTCCATATGTGGGAGCAGCACATAGATCCCAGCACTCAGGAGGGCAGGAAACAGGGAGGAGTGCTCAAGTAGGAAGCCAGGTAGACTGCCCAAATGAATGAATAAAAAAGATGACAATCTAGTATATTTGTTTTCTTTATAACTAGTAATGAAGTACTTTTAACTCTTAGATACCTGTGGGAAGTGGTTTAAGCAATATGAGTGGCATGGTGCACAACAGAGGCCAGAGGTGGTGGTTTCGCGTTAGTTAAAAATTACATTGCTGTGAGCTGCGCTCACATAGTGGTTCAGGGCAACGCAACGGAGGTCCTCTGGAAGAGCTGTAAGTATTCTTTAACACGGAGCCATCTCTCTAGTCCCAGCTAGCATTTTAGAACTTCTCACACCAGAAAGAAGGACTGCACCAATTACACTTCACTCCTCACCTCTAATCTCTCCCCGACAAATTCAGGAAATTAGCAGTCTAATATATTTCTCTATGGGTTCACTTCTTGAGGGTATTGCATAAAATGGAATATAAGATATATGATTTTCTTTGTCTGGATTCTACAACTCAGTATAAAATTCTCAAGGCATAGTCATACATGACACAGTATTCTAGTTATTCTTATATTTTTTCATATTGATGAATGATATATTAGTAATTGTCTAATCCACAGCAAAGATTCATCAACTGCATAACATAAAAAGTATTTCAACTTCAGTATATAAATAATGCTTCTACAAAGATTTATTTACAGTCTTTAACAGACATGGTTTATTTTTCTTGGAAATAAGTCTAAGACTGAGATTGCTAAGTCACATGGTAAGTCTGTGAAGGAACTCTCAGTGAAAGGTTCAATCCCCAGTTCTGCTCCTATCAAACAAAAAAGACAGATCGGTAATACGCGAGAGACAGTCCTGGCATCCTTATTAGGTGACCTACATTGATACTGAGCTACCTATTGCCTACACCTGGGCATGGTACTTAGGTCCTATCCATGCCTGTCCTTGGTTGGTGTATCAGTCACCCTGCCCGGAATGGCCGAGATTTGTTGGCGCTGTTGGTGTTTATGAAGCTCCTTTCCTATTTGGGGCCTTCTTTGCCCACTTGCAATAACATTTATCATATATGTGTCTTCATTGCCCCCTTGCAATAAATTTTAGCATATATGGGGTCTTCTCTACCCACTCCCAATAACTTATAGCATATATGGGGCCTTCTATACACACTTCCAATAACTCTTAGCATATATGGGGCTTCTATACCCACTTGCAATAACTTTTACCATATTGGGGCCTTTTATATCCACTTCCAATAACTTTTCACAATACATCTGGAGAAAACAGTCAGTGACCATCTATATGTCCACTCTAAATACAGCAGTCATTAGTGTTTTGTTCTCAGTGTCTCATTTTCATCTTAGCTGTCCTTTAAGTAACTTTACATCCACAGAGAAGCAGTGAGCCAGAACCATGCATGAGGTTCTGGTGACAGCGCCCAGCACTAAGTCATGAGGCTTTGTGGTGTGGACCAGGGAAGACACCTGCTCTGGAGCACCGCACCCTTCCTATCTTGCTGTGCCTGATGGCCTTGAACTTGCCAGGCAGGGGTGTTCTTCTCGGGCCTCAGCAAGATGATGTAGCACTTGGGGATGAAGATGCCACCCAGAAGCCCAGCAGTGGAAGCCAGGATGGAGAATTTCTACAGCCACAGTGGACTTGCCCTGGGCACTGTGGTACAGGGCAGGAAGGCTGTCCAGACATGCAGAACAGCAGCATGCTGAAGGTGAGGAACTTCGTCTCATTGAAGACATCTGGCAGGGCCCTGGCCAGAAAAGCCACAGAGAAGGTACCCCCTGCCAGGAAGCCCAAGTAGCCAAGCACACAGAAGAAGGTGGTGCCAGAACCCTCCTGGCACTGGATGACAATGTGCTGGGGACTCGACACCATATCCCTGTGTGGGAAGGGTGGGGAGGTGGCCAACCAGACCCCACAAAGAACAACCTGAATTAAGGAAGCAATGAGGACCACTGAGGAGGAAGCACCAGGGCTCAGGCATACCCGGATCCTGCCCCCTGGCCTGGTGACCCTGAAGGCCAGGACCACTGTGACAGTCTTGGCCAGAACAGAGGAGACAGCCACCGTGAACACCACGGCAAAGGTGGTCTGACGGAGAGGCACGTGGTGACAGTGGTCGGCCTAGGAACGACAAGGCACACAGGGCACAGAGGGAAAGAGAGATCAGGAGTAAGTAGCTGAGAGCTCTGTTGTTGGCCCTCACCGGTGGTCCTCTTAGGGTTTGCAGGATCTTCTGTCCAGGCCCTTCGTCTCTGGCTTTTATGGTTCTCTGCTGAGAAGTAGGTGTAATTCTGATAGGTTTTTGCATTAAATGTTATTTTGGCCTTTTTCCCTTGCAGCGTTAAATATTTTTTCTTTTCTGTTATTTTGTGTTTGTGATTAGTATGTGTGGGCGTTTTTCTTTCTGGTCTAATTCGATTTGGTGTTCTGTAAGCCTCTTGTGGTGTTTTAGGCATCTATTTCTGTAGATTGGGAAGTTTACTTCTAAATGATTTTGTTGAGAATAGTTTCTGGCCTTGGAGTCTGAATATCTTCAATTCTTCAAGCCTATTATCTTCAGATTTCTTCTTTTAGTGTCCTTCATTTCTGGGATGTTTTCTGTCAATTTTTCCCAGATTTAGCATTTTCGTTAATGTTTGCTTCAAGATCTATGATTGTATCTTCTAGACCTGAGATCGGTCCTTCATCTCTTGGATTCGGTGAGAAAAGCTCACCTCTGTGTTGCTTCGCCTTCCGTCTTGATCTCGCATTCCCCTTTTTCTTCGTCGTGGGTTTATTATTGAATCCATTTCATCTTCAGAATCTTGAACTGATTTTTTTTGTTTCTTTCAATCTGATTGGTTTGTATAGTCCTGAGTTTCTTCCATTGCTTCTTTAGAGGCCTTCAGACTTGAACGATTATGGATTTCTTTTCAGTGGTTGTGTTTGTAGTTTCCTGAAACTTTCCAGTGCCTCTCTACTGCTTCTTTTATGTATATCACTATTTGGCTGCATCTTTCTTCTCTCTTTCTGCATCTATGACGATTTTAGTTGTTGCCTCCATTACACATCTCCATTTACTAAGGATTTGAGGAGGTCAGTTTTTTTATTTCTATTTGTTTGAGTTCTCCTGGGTTGTTTTCTTTTCTTGGGGTAGATGAATCTGGAAGACGCCAATTGTTTTGGGTTTTTTGCATATGCCTTTTAACACGGTCCTCTAGACACTTGCTGTCCCTCTATTTTTGTTGGGTAGCTTGTCGAGTTGGTGGAGGGAGTTCTGATGATAGAGCACCTTGTTTCTCTCATGATTTCCCTAGGCCGGAAGCGCTGAGGCTTCACTGTCTGGGATACAGGAGGCTAGGTCCTGGTCATTTTGGGACTCTCACAGCTAGTGTCCTCAGCTCCCCCATACTGTGGGCCCCCCCCCTGCAATCCATTCGGCATCTCTGAATGTGGAATTGTGTCGGCCAAATGTCCACACCTTCTGGATCCCCTTGTAGCACCAGAGCTCTCCAGGGACCTGAAGCAGGTCAGGTGGACGTGGTCCCCCCAACCCACCCCCCCCCCCCCCCCTGATGGCCACTCGACTACTCCCCTCGCTCCATGGAATTCCTTATTCTTTGAGCTTTGGTGCTCCCTACGTTCTGTGGTTCCTGGTAGCATTTCAAGACCCAGACTGCTTGCGAGTCCAGTTAGTGTCAACAGGGTCCAAACCGCACACACTGAGTCCAGTTTGTGTCTCTGGGCTCAAAGGGTTTCACCAAGGCCTATTCCACACTCTTAGTCAAATTAGCGCGAGTCCAACTTGGTCTGGGCCAAATTGCACACGGATCTCCCTGGAGTCAGTTAGAATCTCAGACCCAAACTTCTCACTGAGTCAAGTCAGAGTCGCAGGGCTGGGACTGACCGCCAGACCAGCCAGGGACCCCAGCCTCCCACCCACGCCTGAGCTCAGCTAGGTTCTCTGGGGCCAAACTGCCTGCCAAGCTCAGCTAGACCGCTCTGGGCCCAATCGGCCACCAAGCGACAGTTAGGGACGCTGGCCCCAAATCGCAGCCGAGCGCAGCCAGAGGGTGAATTGCACAATAAGCTCAGCCAGGACTCTGGACCCAAACTGCTTGCTGAGATTCAGCCCGGGCTCTAAGCCAAACTGGCACATAGAGTCCAGCCAGAGTCTCAGGGCCATGATGCAAAGCAAAGTTCAGCTAAGTCTCTGGGCCAAATCACCCACCAAGTCCAGCTAGGGACTCTGGGCGCAATATGCAAGCTAGCTCAAGCCTGCCGTCAAGCAGGAGAACTGCGCTCGGAGCTGAGCTATTCTCCACGCGGGAACTGGAGCGGAGCGGAGCCGGCGTCGCAGCTGCAGAACTTTGGCACTGACTGAGCTTTTGCATCTCGTCCACCGCGCAGAACCATGAGCTAGCTAGCATCTCCTGCTGCGGTGGAACTGTGTGCTGAGTGAGCTTTGGACCTCAGGGGCCGCAAAGGCACTGAGCTCAGCCTGTGTACCTAAACAGTGGAACTGTCGCTGAGCTGATTAAGGTGTACCGCCACAGTGGAACTGCACATGAGAAAAGCTTCGGTCCTGGGCGAAACGCACACCAAATCCAGTTTGGGTCTCAGAGCACGAGCACTGCGCCAAGTTGAGCTTGCGACACAGGAGCCCAAACCACACGGCACAGCCAATAATGCCAGATTACCCTCTCCAGCTGCAACTCCTCCACTGACCACAAACCAATCGCCTCCGCCAGAGGCTCTGAGCTGCAAACCTTCGGTCACCACCACCACCACTGCTACGTGCTCGCCTCTCCTGTCCTGAAAAATTTCCGCTATCCTCCCGTGGCAGGGCACACAGGGGCCTGCTACCACAGGGGGCCTTCGAACCGTGGAGCACTCCTACTGCTGGTGAGGGGACCTGCAGTGTTACTTGGGTAGAATTCGTCTGCAATTTCCCCTGAATTGTTTAATGGAGCTTCTAAGCACAGTCCACACGGGCCATCGCCGCCATCGTGGATATCCCTAGGATAGGTTATATATGTGTACTAATATAAACGGAAATGTAGAAATACTAATTGAAAAAACTGTAAATAAATTTAAAAGGGGTACAATGAAAAATAATCATTAAGTAAAACGAAAACAACATCACCATGGTTGACAGATACATTCATATATATGTAATATAATTATGCTTCTATAAAGAGATTTATTTACAGTCCTTTACAAACATGATTTGAGTTTCTTGAGAGAATATCTAAGACACAAGATTGCTAAATCACATGATGATCGGAAGCTTATTATCTCCTGAAACCATATCATATTGTTATTCTGAATTTTTGTACAGTTTTATTTAAACTTTTGTAGAGCAATCAATAATTGGACAAATAACAATTAATCACATGGTAAGTCTGGGAAGGACCTCCATGAAAAGTTCAATTCCTAGTAACTAGCGCTGTCAAAACCAAAAAAAAAAAAAATCAATAATATACCTCTCAACCTGACATCATCGTTTTACCTCATCGAGACCCTTCTCAAACCTGGGGCAGTTATGTTTTGGGAGTCCTCCATTGGAGTTGCGCCCTGTGGTCAAGAGGTCGAGACATTGGGTGAATGCCATTTCGACACAGCCAACATGTGAGTCTCAGGTATCAAATTCTATATCAGCCACATTTTCCACATCGAGCCATCTTCCTAACTCCTCGTCAACCTGTCATATTCTGTTTAATGTTAAGTCAGTAACTCTCTTGGATATTCACTTATAAGACAAGAAAAAAAACATCCCATTAATGTTTCCTCTCGTAGCTCACAACGATCGTCATCTGTCTTTTACCTGTGTAGCTGCACAAACCATGAGACGAAAACCATGCAGTTAGTTAGTGATTCCCCGCTGCGGATGAGACCATGAGGTTTGTGGTGAGGACCTGGAGAGTAACAAAAAACCTTCGCTGGAGGGTCTAACATGCTACACTGCTGTGCCTGGGGGCCTTGATTTGCAGGCAGAGGTGTTCCGTTCTCCAGGCGGCAGCAAAGGATGTAGCACGTGGGGTAAAGATGCCAACCCAAAGCCAGCAGTGGAAGCCAGGAATGGAGAAGATCTCTACAGCCGCACGTGGACGTGCCCTGGCACTGTGTACACAGGGGCAGGAAGCTTCAGACATGCAGAACAGGCAGCATGCTAGAGGTGAGATACTTTCCTCATTGAAGACATCTGGCAGGGCTGTCCAGAAAAAAAAAAAGCCCCCACAAGAGAAGGTACCCCCCTGCCAGGAACCCAAGGTAGCCAAGCAACACAGAAGAGAATGGTGCCAGAACCCTCCTGGCACTGATGGCAAGTTTGGGGTTACGAACCATAACCGGTGTGGGGAATGGGGGGGAGGTGCCAACAAACCGCACAAAGACAACCTGAATTAAGGAAGCAATTAGGACCACTGAGGAGGAATCACAAGGGCTCAGGCATACCCGATCCTGCCCCGGGACTGTTGACCCGGAAGGCCGGACCCACTGTGACAGTCTTGGCCAGAAAAAGAGGATAAACAGCCACCGTGAACACCGGCAAGGTGGTCTGACGGAGGGGCAAGGGGGGACCCTGGGGTCGGCCTTGGAACCAGCAAGCACACAGGGCCAGAGGGAAAGAAGATCAGAGTAGTAGCTGAGAGGCTCTGTTGTTGGCCCTCACAACAGTATGTCCCGATGCTCAGAAACACTCCAAGACTCAGGACAGCCATATACCACACAGGAAGATTGACACCAGAGCAGTATGGATCCCAGAGGTTCCTCAAGGCCAGGAAGATCTCTGTCCTGGCGGCACGGTCTCTGGTGTGGCGTGAGTACTGCTCTAATGCTCCTTGGGCACTTAGACATCGCTTCATGCGATGGGAGACAAGACACAGAAAAGGGAGTTGAGCTGGTGTGCTGGAACATACTTAATCTCAGCAATTGAGGAAAGAGGCATGGTGGAAGTCTACCAGTTCCGTCTCATGGCCAAAAGACTAGCCCTAATCCCAGCCGAGGCTGCCATTGTAAATGTCTCAAATCAAACAACAAACCTAAAGAATACACACACCCAACCACACACACACACACACACCACACAGGTTTGTAATGAGAGCGCACAGAGGAGTGGCTCTGCTGGCAATCAATGAGTCCTCACCAACACCAACGCCTCATGCAACTTAGACTTTACATTTCCATTCAACTTTTCAGCAGGTAAACATAAGCTACGGTATTCAACCAGCCTGGAAGGGGAATGGTCTGTTCACACTCAACCTATGCGGTGGAACCACTTTCATACAGAGAAATAAAGAAGGGCCAAAAAAAGAACACCCACAGTCGGCTCCAGTTACAGAGGTTTAAACAGCAACTGAAAATGTGTCAGTGTCAAGGAAGTCAGGGTGTTTATATGCACCTGAGAAGCTTGTGGTATCTATGTTTCTCTCCTTTCTTTCCATCTTTCTTTTTTTTTTTTTTTTTCATTTTCAAGAGAGTCCCAAAGTGTAACCTCATTCTGTAGACCAGGTTAGTTTCAATTCAAAGACTGCCTGCATCTCCCGTAATGCTAGGACTAAATTCCGGACCACCTTTCGTGATGACAATGGCCCGGTCTTCATCAGGGGACAAGGGATGTGGCAGTGTGTGTGACGAGGACAATTCATAGATGTGAAAATGGTGGGTTTAGGCACTTCTCTGTCTCAATAAAGCCTTACCATAAAAACAATGTAAGACTAGCTTTCTCAATGGTGTTCCACCTGAGTCCACAGGAAGACCAGACTGCACCGCTCAGCACGAGGGTGGGGGGTTAGAATAAAAGGTCCCCATAGATTCACATAGGGAAAGGTTTTTGATCCCTAGTTGGTGGCGGTCGGGATGGATTGGGAGTGGAGTCTATAGGAGGAAGTGGTCACTGGTGAGTAGCCATTGAGAGTCAAAAATCCACACCAGGCCAATCTCCACTGTCCTGTGCCTCTGCCTGTTGGAGCACAATATAATTCTCAGTACTGCTGTGGCGCCAATGCCTTCCAGCGGGCCGACACCAGCCAGCCTGCAGGAGGTGTCATGGACGCATCCCCTGAAACTCGAATAAGCCACAGTTCAATGTCGGTTCTCAAAGCAGACTTGCTCATGGTGGTCCCCTTCCCCCCACAGGAGACATGAGAACACAATGGAGAAATACACAAGGAGGCTCCACATGGCCCGTTGACCCCTCAGATTCCACTCCTCGTGCCTTACCCTTTGGTCTTCAAAGTGTACCTCGGGGCAGGGACCTGCATCAAAACAGCATTTGGGGGGGGCTCCCGTACGGGAAACCTTGGCTAACCCTGGAAGGCAACTTTCACTGCAGTTTGAGGTGGGCAACTGGTACAGTGAACAACAGTGTCACCGGTGAATCTCTAGTTATACGGATGCCTTTACGTACTCTGACAACCAACAGTTTCCTCCAGCTCACTACATTGTCCATCTTTTCAGAGTTTATATAAGTCTCTCCAAGAGGAGTCCATGGAACAGGTACCAGTAATGAGTAAATAGAAGAAGTGCTACACCGAGCTTACTAGGCTAAGGGCTTCAAAAATTAGAGCTAATCAAAGTGTGATGTGTTATCTCTCCAGGCTCCCTGGGTTCCTACATCAACATTGAAAGTATTGCAACTGAAAAAATAGTCCAGCTAGCAGGAATACGGCTGCTTGCTCTTCCAGAGAAGCAGGGTTCAATCCCCAGAACCAACGATAGCATAGCACCTCACACTGTACTCCATGCCAGAGTCCAATTCCCTCTTCTCACCACCACAGGCACACACGACACATACATAAAGATATATGCCAGTAAAACTGCCAAATTTGCAGAATAAAAAAGTGAAGAAAGACTACATGTATTGGGAGACTTAAGAAGCAACATGCCCGTCTGTCGTGGCAGCCTGCTTGCCTCAGGGACTGCAAGAAAAACAGGTATTTTTCCTTTCTCTTCTTATTATCATCTTTTCTTTCGGTTGGCATGGAATCCACACTGGGATGCTTCCCTTGTTACCTTTCTCTCTTCCTCTGAATCTAACTACAGACCTGTGGGTGCTTGCAGGAACGGCATGTCTAAACCAGAATAAAATGCTCCTCACTTCTTCTTTGTCGCCAGTTTCCCGCTTAGGGCGCTGTTAATTTTTCAGTTGGCTATCCTGTTTTTGTTTGCTAAACTATAAGTAGGGTATGGATATGGCTACATGTACATATTGACCCATCAACTAACTTTCTATCTATCTAGCATCTATCTATCTATCTATCTATCTATCTCTGTGTGTTGTATCTGCTCGCTCTCTGTTCGCTGTCCCGCTGTCTCTGTCGGTCTGTCTCTCTATCTATCTCTCCTCTATTTTCATCTGTGTGTGTCTGGTGTCCTCTCATCCTTCTCTGTCACTGTCCTCTCCGGTCGCTGTCTCTCTGCTCCTGGTCTGCGTCTGTCTGTCTGTCGCTCTCCTCGCCGCGTCCTCGCTCCTCTTCTCTCTCCTCTCTCTATCTCCTGCTCGCTCTCTATCTCTCTCTCTCTCTCGCCTCTTCTCCCCATAGCCTCCCAGAACTGGGCTCTGGAAAACACGTTGGCCAGTACACAAAGAAATCTCCTGCCTCGACCTTTCAGATGCTGAGAATTAAGGTGTGCACACACCATCACCAAAGCTACTCGTCCCTCGTTAAACGGCTCCACACAGGCAGGGTTATAGAGGAGTGGTGTGGTGCTGAAGATCGCTGCCAAAACAAAGAGGTGAGAAATCTCTCCCAATCAAGCCAATAAGAGGCCCCGTTCATTCATGAGAACCCGCTGAACCACTTAGCATGTGTCCTTTGTTCTTTGAGTAACACATGAAGGAAACTCCTCTTGTTTGAAAGGCTTAATCTACATTGAATAGAGAGCGCCAGAACAAAGTAAGACAAGTGTAAGCAGATTGGACCGTTCTCGACTGGACATATGACAGGAAGCTGAACGTTTTCATGCACAATACATCACACAGTAGGCATGCCTACTCGAAACAGCCAATCCATTTTGTTAATAATCATCAGGATGTGAGCATCACAGGTTTCCAAAAGTCTTGTGTGTTTGGAACTACAGACTCAACCAATGCTGGGTTTTTTTGAAGAATGATGGGATCTGGGCATCTGCCCTAGGCAATACAGTAATTTCCTCACTGGAATTCATGACCTGAAAAGAACTACTGTCGGTGTTGAGAAAATAAAAGTGAACCCGAATGTGGAAGAATGGGTTTGTGCAGGCACTGGTAAGGTATAACTTGCTCTCCTACCATATATATCTGACCCGCATAGCTCATTCATGGTCACCAGGAGGTGGGAAAACCTTCCACGCACACAATAGCTTTCTGCCATGAATATGACCTCAAGCCACACAACCAAAGCATGGTCATCCTTGACTCAACTCTAAAAACCACAGTCCATAAAAACATTTGCTCACTTCACATGTCTTGGAAAGTTGCCATGGCCGTGGTGAAATCTAAAACATTTACGTAAGCAATTCTGTCTGATTAAACCTCACAGATGGTACCTGGAGACGTTTAGCTCATGGTGTCACTAATCTTCCTCTTCAAAGGCAGAAATGAAAACACTCTCAAAATACTCCAGGTGCCATTCTGATTCTGTTTTGAGAGGCCGGGAATGTTCTTTTCGCCATTTTTCACAGTTTGTGTGGTGTAAGTATGTATGTGCTGCAAAAACAATCGACGTGGGATGATGAGAATGTGTGGACAAGTCATGTGGACCAGTGGGTTAATGTTGCAAATCGTCCCTTCTTTACTTTCCACTATGCACATGGAGTGACGCTCAAAGTAACACCCAGAATTCGCTGATAGGTTACTATATACTGGCTTCGCTTTTCTAGCTCCTTGATCCACCATGCAAGAAAGAAATTACAGTTACCACCCTGCCCACATCAGCAGTACACATTTGTCTGGAGGACAACAAAGCTAGATTTTGTGCTTGTGTAGCAAACACTAACCAATGGAGCATCTCTCCAACAGCAGCTCTGATGGATTATATTTTCTGCTCAGTCAGTATCATTCAGAGAAGGTCTCTTATTAGATAAGAACACATCATCGCTTATGAATGACTGGCCCTCCGAGCCACGTCCCCTTCATGACCAAGAGGGCTGAGGAACCCTAGAACGTGGAATTCCCCAGGAAATTACACTCTAGGAAAGAGTCAAGCTCTGCATTCAGGCAACTCACGTGGAGATCGTCCTTCAAATGGACCAGTCATTTTGTTCTCAGAAGAAGCCTGAGGGTCTATCGTGCCTACGTTGACCAAATGGAATACCCCTCAGGGGTCTTCTGCCATGGAAAATGTCAAAACGTTGTCCAACCAAATCTCCATTGTCATCAAACATAAATCTCACGTCCATCAGGAGTACTTGAAGTGCACCATCCTGAGGGCAGGAAGCGCAGAAGAAAAGAAGATATTGTTGGAACTGGGCTGTGCCTGTCCTAGTCTTCTCTATATGCCTCTGCAGTGATACTGGAGCAACTTCATCAAAATATGGCTTCAGTGTTTGTAATGGGGTTCAAGGAACTGTTATATTTGCAGAAAAAAAAAATTACTTAGTTTTAATTCATAACCTTTCATAATATTTTATACTGAGATTTTTAAATATAATATACTCTGTGTGGTGTGTGTGTGTGTGTGTGTGGTGTGGTGGTGTGTGGTGTGTGTGTGTGTGTGGTGTTGTGTGTGTACATCTCATCACAGTGCAAAATTTCAGAGAGTACTCTCAGGAAGATTGTCTCTGCTTCCTGGCCATGAGGGACTCAGGAATTGCCTTAAGCTTTGGGGACAAGTGCCTTACACCCACCTGAGATCTCCTCGCCACCCCACTTAAAATTAACCCGAAACATCTCAATGGGGTGCTGCTCGAAGGGTCCATTGGCTTGCACTATTCTGCATCAGCTTCCATCCCACCACCCTTAGATGCCAAACACTTAGATCGTTCCACAACTGACCCAGCCCACTGAGGCCTCCCAATCACTCAGACCACACTCGTCACACAGCGTCACTCACATCCAGATGACGCTTCTATTTGTCGCAGTCTAGGTGCGCATAAAGGCTTCTTTGACAGCACAACCGGTCTTCCCGTGAGAGGTGTCTTGTCCTCTTCTCTGCAACTCGGTAATTTCAACCTCTCCCGCCCGCTCATTTTCCTCCTTCACACGCCCCACGCTTTCATCTACCTGATAATCGTCATCATAGGCCAGAAGCAAGACATTGCCACCCTCACATATGATATTTTTGGGACAGGTTCTGGCTTGGTACTATAAGGTTGCCGTAACGCCAAGGATTCTATGCCTCAAGTTTCCTGTGTGCTAAGATGAGAGACAAAGTCACCAAGCCCAGCCTCCTGTAATCATATTAGGCAAACACTCAGCGAAATGCCAGGAACTATAACTGTTCTACTGGTCCAAAACCCACATGAAGCCGCACCAGCAACACAGGGAACTGACGATGGGTAATGAAATGGTACCCCTCTTGCCACCACCCTCCACTTTATCCAAGAATGAGCAAAGGGACATCATCAGAAGTTCTGGCAGATGTGGGGCTTATGCTGCCGGAGTCGATTAAGAGAGCATGAAGATGATGATATAACAGTTAGAGCGGACAGACAGACAGATAGTTATACAGACAAACAGAACAAAATAACCTATATTTATTATGTTAAATGTATGAAATGTCTCTATTTTAAAATAGAAAACTAGGTGAGACATTAATAACTGGCTCCAGAGATTAAAGCTTTTGCCAGACAAACATGATGTTGGGATTTCAAATACTCAAAAACCCTAATGCCAGTAGATAAAAAGCCTTTTTGGTAATTACATCCTCAGAGAATGGAGACAAAGAGATGTTCCAGAGCAGGCTGGCTAGGGAACACTAGCCACACAAACAGGTTTCTATGGTGAGTGAGGGTCATTCTCCAATATAAGGTAGAAAAGTAACTGAAGGTAGACGTCAACATCACCCGCAGACCTACCACATGGAGGTAACACAGTATGGGAACACTGGCCCATCTGTGTCAGTACGCTACACACATGGTTGTCCGCACCCGTGCACCAGAATTCCCTTTGAATTTTGGATTGAAGACTGCAGATGCTAAAAATGTCCTCTGTTTTTTATGAAAGCTCAAACCTGGAACACTTCTCTGAATAGCAGTTTTACAAACAAACTGAATGTTGACTATGTCAAGTCAACACACTAGGATGGACTCCTCTGAGATCATACATAAACATGGACCACAGGGGCCAAGGCTTGCTTCTCAGATCCATCTCATTAACAAGGATGAGATGGCACAAGCTTTTAGTATCAGTCGGCTACAGCACTGTAGCTTAGTAAAAACATACATCTTGTGGTCTTGGCCTATCAACAAATCCTCCACCAGCTGCTTCATGTCTTCTCTCACCTGCCATGGATGGAAGTCATGGGAGTCCAGACATTCCTTTTCTGGTGCCCACGATAAAACATCATGGCAGGATGACATGGGCAATGCGGTCGCGCTGTGTTAGGCAGCATCGATTTACTCAGTTTCTTGGAAAGGATGCCGCTTTTGTTTCAGACCTCATTCCCGAGCAGAAATGAACTCCCTCTGTCAGTGTGTGTTCTCTGAGGCCTGAACAATCAAAGGTGAACGCCCGAACTTCTTTATAAACATGTCTTCAGGGTCGGGCTAGGCGCAGCCTGAAGAAAGGAAATTCCAGGGAAGCCAAATTTTGCCCTGCTGCTTCTATGTGTACAGAAGGCCAAAATGTGCCTTGCAAGACCTGGGAAAGCCCTGGAACAGTCAGAGCGAGAGCCATTGGCAGAGTGTCCGTGCTGACCCACACATGCCTGAGACATTGTACCCAGTAAACCGGACAAAGGAATCAAAATTCGAGGTGTTAAGAAAATCAGAACACCGTGGCGGTGCATTTTCGCATCCTCTGGACAGTCTCGTTTCAATCTTCCCAAAGGACTGATCAAAGACATAAGGGGGACCTCAATGCACACACAGCGGGGCTCAGCACCTCAGTGGCCAGAGAGCTGGCATCGGCCCAAACTCTCATCAGTGGCCAGACGAGCACCCAGACCACTGGAAAGGAATGGAAGCTGTAACTGCACGGGAGGATAGAAGGTCCGAGGCAGCGTCCTAAGGAGGATGGGAACTGGGATCTTGGTCACTCGCTGGGCAGTGAAGATGAAGTAACTGATCTGTCAAGGAAGGCCAGGGAACGTGACAGTAGGTGACGCCAACAACTAAGTGAAATCTAATGGCTATTGAAATATAGGAAGGAGGGGAGGGAACTAGAAGGCCCAGCCAATTCAGAATCCTTCTAGTTTCTACTAGAGGAGACCCAATTGATTCCAACACCAACATCATTTGAGGGGGAACCGAGAAATGCCCTATAGCTTCAGGCCCAGGAGCCATTCTGGCTCCTCCATACCCTGTGGCACATATTCACAAAGAAATATACACCCAAACATATATTGAATGTCGAGTAAAACCTAAAGGTAAATTTTTGATTAAGGGCTTGAGATGACATTTGGGAATCCTGGTTCTGCCAATCATCGGTCAACCCCGCACTAGTGATCATAACAAGACTCCTGTGTCATGCTTCCACTGTTCCCTTCTCGGGTTTCTGCCCAGCCCCTGCCCCTCATATTTCTTCCTGCAATGCAGCTTAGGCTAGTCCTGACTGTTGTGCCCACCGATGTAGGGGTGCCTTAGAATAGTTCACGTGTAAGTGTGTGCACGAGTGGCGTCTGTCTTTCTGTCCATCCATCTGTCCGTACCTGTGAGGCTGCCAGGTAGAGCAAGAAGAGAAATTGAGAGGGCTGGTTTTCCTTCATCAGGGGTTTTCAGAAAGCACAAAATGAAGTCATCAATTCATCAAGCTTGTATAAGAATTGTTACACGAATAACGCATCTTGATGTCCCCCAGTAAGAACCAATAACAATGGGCTCTATCAAAAACCAGCATTGTATGCTTTCCCAAGTCTGAGAGAAATGAGAGGTCAAAATTTCTCATTTTCCAGGAATAGATTAGCACATCCACGCAGGAAAAATGAGTTTATAAAGATGTAAATGTTGGTGTTTCTATGTCTGTGGGAGGTTGTTTGTTGCTGCTGCAATTATTTTGGTTTTAACACACAAGGCTGTGGCTTCTCGGGCCTCATGGGATTAGTACAACTTCTCCAGCCACCAAAGGTATACACATTATTCTGTCCTGTCTTTACACAAAGCCTAGCAGCTGTTGTTCATGGGAGGATAAATGGCTGACTCCATCTCAACAGGTGGTAGCTGCCAGAGGAGACATTATAGTAAAGATTAAAAATTAAGATTACATTTGGATTGTAGACAACAATGGTGTTTTATAGAAGTTTGTCCACGAAACACCATAAACTAAATTGAAAACAAATCATATTTAATAGAAATTTTTGGACAAACTATCCTAAAAGATTGTTTCTTTTTAACTCAATGTTTATTATTTTCCAAAATAAATTTCTGCCTGCATGTATGACTGTGCACTACATGTATGTCTCCTGCCATGAAGACAAGAAATGATCCCATTGATAAAATGTTTATTAAGATCATTGTGAGACTCCACATCTGTAGTGGGAATTCCAACGATGTCCCTCTGCAAGAAGCCACCAGTTTTGCTTAACCTCGAGTCATTTCGCCACACCCTGGAATTCAATTTAACTAAGGTTACTCTTGCAGCCACCATAAGAATGAAAAAAAAATTCGTGACATGTTTTATAAACAAGCAAGGTTTTGTTTCTGGACATGATAGTGCACAGCACTCAGAATCGGAGGATAAAGGATCAAGAGTACGAGAGCACCTGGGTTACAAGGAAAACCCTGCTTCAATCCACAACACAACACACTACATACACAACAACACCATACTTTAAAAACAAAAATGAAGATTGGCTTGGGAGTGGCCATTATTACGAGTATAAAAGGGATTTTCTACTGCTTAAAATATCCTAAATGTGAGAAAAAGAGAGACGCCTCAAGCTAAAGCACTTACCTCGACAAAACCAAAGTTAGGAACTCAGATCCACGTATGGATGGAACAACTTGGTGACCCCTTTAAACGGTACCTAAGCTCTCCAGAAGACTGCTACAGCAACTCATACAAGGTGTGTATAGCTCGTTGTGACTTTGTCCACAGTGTGGGAGGGGCAAGAAGAGGCCTTCCTGGAACGGAAGCTAGAAGACACATTTGTGGATTACCCTACTGCACAGCACAACCATGGGCAAGATAGTGGATATTGCTACTATTTTAGAGATTCCTGAGTTCAATTTGCAGCACACAAATAGCAGATAAAACCATCAGTAACCGCAGCCCAATATCCTTTCTGATTTCAATAATACTTCGTAAAAACGTGTGTGTGGGTGTGTGTGTACACAAAGATTCTATAGAAGATAAAAATAAGTAAATTTTGTGAAATATAGTTTGAATGTTGTATTATCTTAAGTTTCCTTGTCAATGCAGGGACTATAGTTCTCTCTAAAACGATGCAGACATGGAGAAGATAACCAGGTTGGAATGGAGAACATTTCAGGGAACCTGGCACCACAGTGGAAGTCCGCAACTACTGTGAACAATCACCATCAATTTTCACATCCTCACTAAGGGAGTGGCACTGCACTCATGAAGGAATAAGGCTGGGAACAAAGCACCGGAGGAAAATTGTACAGTCCAGAAAGTCGGGCATGACACAACAGCGATGACGATGTCACCAACCAAGGCGGCCTGAGGAGAGCCATGGCTGACACACGTAGTTGGGGATGGGGATCCTCCTGCCCTGTGAGAAAGCTCATCGTTTCGTGGAGGGCTCCTGTACTGAAGTCCCCGAGATTGCGAATGGAGAAGCCCAGGGGCACATTGGGCAACAAGTGAGCACTCCTATGAAGCGCCGCAATGCAAACACAAAACTCTGGGCCCCCTGTAGCCCCAGTTTGGAGACCTGAGGGAAAGAGAAACACATTTTATCACCATAATGCGATAAATGCAACAAGAAGAACTATGTGAGTCAGTTAAACACACTTATGCACAGATACTTTGCACAATGTGCCATAGGAGCAGGCTCAGAACAGTCAAGGGAGTCCACAAGGGTGTGCAAGAAGATAATCAAGGGAATGTTTCTAGAACAAGGGCAAGATATGGAAGATCTATGCATAAGCTTTTGATGGCACACATAGGTGTATTGTCAGCTGTCAGAGAACAGAGACTTCGTGAGTCAGAGACCAGAGCATCATCTCATAGATAGTTCGCAGCGCCAGAGCTACACAGAGAACATTATCTCAAGGGAGAAGAAAATAAACCTGTAATAATATGGTAGGATACAGTTATGTGTACCTAAACATTGATGTCGGAAAGTCAAGGATAGAGGGAAGGGATTTAAAATAGGATCTTCGGACATGACGGAGACACTGCCCATGATCTCACTCACACAGCTCAGGTGCCGCATTGGGACTGCACAGCCTGGAGCCTTCAACAGCCAATCATGAGTGGGCAATTCCACATGACAACTACTCTCCATGCGGAACTTTTGCAACTGAGGTATTTTGGTGGGTATGAGGCGGTCATTTTTTCTGCTCGATGCACCTACAAGTGAAACGGGCCAAGCGCCAGTGTACGTCCAAAACAGAAGCCACACAGATGACCGTGATTCTATTCAAGGGGTAAAAACCAAAGAGCAATCAATGTTCCAGAAATGGACCTGCAAGAGAGGATAGGAAATGAACAGGGTTTGGGAGGAAAATAAGAGAGGATGGAAATAAATAAACTAAATAGACTATATAAATATATAAAATTGTCAAAGACAAATCTAATACAAGTTTAACGCATATGCGTACAGTCAACAACAAGATGTGTGCAAAAATGTCACCTTAGACATTTTTTCAATATATTCATGGAAAAGTTATGCAGCAAACAATAATTAAAGAAAGGCCATGAATTTGAAAGGGGTGCATATGGAGGCATACTGTGGAGAAAGAAACAAAAATATTATGTGGAGGGTGAGACAGGGTCTCCCTCCTGTATTGCTTACCTAGCCTTGAAGGCACAGAGATCCCCTGCCTCCCTGGTTCTGAAACCTGAAAGAAGGCACATGACCACCATACCCGAACTGAATTTGTAGGCTTCAATAAATGTTAAATATGTAATGCGAGAGTACATTTGACTTTAGATGAGGAAAAGATTTCACATCAGCTAGTATACCTCCAACTCTACTAGAGAGCTGAGAATGACTTTGAACTCTTTACTTGTGGTATGGGCATGCATGGGGCATTGTAAGCCAGATGCCTGACCTCTGGTATTCGACTTCAAACACGTGTAGGGTCGCATGAGTGTGTGTGATTGTGTGGCGTGTGTCGGGTTCAATGTGTGTGTGTGTCGGTGTCAGTGTGGTTTTCTGTTGGATGTCGGTGTGTGGGGACGTTGCCTGTGTGTCTGTGTCGAGCTGTGTGTGTTGTCTTTAAGTCTGGGGGTAGTGTTGTCTGTGTGTCCTGTGTCTCTGTGTGGTGTTTCGACGTGGGGCAATGTATTTCCTTATAGGATGGGATTGGCCGTGCTCAGCCACAGCAACATTAAAAAAAAGATATTAAGACTTAAAAATATAAGATAAACCATAAGGCTGAGGTGGAACTACTGTGGTGCAACATAGTTAGAAATCGGACAGAAGGGGCAAAGAAGCTTTTAGCCAGGGCTCAGTTCATGGACGTTGAGCCTCATACGCCAACGGTGGAAGTACTGGCTATAGTCCACAGGACCTAGAAAGGTGGAGAAGGAAGATCGAACGGCAAGGTCAAGGCACTGATAGCCTAGAAATTGGAGCAACAATGAACCTCATGACAATAAGAGCAAAAGAAATACGCTGAGAAAGAAACCATCGGGCGCTGATTACTGACAAACAACGTAATAATTACCACATTTGGCATTCAGCACCACACTGCCTAGACGTTCCGTTTTGAGTAAGCAAAACACAAAAAAACTTCAAGGATCCACTGAGCCGAGGAGCCCACACTACAGCCAGTGCAGGAGCAGCCATGGGAGAACAAGAAAGAATATAGGGAGACAAGAACATGTAAAGAGAGCTACGAATATTACATTTCTACACAGAAATGGGGTGGCCATCTGCTGGATTCTGAGAATCAACCCTCGCCAAGGATCACACAACTTTTCAAGCGGCTCTGGCCTTTCAGAGACTTCCTGCCCAACACAGGACTACCTTGAAAGCCTGCAGCCCAGCGGTGGGGGCACGACAGCACACATGGTGCCATAGAGAGTGAAAATAAGAAACTGCCCCCCACCGTGACATCTCCAGGACGGTCAAAGCGAGGGCTTCTGCCTTCAACAGCCAGTCTCTCGGGCCAGGAGGGCAGACCCAGAGACACAGAACAAAGACAAAGAAAGGAGGGTCACAGCCACATGCCTGCGAGAGCCATACTCCAAAGCAGGACAAGCCCCATATGGGGCAGTGGCAAACATGAAGGGGGCTTTTATCTTGAATATAGCCATTATTGAGTCCCGAGATTAGGCCACACGGTAATTCTATTCCACAGCTGTGGGGAATTATTGCGCCTAAAAGTTGGGGACCTAGGTGGCCACAAACCCCAGAGCCAGGAATTGTATGCCTGCTCCTGAGGTTCCTAGCCTCTCTGCATCCAGGATACAGATCTTGCTCATCGGCGACTATAAGGGAGAGCGACATGGGCACGGTGTCTCCCTAGGGGCCTGCAGGTAAGGAGCAGCTGTCACCCAGGGTGCTGCAGGGCACGACTGTATAGGGTCCCCAGGGTGGGGACAGGGAGCAACATGGTCCAGTAGCTAAGGAAAATAATGGTTAGCATGTCAGGTCAATCACTACACCCCAGCATTGTCACTGCCCACGTGCTTGCATAGTTTGACCACCACACCATGTTCTGTAGTGGGTCGTGGCAGTTCCTTAGAAAGATCTGAAATTTTATGATGGATTTTGGACATCAAAAACCAAACGCAGAAAAACACCAAGGCCCCTGTCATCCTGGATTCATGCCCTAGTCTTCCAGGCTACTGAGAACTTTTATCGTATGTGAGAACAAATACCAAGCTGGCAGGATGGCTCTCCAGGTAGATTCAATTGATACACAGCTGACGTCTTCTGTTTTAAATATCATGAACACATACAAGCACAGAAGAAGAGAGAAAAACTCCACAAGTTGTCCCCTGACTCAACATAGAAGCTATTGCATCAACACACACACACCACAAACAGACACACAGTTCATAACATACACAGTAGAGTATTTGAATATAGAGCAAATTCCAACTTGGTATTCAAATGAGAAGTATATTTCATAAAAATAATCCCGCTATTGCAAAAGACCCCACTCAATCCTCACGTCCATGACTTGAGACAGAACTGACTTCTCGGAACCATCCCTCGGACCTCCAAATATGTGCGGTGGCAGGTCCAAGGTCCAAGACACAGACACGACACTAGAGGGACACCCACAAACACACCAAGGTATTAATCATAAACATAAAACTGCAGGATATAGAATAAGTCAGTAATAATCAGGCTCCTCGTATACCACACTCCGTATTTAGATCACTTAATTGTTTGGCCGTTTCTCAGATAGAAGATAGTAGGAGCTTTATGTAATACATTGACATTCATTCACACAGTTTTATTGATCATAATTCACATAGTGTACAATTCAATCCATGTCCCTAGACAATTTTCCATATGTGGGAGCACACTTAGATTTCCACACTCCGCACTCCGGAGGCGGAAACAGAGGAGTGCTCCAGTAGAAGCCAGCTAGACTCCCCAAAGAATAATAAAAAAAGAGAAAATCTGTATATTTTGTTTGCTTTTATAACTAGTAATGAAGACTTTTTTAACTCTAGATCCTGTGAGGAAGTGGTTAAGAATAGAGTGCAGGTCACACAGAGCCATAGGTGGTGTTTCCATGGAGTTAGAATTACATTTGGCCTGTGAAGCCCCTGACATGTGTTTCAGCGAAACCAACGGAGGTCATCTGGAGAGCTTAAGAGTCTTTAACATACAGCCATCTCTCTAGCCAGCACTTTTTTAGAACTTCTACAACACACAGAAAGAAGGACTAACCAATTACACTTCACTCCTCCACCTCTAATCTCTCCCCACAACTCGGAAATGAAGCCAGTCAATTATATTTCTCTATGGGTTCCTTTCTTGAGGTAGTGGCATAAAACGGAATATAAGAGATATGATTTTTCTTTTGTCGATTCGACAACTCATTAAAAGTTCTCAAGGCATAGTCATATTACCTGACAGTATCTAATTATTCTTAACATTTTTTTTTTCATATTGATGAATGATATATTGTAATTCCTAATCCATACCAAAGAGTCTCGACTGCATAACAGAAAATAAGTATTCAACGTTCAGTATATAAATAATGCTTCTACAAAGAATTGATTTACAGTCGTTAAAACAGACATGGGTTATTTTTCTTGGAAATAATTCTAAGACTGAGATTGCTAATCACATGGTAAGTCTGTGAAGGGACTCTCAGTGAAAGGGTCAATCCCCAGTTCTGCCCTTCAAACAAAAAAGACAGATCGGTATATGCGAGAGACATTCCTGGCACCCTTATTATGTGACCATACATGGATTATGAGCGGTAGGTATGCCTACACTTAGGCACTTAGGGTCCATGCATCCTGGTCCCTTGGTTTGGTGCTCAGTCCCGCTGCAGGGCAATTGCCGGATGCGTGTGGCTCTGGTGTGTGTTGTGAACTCCTTTCCTATTTGGGGTCCTTCTTTTCCCACTTCCATAACTTTTAGCAAAATGTGGGTCCTTCCATACCCCTGCCAAAACTTTTTTAGCATATAATGGGGCCTTCTATACCCACGCCAATAATGTGCACAGCAGTATAATAGGAGAAAACAGTCAGTGACTTATATATGTCAACATCTAAATACAGCAGTCCATTAGTGATGTGGTCTCAGTGTCTCAGTTTCATCTTAGCTGTCCTTTAAATAAATTTAATCCACAGAGAAGCAGTGGCCAGAAACCATGCATGAGGTTCTGGTGACAGCACCCAGCACTAGGTCAATGAGGCTTGGGTGTGGAACTGGGAAGACACCTTCTCTGAGCATCGCCCCGTACTATCTGCTGTGCCGGATGGCATTGAATCTTGCCAGGCAGGGGTGTTTCTTCTGCGGGCCTCAGCAAATGATGTGCACTTGGGATGAAATGCCACCCGAAGCCTCAGCAGTGGAAGCCAGGATGGGAGAAGGATTCTACAGACGCCACAGTGACTTGCCCGGGGCACTGTGGTACAGGGCAGGAAGGCTGTCCAGACACTAGGAAAGCAGCATGCTGAAGGGAGGAACTTCGGGGTCTCATTGAAGACAATCTGGGCGGGCCCTTGCCAGAAAAGCCACAGAGAAGGTACCCCCTGCCAGGAAGCCCAGTACCAAGCAACCAGAAGAAGGTGTGCCGAAGAACCCTCCTGGCACGGGATGACAATGTGCTGGGGACTACGACACCATGTCCGGTGTGGGAAGGGGGGGAAGGTGGGCCACCAGACCCCACAAAAGAAACAACCTGAATTAAGGAAGCATGAGGACCACACTGAGGATGAAGCACCAGGGCTCGGCTACCGGATATGCCCCCTGGCCTGGTGCCCGGAAGGCCAGGACCACTTGTGAAGTCGTGGCAGAACAGAGGAAACAAAGCCACCGTGAACACACGGCAAAGGGTGGTCTGAACGGAGAAGGCACGTGGTGACGTGGGGTAGGCCTAGGACAGCAAGGCACACAGGGCAACGATGGAAAGAGATATCAGATAAGTAAGCTGAAAGCTCTGTTGTTGGGCCCTCACCACAGGTGGGGTCCCGGTGCTTCAGGAACAGCTCCAAGGACTAGACAGCCATAACAACACAGGAAGATTGACACCAGAGGCCAGTTGAAAGCCCAGTGGCTCTCAAAGACTTAAGATCTCTGTCATGGCAGGCAACGGTCTCTTGTTGGCGTGAGGAATCTGGCTCCTTGGGTACGAAGACATCTCTTCAATGTCTATGGGAGACAGACCAGAATGTGGGCTTGGAGCGGGGTGTGGTGCTGCACATCACTTAACTCATCACTTGAGAGAAAGGGTCAGGTGGAGATTCTAAGCAGTTACAGTCAGCCTGATCAAATACTAAGCCCCACCAGGCTGAGCCTGCATTATTACATGTCCCAAAAACAGAGCAAACCAAACAAGACACACACACAAACACACACACAACACACACACACACACACAAAGGTTTGCCAATGAGAGTACAAACAGAGGAGGGCTCTGACAGTGAAAAAGAGAGCCCATACAAACCAATATTTGATGACAATTTGATTTTGCATTTTCCATATTTTCACAGTTTAAGGATAAGCATCTGTAGCTAAAACAGCCAGAATGTTAGGGTTATGGTTCTTCATATTCAACTCGGGATGCACCTTCATACAAGAAAAGTAGGAAAGGCAAAAGGACACCCACCAGACAGCACCATTTAACAAGAATGTAACAGCAACTGAAATTTATTCGTGTCAGTGAAAGTCAGGGTGCTTTACTAGTCCAGGAGAAGCTTGTGGAAATATATAATGTATCTTTTCTGTTCTTTCACATTCACACTCTTTTTTTTCCCTTTTGTTTTTTTTTTTTTTTCATTTCAGAAAATGTTCAAAGTGTAACCTCAGCTAGAACTGAAACTCTTTCTGTAACCAAGTTGGTGTTCACACTCCAGATATAGCAATTCCTCTGCCAATCCTCAGCTTGGGACTAATTGCCTAAAGATACTATCCATGAGTTAGGTTTCTTCATCAGGGGACAAAGATGGCATTAATTTGTGAAGAGACATGCATAGCTGTGCAACTATGGTTCATTCATTTGGCTGTCGCAATAAGAACCTCAGAGAAAAAGTTATAAACTAGCGTTTCTCTCAATGGAGTTTCCCATGAAGTCTACCGAAAGCCAAGAAACTGTGCAACACGCAGCAGATGATTGTGGTTATTAGATAAGAAAATGGTCTCTCCACATATTTGAATGCGTGGGCTCCGATTGGTGACTGTCGGGATGGATTGGGATGTGTAGCCTTATGGAAGTGATGTTGTCCCCTGTGGGTATCCTTTGAGATTCAACATTCCCATCAGGCTCCTCTCCATTTGCTGGCCTGCCTGCTGCCCTGCTGCCTGTGGAGCAGCAATGTAAGCTCCTAAGTGACAGCTCGGACACAGCCTAAGCCGCCTGCCCGCCATCTGTCTGCCTGAGGTTCATGACTCAATCCTCCTGAAACTCTAATAGGGGCCACGGTGTCAAATGCTTTTCCCGCAAAAGCAGACTTGCTCATGGTGTCCCCGTTCCCAGCAGAGAACAGTAACTAACACAATGGAGAAATACACGAGGAGCTCGCAGCGCCTTGTGGACCCCTCAGATTGCCAGCTCCACAGCCCTTACGCTTCTTTGGTCGCAATTGTCCTCGGGTTCAGGGAGCTGCATCAAAACAGCAGTGGGGGCTCCCGAACGAAAAACTTGGCTAAACCCTGGAAGCAGCTTTTCACTGCATTTGAGGTGGCACCCTGGTAACAGTGAACACAGTGTCACCAGTTTAAAGCTCCAGGGATACAGATGCTTAACCTCACCCTCACCACAGAGCAAATAACTTTCCTCTCATCTGCTACATGGATTCGTTCACAGGAACATGTCTCTCCAAGAAATTTCAGATGGAAAGGCATCGTTCTGTGTGAAAAGGAAGGGCTAAACCCTACTTAACATACCTAAGGCTTTCATTCAAAACTTACCTAGAGCTTGGTGATGTGGTTGTATTTCAAATGTGCCCCCACAGTATCAATTAGGAGGGATGGGGAGCGAGGAGAAATGGCCCAGCTAGGAGGATTACAGGCTGCGTGCTGCTTCAAGAGAAGCATTTTGAATCCCTAGAATCCACATCGGCCACTCACACTGTCACAACTGTAATTCCCAGGTTCCCCAGACGGTCCCTACCTCTTCTCTCACACCCAGGCACCATTACATATAATATAAGTAATATATAGGCATGCAAACGTCCAAAAATGCAAATAGAAATTGTAAATGATGGAAGCACATGCTTCCTGTCAACGTTGCCTTCTTTCCCTCAGTGACTCAGAAAAGCAGCAATTTTCCTACCTTATTTGATCCTTTTTCCTTTCTTTGTAAGGGACTCACAGCCCGGGACATGCTTCCCTTGGTACGCTGTGGTTCCTCTTTTCTTTCTCTGAATCTTTATACGAAGTTGTGGCTGCTTGCTGGCTGCTGTACAACTCATAAGAATGGCTCGCACTCTTCCCTTCCCCTGCGCTTTCTCTCTAAACCATTGAGAGGTACCATTTCGTGCCCTGTTGGTTTTGCTTAACGATAAAAGAAGTTCATACACACTTCAATATAAGAAAATTGTAGGTACTGTCCACTCAACTCCTCCTCGTCTCGCCCTTCTTCCCTTGCTTCTTTCTCTCTCTCTCTCCTTGTCTGTCTCTCGGTCGTCTGTCGCTCGTCTCTCTCTCGGTCTCGCTGGCCTCTGTCGCTCTGTCGCTCTCTGTCTCTCTCTCTCTGTCTCTCTCCTCTCGGTCTCTCTCTCTGTCTCTCTCTGTCGCTGTCTCTCTCCTCTGTCTCTCTCTCCCTCTCGCTATCTGTCCTCCCTCGTCTCTCTCTGTCCTCTCTCTCGCTGTCCTATCGCTGTCTCTCTTTCTCCCCTGGTCCCTCCTCTCTCTCTCTGATCTCTCCTGTCTCTCCGCTGTCTCTCTCTTCTCTGTCCTCTGCGGTCTCCTCTCTGCTCGGTCTCTCTCTCTCTGTCTCTCTCCTCTCTCTCTCTCCTCCCTCCACCCTCTCCCCTCTCTCTCCTCTCTCTCACCTCTCTCTCCCCCCCTCGCCTCCTCGTCTCTCTCTCGCCGCTCTCTCTCGCCTCTCTCCTCTCTCTCTCCTCTCTCTCCCCTACTCCTGCCTCTCTCCACAATCTCCTCCTCTCCTTCTCCACTCCGCGCTCTCCGCCTCTCTCCCCTCTCACTCGCCTCCCTCTCCTTCGTCTCCTCCCTCTCCTCTCTCCCCTCTCTCCCTCTTTCTCACCTCTCTCCCTCCCTCCGCTCGTCTCTCCGTCTCCCTCTCATCTCCTCTCGCTCCAGCTCCCTACTCTCTCCTCCTCTCACCCGCCCCCCCTCTCTCGCTCTCGCTCATCGCTCTCTCTCTCTCTCGCCCTCTCCATTCCATCCTGAAACTTGCTCTGTAGACCAGGTTGGCCAGTACCAGAAATCTTCCTTCCTCTACATCACAGTGCGGGGGTTATAGGATTACACACAGGCCCCAGCTGACTCGGGTCCTCTTAAACAGCTCGACAATGTTGGGCAAGGTTAAGAAGAGGAAGGTGTTATGCTGAATCTCTGCACAACAGAACGATGAGAAATCCCTCCCAGTTGCAAGCCAATTAAAGGCCCTTTCACAAGAACCCCTGACCACTTAGCATGTGTCCTGTGTTCTTTGAGTAACACATGAAAAGGGAAACTCCGATTGTTGAAACACTTAGCCAACATTGACTGAGATGCCACCAAAAAAGTTAGACAAGTTGTATCAATGTGACTCTTCTCGACAGCTAATGACATAGAACCTGAGACATTCTAGGCACCAGACAACAACATAGGCATGCCCTATCTGCAAAACAGCCAAGCATTTTTTAATAATAATCAGGGTTTGAGCATCAAATTTTCTAAAACTTCTGTGTGTTGGACTAATACGCGGCACCAGATGGTGGTTTGTTGAAAATGGTTGGGTCGTGATCATCTAACCTAATCAAAAAAAAAAAAAAAAAAGGTTTAATTCCTCCTGGATTTCATAACCGAGGAACTACGGTAGATGTGGACGGAAAACTGGGCCTAATTGGATGAGTTGGTTTGGAATTGTTTGTTGGTAAGCTGTAACTTGCTCAAATATCTTATCTATCCACAGCCTCACCAACACGTCCTAGACACCAGGAGTTGGGCAATCTCTTCCAGCACACATGTCCTGCTGCCATGATGGACTGACTCACCCTCACAAACACACTCAACTCAAATGGAATCGTTTTCTCACCCTTGAAACTCTAAAGCCCACAAGTCAATAAAAAACATTTCCTCACTTCACACTGTGCCTCATATTTGTCAAGGTGTGGGAAATCTAATGAATGACGTAAACAGTGTCTTCTGATTAAACTTCGATGGGAAGGTGTTTTAGCTCAGGGTGTCAAAATCTTCCTCTGCAATAGCAGGTCCTGAAAACAGAAAAGGAAAACCCCCTCAAAATATCACCAGGCCGCTTCTGATTTACAAAAATCGTGAGTCTGGTAGGTGCGTTTCCCATGTTTCCACAAGTGTAGATGGTAGAAACATGTTTAGGTTCCTTACACATCGATGTGGAATGATAGCAGTGTATACAGTGCAGGTGAGGCCCGTGTCACGGCTGCGATTTCCTTCCTCCTTTGCTCTTCCACTACAAACATTGAAGCAGATGCGCAAAATAAAAAACAGATTCCCCTGCGATCTTATTTAGTACGTAGCCTGCCTTTCGGGTCTTCCGAGCATCCACCATCCCCAAGAATAAAATTTACCAGGTACCGCCACTGCCCACGCAGCAGTACTACTGTTCTGGGAGGACCACTGTCTGTCCTTTGCTTGCACAGCAAACACTTTAACCACTGAGCCAGCTCTCCACGCAGCTCGGATTATTTATTTTCGGCTCATCAGTATCTTCGGAAAAGGTCTCTAGGAGGTAAAGACCATCATCACTTAAGGAACTGACTGACAAAGCCCAGAGCCACATCCCTTCATGCACAAGGAGGGGATGAGGAACCCTTGGGGTGGAATTGCCTAACTTTAAGCACTCTCTCGACAAGAGGCAGATCTGCATTCAGGCAACTCACGTGGAGATCCCCTCAAATGGACCAGCAGTTGGTTTCCCTGAGGACCTTGAGGGGCTTCGTGCCTACACTGACCAAACGAAAACACCCTCAGGGGTTCTCGGCCCTTGGAAATGTCAAACGGTTGTCCCAACGCCATTTGGTCTCAACATAATCTGACTTTCCGTCAGGAGTCTTGAAGGGCACCTTCTGATGGCAGGAAGCAGCTGGGAAAGAAAAGGAGACAACTGTAACTAGGGTCCTTGTTCTATATAATGGTCTCTGCAGTGATACGGTGCAACTTCCATTAAAATCTGCTTCAGGAGTTATAAGGAGTCAAAGTAACTGTGATATTTTCAAAATAAAAAAAATTCTAGGTTGATTTAATAAGACTTCTAATCTTATCATGAAAATTTTACATACAATATACTGTGTTTAAGCTGTGTATGGGTGTTTGGGTTGTGGGTGTGTGTGGGTGTGTGTGTACGTTCTTGCCCAAATGCAAAGCAGAGAACAACTCTCAGAAGATTTTTCCTCTTTCCCCCTCTAGGAACACAGATTGAACTTAAGCTTGGGGAACAAGTGCCCTTCAACCCACTGAACAATCTCACACCCTTAAAATTAAAACCCAAAATCATCTCAACATGTGCTGGCTCCTAGGGTCTCATTTGGCTGGGCACTATCTCCATACCTTCCATCCACACACTCTTAGATACAAAACACTTTAAAAGACGTCCACAGACTGGAACCCACACACCTAGCCTGCCAATTCACGCGAACCACAACTCTTATCACACAGACACAGCTGTCAATCACACACCTGTGACTCGTCTATTGGTCTCCATTCCTATGGTGATCAAAACGCTGTGCTTGACAAACACTGCTGTCTTCCGCGTGGAGAGATTCTTGTCCGCGTTCTCCCGGAACTCTGGTAATTTTCTTTCACACACGCCTCACCTGTCATCACTTTAGATCTTCATCATAGGCCACAAACAGACATCGACCAACACCCTCAACAGGTGCTTAATCGTTTAGACAGGTTCTTGCTTTGGTACGATAAGTTGACTTGAAACTTGGGAATTCTGTGAAGCCAACTCCTAGTGCTAAGGTGACAACATGAGTCCCAACCAGCCGACCTATAAACGTAATCTGGCAAACTCAGCCAAAATGCAAGACTATAACGGAGCAATCAGTTGCAACCATATGCATCTCACCAGCACCCAGTACAAACTCAGAGAAGCTGATGATGGTTATAAAGCGTATGCCCCTTTAGCCACCACCCTCACTTTATCGCATAATGAGGCAGTGATTCCAAAGGCTTCTTGGTCTGCTTCTGGAGTTCGGGTGAAAGATTGAAGATAGATGTAGATTGATGAAGAGATGATAGATAGATAGATGATAAATAGATAGATGAATAGACATAGACAAATGAGCAAAATGACAAAATGTGTACATAGATATATGAAGTCATCAACTAAGGTTTTAAAAGATAAAAAGAACTACAGACTAGAATATGGCTTCATTGGTAAGACCAAGGCCAGACAAGCTTGAGGTTAGCAGTTCAAAGATCTCGAAACCACCTAAATGTCAGGTCTATGAGGAAACGTTGGTAATTATAAATCCGCAATCACATGGAGACAGAAAGATGACCAAGCAAGCTGACTAGAAGATTAGTCCATAACACGTTCTAGGGTTAGAGTGAGAGGCCCTTCCCCAAAAATAAGGTAGAAAGAGATTGCAAGTAATTTTTCACAATCATCCTCAGACCTTAACATGTGTGACACCCAACCCAAGCGGGCCAGGATACTCCACACATGTGTCCACACCATCACCAAATGTCCTCAGTGAAATTTGAATTTGCAGCATGTGGAATAATAAGAATGAGCCCGATTTATGAAAGGCTCAATGGGGGACATTAAAAAATATTTGTGTTCCCTGAAGATGAATTTGACAAACAACCTGAATTTCTATGTCACCAACAACACAGGAAATAGACTCGCTGAGGATGCATAGCAACAAGGACCACATGTCCCAATGCTGCTCTCAGATCCATCCAGTAAAAGGATTGAGATGGCACGGCTGTAGTAGACGTCGGCTACAAACACTGTAGCCTTAGTAAAACACCATCTTGTGTCTTTGGCTATCAACGGGAATCATCCACAAATCTGCTCATGTCTTCTCTCACCTGCCCAGGAAGGAAGTCCCCTGGATCTGTCAATTTCCCGTTCTGATACCCGAGAGAACAAATCATGCAGGACAATGGGCAATGCTGTAACAGCTGTGTAGGCACATCATTTTACTCACGTCTTGAAAGGTACTGTTGTGTTTTCAGACTCGCATTCCGGAGCAGAAATTACTCCCTCTGTCACTGTCTGTTCTGCGGAGGCCATGAACAATCAAGGGGAACTCCCAGAACTTCGTTATAAACATTTCTCAGGGTCTTGCTAGGGCGCAGCTGTTTGTGTTTGTGGGTTTTGGTGTGGTGTTTTTTTTTTTTTTTTTGTTTGTTGGGTTTGTTTTTGTTTTTGGTGTTTTTTTGGTGTTGTTTGGTTTTTGTTGTGTTTTTTGTGTTTTGTTTGTTGGGTGTTTTTTGGGAGGGGGGGGTTGGTGGGGGGGGGGGGGGGGGTGGGGGGAGAGGTGGGGGGGGGGGAGGGGGGGGGGTGGGGAGGGGGGGGGGGGGGGGTGGGTGGGGGGGGGGGGAAGGGGGGGGGGGGGGGGGGGGGGGGGGGGTGGGGGGGTGGGGGGGGGGGGGGGGGGGGGGGGGGGGGGGGGGGGTGGGGGGGGGGGGGGGGGGGGGAAAAAAAAAAAAAAAAAAAAAAAAAAAAAAAAAAAAAAAAAAAAAAAAAAAAAAAAAAAAAAAAAGAAAAAATAAAAAAAAAAAAAAAAAAAAAAAAAAAAAAAAAAAAAAAAAAAAGCAAAAAAAAAAAAAAAAAAAAAAAAAAAAAAAAAAAAAAAAAAATACAAAAAAGGGGGGGGGGGGGGGGGGGGGGGGTGTGGGGGGGGGGGTGGGGGGGGGGGCCGACCCCACCCACCCCCCCCCCACCCCACCCCAACCCCACCCCACCCCCCCACACCCCCCCCCCCCCACCCCCTCCCCCCCCCCCCACCCCCCCCCCCCACCCCACCCCACCCCCCCCCCCCCACCCACCACCCACCCCCCCCCAGAAAAAAAGCCACAAATACACAAAAATGTGTGGGTTGGGTTGGGGGTTGGGGTGGTGGGGTTTGGGGTTGGGTTGGTGGGGGACTGAGGTGAACTCAGGTAAGCCAATTTCCCTTGCTGCTGTGATACAGAAGTCCAAATGTGCATGCAAACACGGTACACACCTGGATTGTCAGATCTGAGAGCCATATGCAGAGTGCCCTTGCTTGACCCACACCTGGCCTGAGACATTTACACCCAAAAGCCGTACATGATGAACTCGCATTCGAGTTGCTTAAGAAAACCAGAAAACAACCTTGGCGGTGCATTTTCTTCTTTTTCCTTGCATCTTCTGGACAGTCCTTCAATCTTCCCCGCGACGTCAGAAGGACATAGAGGTGGAACTCAATGCACACACCAGCTGGGCTCGGCACCCAGTGGCCAGAGAGCTGGCCTGCTGCCCAAACATCACATCATCATTGTGCCAGAACGATCAACCAGACCACTGGAAGTGAATTAATCACTGGGTAACTGCACGGGAGGAAGGAAGTTCAGAGTCAATCGGTCCTAAGGAGGAGGGGAAACTGGATCTTGTCACTCAGTCCTGGGGCGGTGAAGAATGAGTAACTATCTGTCAAAGAGAGCCAGGGAAATGACATATACAGCCAGCACTAGTGAAATCGAAGGGCTATTGGATTATAGAAGGGGGAGGGAATGGTAAGGCCAGCCATCAAAACCTCTAGTTCACTAGGGGATCCATATTTGATTCCCAACACCAACAGTCATGTGGGGGAATCAGATAATGCCTCTAGCGTCAAGTCCAGGAGCCTCTTCGGACTTCCCCCACACTGGGCACAGGCTCACAAGACATACACCATATATAAATTAGATGTAAATCTAAGGTAAAATTTGATAAAAAGACTTGATAATCACAGCACAGTTTGAGAAGTCTGCTAGGGTCTGCCAAGCAATCTGGTACAACCCCCTCACTATGATCATCCAGACATCCTGTGGGCATAGCTTTCCCATTCCCTTCTCAGGGCCTGCCCAGCGCCCCTGCCCCTCATATTTTCTTCCTGCAAGCGCAGCTAGGCTAGTCCTGGACCCTCGTGTTTTGCACAGCGATGTAGGTTGGTGCTTTAGATATTGCAGTTGTAAGTGGGGACAACGGGTGTGTCTGGCTTCGGTCCATCCATCTGTCTGTCTGTGATGATGCCATGTAGAGAAAGAGGATAAATTGAGAGGGCTTGGGTTTGCCCTTACATCAGGTCGGATTCCAGAGCCCAACGAAACTCATCAAGCTTGGTAGGAAGAATCTTTAATAAAAACCATCCTGTGCTGGCCTTAGTTAGAACCAATAAGCTATGGGCTCTTATCAACACAATTGTGTGATGTCCTTGGCTGAGAGAAAGGGGAGTCGGATTTCTCATTGGGTCCAGGAATAGATGGTAGCATCCACCCCCCCCCCCCCCCCGCTCAGGGAAAAAAGTTGAGTTTTTAAAGGATTTGAAAAGTGGGTCCTATTTTTTGAGAGTTTGTTTGTTGCTTGTTGACATATTTTGGATTTTAGCAACACAGGATGTGGCTACTCTGCCTCAGGGCATTAGTACAAAAACTGCTCCAGAAAACCAAAAAAAAAAAAAAATCAAGGATGCAGGTTATTCTGTCTGACACAAGGCCTAGCATCTACTTCATTCATAGGGAGGGATACAGCTGACGTCTCATACAGGTGGTCCTACCAGAAGGGGCAATAAAAAGAAAGATATTCAGTTATGTTTGGATTGTAGACAAACAATGATATGTTAAGTATAGTTGTCCCCAGGAAACACCATGACTAATAGAAAACAAAGTATTATTTAAAATGCTTTATTGGGACAAACTTAGAACTAAAAAATGACTGTTTCTCTTTGACTCCAATTTTTTGTTTATTTTCCATGTAAATAAGTGTTTGCCGCATTTATGACGGTGCACTACATTTATGTCACTGCCCTTGGGAGGACAAAAGAGGAAGGCCATGAATGAAATGTGTGTTTAGATGATGGGTGAGACTTCCCAGGTGGGGTGGGAATCCATCTTCTGTACTCATGCAAGAAGCAGCCAGTTCTCTTTACCTCTGAGTCATCTTTGCAACCCCTGGAATGAATTTACCTAAGCTTCCCTTGCAGCCCGACAAGATGAAAAAAGAAAATTCTGACGAGTTTATAAACAGCAAGTTTTTGTTCTGGGCATGATATAGTGCACAGCACGCAGAATCTGAGGAGAAAGGATCAGGAGTTTTCTAGGGCAGCCTGGGTTACATGGAGACCCTGCTCAATACACCACACAAACACACACAACGCACACACACACACACACACTTTTAAAACAAAATGAAGATTGGCTTTGGCTTTGTCTTTATTACAGAGGAGAAAGATGGATGTTCTACTGCTTTAAATACCTAAATGTGAGAAGAAAGAGAACTCCTCAAGCTAAAGCACTTGCACTTGCACCAAAACCAATGAGTATAGGAGACAGATCCACGTACATATGTAAACAATTTGGTACCCTTTTAAAACTGTCACCTCACTCCATGAAGACTGCATACAGCAAACTCATATGTATGTATATTTCTTTGTGACTTTGTGCCACAGGTGTGGGAGGGAGGCCAGAAGAGGCTTTCCTGGACCTGAACGAGACTTTTGTTGATTTCCCTACGGCTAGCAAACTCATTGGCCAAGAACATTGGATAGGTTGCTACTATTTTAGAGATCCTGAAGTTCAATTTGCAGCACACACAAGCAAAAAAACACATCATAACGCAGATCCAATATCATCCTTTTTTCCTGATTTCAGATAGATACGTCGTAAAACGTGTGTGTGTGTGTGGTTGTGTGTGGGTGTACACAAAGATTCATATATAAGATAAAAAGAAGTCAGTTTTAGAAATATAGATTTGGAATTTTGAGATTATATCCTTTTCCTCCCTTGTCAATGCAGGGGGACTACTCGTCTTCTAGCTAACTATGCAGACATGAAAAGAGAACCAGGTTGAAAATGGAGAACAGTTCAGGGACCACACCACAGTGAAGCGCCTCATACTGTGACATCACCATCAATGTCACATCATCAGTAAGGGAGGGCAAGCACTCTGAAGGGCATAAGGCTATGACGACGCACCTGAGGAAACTTGTACAGTCCCCAGAAGGTCTGGCCATGGACCAGACAGTGATGACCGTGTTTCCCACCCAAAGCAGGCCTGAGGGAAGCCAATTGCTGGCACCTGTAGTTGGGGATGGGCGCCTCCGGCCCGTGAGAAAGCCCACGCTCAGGAAGGGCTCCATGCACTGAGCCCCCAGAGTTTCAATGAGAAAGCCAGGTCACATTGGGCACAAGTGAGCCGCCTATTAATCTCCGCAAATGGCAAAACGCGAAACTCTGGGGCGACCCTGTAGCCCCAGTTTTGGAGCACTGAGGAAAGAGAAGACCCACATGTTATCACTCATTATGGGGTAAATGCAACAAGAATAAACATTGTGACTCAAGTATAACACAATTCTCATAGATACTTGTGTAGAGATATACATAGGAGCCAGGAGAGCAGAAGAGTCCAAGGGAGTCCACAGGATGGCAGAAGGTAAACCAAAGGAATGAAGTTTTTCTAGACCAGCAATATTTGGAGATCTAGTGCGTAAGCTGGGGTTTGATGGCACAACATGTTTATTGTCACTGTCAAGAGACAGAGGCGCTGAGAGTCAGAGACCAGAGCATCGTCTACATAGCTAGTGCAGGCAGCCAGAGCTACACAGAGACCTTGTCCGCAAGGAAAGAAGGAAAATAATCGATTAAAAAGGTTGGTTGATAAAAGATTTGTACCTAACATTGATTTCAGAAGGAGTCCCAGAGAAAGGGAAGGAATTTGAAATATGGTCTTCAGATATGACTGAGACACGGCACACATATCTCACAGCAGCTCAGCTGCCTGCAACTGGACTGCACAAGCCTAATCCTTCAACAGCCAAGCATGAGTGGGGGTTCAAATTCCACGTGGGCACTGCTCTCCCTGCTGAACTGTTTGGACTGATGATTGGTCGGTTGGAAAGGCTGTCATTTTCTCTCTATGCACTCCACATATTGGAACTGACCACTCCCATGGACAGGTTCCAAACTAGAAGTCCATCACATATGACCCTCATTTATATCATTGGGTACAAAACAATCAGGCATCAATTTCAAAATCAACCTGCAGAGAGAAGGGAAAATGAAACGTATGGAAGGAAATACAGAGGTAGAGAATGAGGAATAAATTGAAATGCACTATATGAACATATAAAATTCTCCAAGAGCCAATCTAATAAATTGAAGGCAATATGCGTACAGGCAACACAAAGACTGTGCACCACGCACATTGAACATTTGCATATATAGATTGGCACATTTGGTGCAGAACAAAAGTAAAGAAGCAATGAATTTGAAAGGTGCGTATGGGGGATGCATACAGCGGAGTAAGAAATATTACATGATGTGGGCAAGACGCTCTCTGTATTGCTACCCTAGCCTGGAATGCAAAGATATACCCCCTGCCTCCCTGGGACTCAGGCCACATACAAGGCACATGCCATCCATACCCAACTGAAGTTGTATGCTTCAATTAATGGTTAAATGTGTTAATGCTGAAGACATGTGACTTTAAGGTGAGGAAAGATTCCACAATCAGCTAATCTAACCTCCAACTCACTAGAGAGCTGAGAATGACCCTTGAGCTTCTTTTACGTGTGTAGGGGCATGCCCCCATATGTTCCACCAGAGTTGCCCTCGGTATCTTCTCGAATATGCTTAGTGTGGGATGAGTTTGTGCGTGTGTCGGTGTGCGTTGTGGGAGGTATGTCCTGTGTCCTCTGTGTTTGTGTGTGTGTGTGTGTGTGTGTGTGGGTTGTGCACATGTGTGTCTGTGTCAGTGTGTTTGTCTGTGTTATCTGTGTGTGGGGATGTGTGCCTGTGTGTCGTGATCGAGCTGTGTGTCCTGTGTGTGGTAATGTGGTGTGTGTTTTCTATGTATGTCTGTGTCTGTGGGTGGCTCCGCTGTGTCTGTGTCTGTGTGTCTTTGTCATGTTGTCATGGGTGTAGTTCCTTATGGTGGGAAAGGCCATGCTCGCCGCAGCAAAAATTTAAAAAGGAGGATATTGACTTTAAAAATAATAATACAATCATAAGGCTGATTGGGAACTACTCTGTGGAAACAGTTAGTTAAAAATCTGTGACAGAATGAGTAAAACAAAGGAAGCTTTTACTATCTTTGGCTCAGTCATGGACTATGAGCCTCATAATCCAACTTTGGAAGTACATTGCTAATAGTCACAGGACCTAGAAAGGTGGAGGAAGAAGGAGCATAACTTCAAGTCAGCACCTATTCCTAGAAACGTGATGCAACATGAAACTCTAACAATAAGAGCAAAATAATACCCTAGAGAAGAACCATGGGGCCTGAGACTGACGAACAACGTACATAATTCACATTTAGGCATTCAGACCACACCTGCTAGACGTCCTTTTGAGTACAAGCACACACAAAAACTCAGAATCCCGGAGGCTGAGGAACACCACACTAACATCCAGTGGCGGAAAGCCTATTGTACAAATAAGAAAAAGAGGGTAGATAGACATGTAAAAAGGAGAGCTACAAGAGCTACTACCTTTCTACACAGAGAATGGGTGTGGCCATCCAGCTGGGATTCTGGAATCAGTCCTTCTCCAAGGCTTCACAACAACTTTGAAGCGGCTTCCCTGGCTTTCATATTCCTGCCCCACACAAGGACTTACCTTGAGCCTGCAGCGGGCCGGTGGGGGCACTGAAATCACACATAGTACCATTAGAGAAGGGAAAGATGGAGAAACTGCCCCCCCCATGACATCTCCGGGACGGTCCAAAGGGAGGGGATCTTGCCTTGGCAACAGCCGGCCCTGTCCAGGAGGCAGACCCAGAGACACAGACAAGGGAAGAGAAGAGGCACGCAGCCACAATGCCTCTGAAAGCCACAACTGCCAAGGCAGACACGACCATATGGGGCAGTGGAAACATGACTGGGCTTTTTTATGGGGGATATAGCCATGACAATCCCCTGAAGTTAAGGCCACACGGGGAAATCTAGGTCCACAGGCTTGTAGCGAAGTGGGGTGGACTTGGTGGCCACAAAAACCCCAGAGCCTTGTTTTTTATCCCGTCTCCCTGAGGTTGCTAGCCTTCTGGCATCCAGGGAACAGATCTTGCCATCATCACCTGCGACTATAAGAAGAGCGACAATGGGCACGCGTCTCCTAAGGGCCGGCAAGGAAGGAGCAGCTGTGCCCAGGTGGCTCAGGCACTGATCTGTAGAGTGGCCCAGGTGGGACAGGGACAACATGTCAAGTGCTGAAAGGAAATATTTTTAGCAGTAGGTCAATCATACGCCCTGCAGTGTCCCTGCCCACGGTCTTTGCGAGTTTGATCCACCAGCCAAGTTCTTTGCGTAGTTTGCAAGTTCCTTAGAAACGAATTCTGAATTTTGATGATGGAGTTTTTGGACATAACAAAAACCAACTCAGAAAACAACCAATGCCTCCTGTCATCCTGGGTCAGTGTCCCGATTCTTCCAGGCTTACTGAATTGTTATCGTATTGGAGAACAAAATGCCAAGCGGGCATGATGGCTTCTCCAGTAGAATTCATTTGATACACAAGCTTGACGACCTGTGTGTGATATCATGAACAACATTCAAATCAGCAGAGGAAGAGAAAAAACTCCACAAAGTTGTTCCCCTGACTCCACATAGAAGCTATTTGGCATCCACACACACAACGAACAACTAGTTCATACATACACAGTAGAGTAGTTATAGAAGAGAAAGGCAAATTCCGACTTTTGTTATTCCAATGATAAGATATAATTTTCATAACATAATCCCGCATGCAAAAAGACACCAACTCCAATCCTCACGCCATGACTTGAACGAGAACCTGACTTCTGAACCTTCCCTCTACCATCCAAATATGTGCTGTGGCATTCCATGTCCAAAGACACGACACAGAACGGAGGGAACACACGCAAACACACCAAGTAGGAATCATAAACGTAAAACTGCCGGAGAGAAGTCATGACCAATTTTCCCAGACTACTGAGTGTTTTTTTTTCTATATTGAAACACAATCCCATGAGCCAGGTTCAGAAGGTAAATCAGGATACACAGAACACCCCCAATACCTTGTTTTATCTTACAAATTCGCATAAAGGCAGAAGGAAAGAAACAACTCTACAAAGTTGTCATGTGTCTCCTCATATAAGCCATGTCTCTCTCACACACACACACCACACACACACACACACACACACACACACACACACACTTTATACATACACAATAGATAATTTTATGTAAGAAGACAAATTCCGACTTTGTTATTCCAAATGATAAGTATAATTTTCTAACATAACCGTAATTCCATTATCGAAGATAAAAAGAGATTCACAAGGTTGGCTCAGAACTTATCATGTAAAGGCACGTGTTGCCAAGCCAGAGGACCATCGCTAAATCGTCACGTTCCATACACAGAAGGAAAAATCTGACTTCTGTAACTTGCCCTCTGTCCTCCAAATATGTGCTGTGGCATGCCCATGGCTGAAGAAATGGACACAAACACAGAGGGAATGCACACAAACACACCAATCGATCAATCAATAATATAAGATTTAAAACTAAAATATATCAGTAGTAATCTATTTCACTAATATTTCACTCTATTGTTATTTAACATTCACTCTCAATAGTTTGACCTCTTTTGGAAATCAGAATATAATGAAAGTTCAAACTCTGTAATTGATTGATAATTCCCTTTTCATACTATCTTAGTGAGACATAATTCACATAGTGTGCAATTTTTCAATTTTCATTATGAAAATTTCCATGTGTAGGAGTACACCTAGATCCCAGCATTCAGGAGGCTGAAGACGGGGGGTGCGTAAGTCTGAAGCCAGCCTGGCTGATGATGAGAACACAGTTTGTCCAAAACAAAAAAAGGGGGGAGGACAATTTACAGTACATCTGTTTTCCCTTACAATGACTAATAAATACTTTTCTTTTAATTTATCATGGGTCGTGATATGAGCACATGTGTACATGTAAACACAGACTCTAGGGACTGGGCACCCATCCTCCATGGGACAGTTGGATGGCCCAAAGCTGGACCGACTTGTGCTCTATACTTTGTGGAACCTCTCACCTAGGGCTCTTCAGGTCTTCTGGTCTATATCTCCCAGATGAGTTCCTAGTCTCTGTCCTCCAGATCAGATACCATGCGTGTTTGGTGCTGCCATCTTGGATCCTCTCTATTCAGAATTTTAGACTCACGGAGATAGGAAAGATGTTTTCTTCAAGGTTGCCAAATGCAAAAAGCCAACACACTATGAATGCAACATGAATATATTCCTGGTTGTTCTGTGATTATTCTTGCTGTATCTAGTATATTTTATTTATTTTTAAAATTTTTAATTTTATTTTATTAATTTATTCTTATTACATCTCAATGGTTATCCCATCCTTGTATCCTCCCATTCTCCCTCCCTCCTATTTTCCCTTACTCCCCTCCCTATGACTGTGACTGAAAGGGACTTCTTCCCCTTTTATATGCTTATAGGGTATCAAGTCTCTTCTTGGTAGCCTGATATCCTTCCTCTGAGTGCCACCAGGTCTCCCCATCCAGGGGACATGGTCAAATGTGAGGCACCAGTACGTGTGAAAGTCATAACCCACTCTGCACTCAATTGTGGAGAATGTCTTGTCCGTTAGTGGATCTGGGTAGGAGTTTGAAGTTTAGGGCCTGTATTGTCCTTGACTGGAGCCATATTCGAGGGGGACCCCTGCGCCCAATCAGCCTATCATAATGTTCTACTTGTAGGTTTCTAGGACCTGCTGGATCCTTCTACTTTGCTATTCTCCCATGCTTCTCTCATCTAGAGTCCCAATAGGATGTCCTCCCCTCTGTCCCAGTTTCCTGGTAAGTGAAGACTTTCATGGGACATGCCCCTTGAGCTAGTATGCAGATATAAGTGAGTATATACAATTTGACTCTTTCTGCTTCTGGTTAACTCACTCATTATGATCATTTCTAGTTCAATCCATTTGTCCACAAATTTCAGGAATTCCTTGTTTGTTTGTTTGGTAATTGTTTATTAATTTATTCTTGTTACATCTCAATGGTATCCCATCCCTTGTATCTTCCCATTCTTCCCGCCCTCCCATTTCCCCTTATTCCCCTCCCTATGACTGCTCCTGAGGGGGATTTCCTCCCCTGTATATGCATAGGGTTCAAGTCTCTTCTTGGTAACCTGCTATGTTGGTTCCAGTGAGCGTTTGTGTAGTTGTTTTTGCCATGGGATAGTTATCTATTTCCTTGTAGGTTGTAGCTTGTCCCTTTGGGATGGAGTTTTCCTTCGAGTACCTTCTGTAAAGCTGCATTTCTGGATAGGTACTGTTTGAATGTTTTTGTCATGGAATATTTGTTTTCTCCATCAAGGTTATTGATAGTTTTCTGGGTAAAGTAGTCTGGCCTGGCATTGTGTCTTAGGGTTTGCAGGATCTCTGTCCAGGCCCTTCTGGCTTTTATGGTCTCTGCTGAGAAGTCAGGTGTAATTCTGATAGGTTTGCCATTTGGCCTTTTCCCTTGCAGGCTTTAATATTTTTTCTTTGTTCTGTATATTTGTGTTTTGATTATTATGTGATGGGCAGTTTTTCTTTTCTGGTCTATTCAATTTGGTGTTCTGTAGGCCTCTTGTGTGTTATAGGCATCTCTTTCTTTAGATTGGGAAAGTTTACTTCTATGATTTTGTTGAGAATAGTTTCTGGGCCTTGGAGTCTGATATCTTCAATTTCTTCAATGCCTATTATCTTCAGATTTCTTCTTTTCATGGTGTCCTTCATTTCTTGGATGTTTCTGTCAGGATTTTTCCAGATTTAGCATTTTCTTTAATGGTTGCTTCAAGATCTATGATTGTATCTTCTAGACCTGAGATTCGTTCCTTCATCTCTTGGATTCTGTGAGAAAAGCTCACCTCTGTGTGCTCGTCTTCTTCTTTGAGCTCTCACATTCCCCTTTTTCTTCTGTCTGTGTGTTTATTATGAATCCATTTCATCTTCAGATCTTGAACTGATTTTTTGATTTCTTTCATCTGATTGTTTGTATATTCCTGAGTTTCTTCCATTGCTTCTTTATAGGCCTTCAGAGCTTGAACTGATTTATTGATTTCTTTCATCTGGTTGTTTGTATTTCCTGAAACTTTTCCAGTGCCTCTCTACTGGCTTCTTTTATGTCTTCCACCTATTTGGCTGCATCTTTCTGCATCTAATTACGATTTTATTTGTTTCCTCCATTATCATCTCCATTACTAAGGATTTAAGGTCATTTTTTTGTATTTCTATTGTGTTTGAGTTCTCTGGGTTGTTTTCTTTGGGGTAGATGGAATCTGGAGACGCCATATTGTTTTGGGTTTTTTGCATATGCTTTTACACTGTCCTCTAGACATCTTGCTGTCTCTATTTTTGTTGGGTAGCTATTCGAGTTGGGTGGGGGAGTCTGATGATAGATTCACCTGTTTTCTCATGATTTCCCTAGGCCGGAAGCTCTGATGCTTCACTGGTCTGGATAGCAGGAGGCTAGTCCTGTCATTTTGGACTCTCACAGCTAGTGATCCTCAGTTCCCCCATACTGTGGGTCCTGCAATCATTCTGCATCTCTGAATGTGCATTGTGTCAGGCCAAAGTGTCCACAGCCTTCTGGATCCCCTTGTAGCACCAGAGCTCTCCAGGGACTGAAGCAGGTCAGGTGGACGTGGTCTGATGGCCACTCTACTCCTCTCTCCCTGAGAATTCCTTAGTCTTTGAGCTTTGGTGCTCTGCTGGTCTGTGGTTCCTGGTAGCATTTCAAGACCCAGACTGCTTGCAGAGTCCAGGTTAGTGTCACAGGGTCCAAACCGGCCACACACTGAGTCCAGTTTGTGTCTCTGGGCTCAAATGGGTTTCAGGGCCTATTCCACACACTTAGTCCAATTAGCGCGGAGTCCAACTTGGGTCTTTGGCCCAAATTGCACACTGAGCTCCCTGAGTCAGTTAGAATCTCAGGACCCAAACTTCTCCCTGAGTCCAGTCAGAGTCTCAGGGCTGGGACTGCCCGCCAAGACCAGCCAGGGACTCCAGCCTCCACCCACGCTCTGAGCTCAGCTAGGTTCTCTGGGGCCAAACTGCCTGCCAAGCTCAGCTAGACTCTCTGGGCCCAATCTGCCCACAGCACAGTTAGGGACTCTGGCCCCAAACCGCACGCCGAGCTCAGCCAGAGGGTGGAATTGCACAATGAGCTCAGCCAGGGACTCTGGACCCAAACTGCTTGCTGAATTCAGCCCGGGACTCTAAGCCTAAACTGCACAGAGAGTCCAGCCAGAGTCTCAGGGCCATGATGCAAGCAAAGTTCAGCTAGAGTCTCTGGGCCGAATCTACCCACCAAGTCCAGCTAGGGACTCTGGGCTCAATATGCACGCTGAGCTGAGCCTGCGTCTCAGCAGCAGAACTGCATGAGCTGAGCTAGCATCTCCGCGGTGGAACTGTGTACTGAGCTAAGCTTGGGACTCAGGGGCCGCAAAGGCACTGAGCTCAGCCTGTGTCTAAACAGTGGAACTGTGCGCTGAGCTGAGCTAGTGTCTCCGCAGTGGAACTGCACACTGAAAAGCTTCGGTCTCTGGGCGAAACTGCACACCAAATCCAGTTTGGGTCTCAGAGCACGAGCCCTGCGCCAAGTTGAGCTTGCGACACAGAGCCCAAACCACACGGCACAGCCCAAATCCTGCCCAGAGTCCCCTCTCCAGCTGCAACTCCCACTGACCACCACACCAATCGCCTCCGCCAGAGGGCTCTGAGCTGCAAACCTCAGTCACCACCACCACCACTGCTACTGGTGCTGCCTCTCCTGTCTGAAAAATTCCGCTATTCTCCCGTGTGCAGGGGCACACAGGTCCTCTACACACTGGGGCCTTCGAACCGTGGAGCACTCCTACTGCAGTGGTGAGGGGACCTCAGTGTTACTGGTTCAGAATTCTCTGCAATTCCCTGAATTGTTTAATGGAGCTTCTAAGCACAGTCCACACTGCTCGCCGCCATCTTGGATATCCCCTAGTATATTTTATATATGTGTACTAATATAAACGTAAATGTAAGAAATACTAATATTAAAAACTGTAAATAAATTTAAAATGGGGTACAATGAAAAATAATCAATTAATTAAAAACTGAAAAAAACAACAATCACCATTTGTTGAACATATACATTATCATATATGTATAATATATTATGCTTCTATAAAGAAGATTTATTTACAGTCTTTACAAACATGATTGAGTTTTCTTGAGAATATATCTAAGACCAAGATTGCTAAATCACATGATGATCTGAAGCTTATTATCTCCTTAAGACCATATCAGATTGTATTCTGAATTTTTGTAGAGTTTTATTTAAACTTTTGTAGAGGCAATAAATTATTGCAAATAAAAATTAAATCACATGGTAAGTCTGTGAAGGACCTGCCAGTGAAAAGTTCAATTCCTAGTACTGCTCCTGTCAAAACCAAAAAAAAAAAGATCAATAATATACCTCTCAAACCCTGACATCATCGTTTTTACCTCATCACCCTTCTCAAACCTTGGCATTTATGTTTTGTGAGTCTCCATGTGGAGGTTGCCCTGTGGTTAGCAAGAGGTCAGAGACAATTGGTGATGTCATTTCACCACCACCAACATGTGAGTCTCAGGTATCAAATTCTACTAGTCAAGCACATTTCCACATCGAGCCATCTTCCTAACTCCTCCAGTCAACCTGTCATAATTCTGTTAATGTTAATTCAGTAACTCTCTGTATATTCACTCTAAGACAAACAGTCATTAATGTTTTCCTCTCAGTATCTCACAACGATCGTCATCTGTCTTTTACCTTTGTATCTGCACAGAACCAGTGAGACAAAACCATGCAGTTAGTTATGGTGATTCCCCCTGCGGATGAGACCATGAAGGTTTGTGGTGTGAGGACCTGGAGAGACACCTTCTCTGGAGTGTCTAACACTGCTTACACTGCTGTGCCTGGTGGCCTTGCTTTAGCCAGGCAGGGGTGTTCTTCTCAGGCTTCAGCAAAATGATGTAGCACTTGGGGATAAAGATGCCACCCAGAAGCCCAGCAGTGGAAGCCAGGATGGAGAAGATCTCTACAGCCACAGTGGACTTGCCCCGGGCACTGTGGTACAGGGGCAGGAAGGCTGTCCAGACACTGCAGAACAGCAGCATGCTAAAGGTGAGATACTTAGTCTCATTGAAGACATCTGGCAGGGCCCTGGCCAGAAAAGCCACAGAGAAGGTACCCCCTGCCAGGAAACCCAAGTAGCCAAGCACACAGAAGAAGATGGTGCCAGAACCCTCCTGGCACTGGATGACAATGTGTTGGGGTTCCGAGACCATATCCTTGTGTGGGAATGGTGGGGAGGTGGCCAACCAGACCCCACAAAGAACAACCTGAATTAAGGAAGCAATGAGGACCACTGAGGAGGAAGCACCAGGGCTCAGGCATACCCGGATCCTGCCCCCTGGCCTGGTGACCCTGAAGGCCAGGACCACTGTGACAGTCTTGGCCAGAACAGAGGAGACAGCCACCGTGAACACCACGGCAAAGGTGGTCTGACGGAGGAGGCATGTGGTGACACTGGGTCGGCCTAGGAACAGCAAGGCACACAGGGCACAGGGGAAAGAGAGATCAGAGAGTAAGTAGCTGAGAGCTCTGTTGTTGGCCCTCACCACAGGTGTGTCCCGTGCTTCAGGAACACTCCAAGGACCAGGACAGCCATACCACACAGAAGATTGACACCAGAGCCAGTATGAATCCCAGAGGTTCCTCAAAGGCCAGGAAGATCTCTGTCCTGGGCAGGCAACGGTCTCTGGTGTGGCTTGAGTACTGCTCCTTGGGGCACTGAAGACATCTCTTCATGTCTATGGGAGACAGACACAGAACAGGGAGTTGGAGCTGGGTGTGGCTGAACATCACTTAATCTCAGCAATTGAGAGAAAGAGGCAGGTGGAATTCTACCAGTTCCAGGTCTGCATGGCCAAAATACTAAGCCCTAAGCCAGCCTGAGCTGCATTGTATACCATGTCTCAAAATCAAACAACAAACCTAAAGAAATACACACACACACACACACACACACACACACAGGGTTTGTAATGAGAGCACACAGAGGAGGGCTCTGACAGTGCAATCATGAGTCCTCACACAACACCAACCCTCAGGCCAACTTGACTTTACATTTCCCAGCTTTCAGCAGAGTTAAAGCAGTAAGCTCTGTAGTTCAACCAGCCTGGAATGGGATGGTCTGTTCACACTCAACCTCTGCGGTGAACACTTTTCATACAGAGAAAGAAAGAAGTCACAAAAAAAGACACCCACATGCAGCTCCAGTTACAGGAGGTTTAAACAGCAACTGAAATTTGTCAGTGTCAATGAAAGTCAGGGTGTTTATATGACACCTGGAGAAGCTTGTGGGTATCTATTGTTTCTCTCCTTTCTTTCCATCTTTCCTTTTTTTTTTTTTTTTTTTTTTTTTTTTTTTTTTTTTTTTTTTTTTCATTTTCAAGAGAAGTCCCAACGTGTAACCTCATTCTGTAGACCAGGTTGGTTTCAAATTCAAAGACATAGCCTGCCTCTGCCTCTTAATGCTAGGACTAAATTCCTGAACCACCATTATCTGATGACAATGTCTTTCTTCATCAGGGGACAGGGATGTGCATGTGTGTGAAGAGACAATTCATTAGGATGTGAAAATATGGTTTATTCACTTCTCTGTCTCAATAAAGCACTTACCCTAAAAAACAATTGTAAGACTAGCTTTCTCAATGGTGTTCCCACCTGAAGTCCACAGGGAAGCACAGACTGCAACATCTCAGCACGAGGGTGGGGGGGTAGAATGAGAATGGTCCCATAGATTCACATATTTGAATGTTTGATCCCTAGTTGGTGGACTGCGGGATGGATTGGGAAGTGTAGTCTTATAGGAGGAAGTGGGTCACTGTGAGTAAGCCATTGAGAGTTCAAAATCCCACACCAGGCCCAATCTCCACTGTCCTGCCTGCTGCCTATGGAGCACAATATAAGTTCTCAGTTACTGCTGGGGCACCATGCCTTCCAGCGTGCCTGCCACCATCCATCCTGCCATGAGGTTCATGGACTCATCCCCTGAAACTCTAAGTAAGGCCACAGTTCAATGCTTTTCTCAAAAGCAGACTTGCTCATGGTGTCCCTTCCCAGCAGGAGAACAGTGACTAACACAATGGAGAAATACACGAGGAGGCTCACAGTGCCTGTGGACCCCTCAGATTCCAGCTCCTCATGCCCTTACCTCTTTGGTCTGCAAAGTGTCCCTCGGGGCAGGGACTGCAATCAAAACAGCAGTGGGGGGCTCCCGGACGGGAACTTGGCTAAACCCTGGAAGGCAGCTTTCACTGCAGTTTGAGGTGGGCACCTGGTAACAGTGAACATAGTGTCACCGGTGAATCTCTAGGGATACAGATGCTTGACGTAACTCTGACAACACAACAGGTTCCTCTCAGCTCACTACATTGGTCATCTTTCAGAATATAAGTCTCTCCAAGAGGAGTCACATGGAACAGGTACCATTATATGTAATATAAGAAGGGCTACACCGAGCTTACTTAGCTAAGGGCTTCAAAATTTAGCTAAGCAGTGTGATGTGTTATCTCTCCAGGCTCTCTGGGTTCCTACATCAACAGTTGAAAGTATTGCAACTGGAGAAATAGTCCAGCAAGCAGGAGTACAGGCTGCTTGCTCTTCCAGAGAAGCAGGGTTCAATCCCCAGAACCCACATAGCACCTCACACTGTAACTCCATTCCAGAGGGTCCAATTCCCTCTTCTCACCACCACAGGCACACACGACACAATACATAAGAGATATTGCCAGTAAAACTTCCAAATGTGCATAATAAAAATTGAGAAAGACTGACATGTATTGTGAGACATTAGAGAAGCACATGCCCTTCTGTCATGGCAGCCTGCTTGCCTCAGTGACTCAGAAAAACAGCATTTTCCTTTATCTTCTTATTATCTCTTTTTCTTTCTTTTGCAGGGACTCCACAGTTTGGGCATGCTTCCCTGTTACCTTTCTCTCTTTCTCTGAAGCCTTCTACAGACTGTGGTTGCTTGCAGGACTGCATGTCTAACTCAGAATAAAATGCTCTCACTCTTCTTTTTCCCAGTTTCCCTCTTTAGTGCAGCTGTTGAGATTTTCAGTTTGGCTATCCTGTTTTTTTGCTTAAACTATAAAAGTAATGGATAGTATGGCTAAACTGTACATATTGACTCCATCAACTAACTTTCTATCTATCTATATCTATCTATCTATCTATCTATCTATCTATCTCTGTGTGTGTATCTGTCTCTCTCTGTCTCTGTCTCTCTGTCTCTGTCTGTCTGTCTCTCTATCTATCTCTCTCTATTTTCTCTGTGTGTGTCTGTGTCTCTCTCCATCTCTGTCACTGTCTCTCTGTCTCTGTCTCTCTCTGTCTCTGTCTGTCTGTTGTCTGTCTGTCTGTCTGTCTCTCTCTCTCTCTCTCTCTCTCTCTCTCTCTCTCTCTCCTCTCTCTCTCTCTCTCTCCCCATAGCCTCCCCAGAACTTGCTCTGTAAAACACGTTGGCCAAGTACACAAACAAATCTTCCTGCCTCTACCTTCAGAATGCTGAGATTAAAGGTGTGCACCACCATCACCAAGCTGTCCCAGTCCCTCTTTAAACGGCTCCCACCAACAGGCAAGGGTTATGAAGAGGGAAGTGTGTGGTGCTGAGATCTCTGCCACAACAGAAGAGGTGAGAAATCCCTCCCAGATCAAGCCAATAAAAGGCCTTTCATGAGAACCCTCTGACCACTTAGCATGTGTCCTTTGTTCTTTGAGTAACACATGAAAGGGAAACTCCTCTTGTTGAAAGGCTTAAGCTGACCACTGACTAGAGATGCCACCAGAACAAAGTAAGACAAAGTGGTATCAGATGGGACTCTTCTCGACTGGCATATGACAGGAAGCTGAGACGTTTCTATGCACAAGACAGCACACATAGGCATGCCTATCTCAAAACAGCCAATCATTTTGTTAATAATCATCAGGATGTGAGCATCACAGGTTTCCAAGTCTTGTGTGTTGGACTACTAGTCACCAGATGCTGGGTTTTTTGAAGAATGATGGGATCTTGAGGCATCTGACCTAGTCAATACATTAATTTCTCACTGGATTCATGACCTGAAGACTACTGTCGATGTTGGAAATAAAAGTGAACCCTAATTGGAAGAAGTGGGTTTGGTGCCAGTGCACTGGTAAGGTATAACTTGCTCTCCTACCATATCTATCTGGAACCGCATATCTCCAGTTCATGGTCACCAGGAGTTGGGAAACCTCTTCCACTACACATGGCTTCTGCCATGACATATGACCTCAAGCTCACACAACCAAAGCAATGGATCATCCTGACCTCAAAACTCTAAAACCAACCACAGTCAATAAAAACATTTCCTCACTTCACACTGTTCCTTGGAAATTTGCCATGGCCGGGTGAAATCTAAAACATTACGTAAGCAGATTCTTCTGATTAAACCTCATAGATGGTACATGGGAAGACGTTTAGCTCAGTGTGTCACTATCTTCTTCTTCAAAGAGCAGAAAATGAAAACACTCTCAAAATATCTCCAGGTGCCATTTCTGATTCTGTTTGCAGAGGCCGGTATGTTCTTTTTCCCCATTTTTTACAAGTTTGTGTGGTGTAAGTATGTGTATGTGCCTCAAAACATCTACTTGGGATGATGAGAATGTGTGGACAAGTGCATGTGAGACCAGTGTTAATGTTGCAAATCGTCGTTCTTTACTTTTCCACTATGCACATTGAAGTAGACGCTCAAAGTAAACACCCAGAATTCGCTGATATGGTTACTATTACTAACTGGCTTCCTTTGCTATTTCCTTGTATCCACCATGCAAGAATGAAATTACAGGTACCACCCTGCCCACTCAGCATGTACACATGTTCTGGAGGACCACAGCCTAGATTTTGTGCTTGTGTAGCAAACACTAACCAATGAGCCATCTCTCCAACAGCAGCTCTGATGTATTTATTTTCTGCTCAGTCAGTATCATTCAGAGAAAGGTCTCTTATTAGATAAAGAACATCATCGCTTATGACTGACTGGCCCAATCCAGAGCCACGTCCCCTTCATGACCAAGGAGGGATGAGGAACCCTGAACTTGGAATTCCCCAGAGAATTTAACACTCTAGGACAAGAGTCAGCTCTGCATTCAGGCAACTCACGTGGAGATCTTCCTTCAAATGGACCATCATTTTGTTCTCAGAAGAAGCCTGAGGGTCTATCGTGCCTACATTGACCAAATGGAATACACCCTCAGGGGTCTTCTGCCCATGGAAAATGTCAAACGTTGTCACCAAATCTCCATTGTCATCAAACATAATCTCACTTCCATCAGGAGTCTTGAAGTGCACCTTTCTGAGGGCATGAAGCAGCTGAGGAAGAAAAGAAGATATTGTGGACTGGGCTGGGACTGTCCTAGGTCTTGTCTATATGGCCTCTGCAGTGATACTGAGCAACTACTTCCATCAAAATATGGCTTCAGTAGTTGTAACGGAGTTCAAGGAACTGTGATATTTTCAGAAATAAAAAATCTAGGTTTAATTCAATAACACTTCATAATATTTTATACTGAGATTTTTAAATATAATATACTGTGTGTGTGTGTGTGTGTGTGTGTGTGTGTGTGTGTGTGTGTGTGTGTGTGTGTGTGTACATCTCATTCACATTGCAAAATTCAGAGAGTAACTCTCAGGAATATTTTCTCCTGCTCCTGCCATGAGGGACTCAGGAATTGCTCTTAAGCTTGGGGACAAGTGCCTTTACCCACTGAATAATCTCGCCACCCTTAAAATTAAACCCAGAAACATCTCAATGTGGTGCTGGCTCTAGGGTCTCATTTGGCTGTGCACTATTCTGCACAGCCTTCCATCCCACCACACTCTTTAGATGCCAAACACTTATATCTTCCACAGACTGGACCCAGCCCACTGAGGCCTCCCAATCACTCAGACCACTCTGTCACACATCTTCACTCACATCCATATGACTCTTCTTATTTGTCTCAATTCTATGGTGCTCATAAAGGCTGTCTTTGACATCAACAATGCTGTCTTCCCGTGGAGAGGTTTCTTCTCCTCTTTTCTGCAACTCTGGTATTTCAACCTCTCCGCCTCTCATTTTCCTTCACACACTCCTCACTCTTTCATCTACCTTATATCTTCATCATAGGCCACAAGCAGACATTGCCACCCTCACATATGATATTTTTTGGACAGGTTCTTGCTTTGTACTATAGGTTGGCCTTGAACTCAAGATTCTATGGCCTCAAGTTCCTGTGTGCTAAGATGATAGACAAGAGTCACCAAGCCCAGCCTCCTGTAAATCATAATTAGGCAAACTCAGCCAAAAATGCCAAGAACTATAACAGTTCTACTGGTCCAAAACCACATGAATTCTCACCAAGCACACAGGGAAGCTGAACAATGGGTATGAAAATGTACCCCCTCTTAGCCACCACCTCCACTTTATCTCAATAATGAGCAAAGTGATTCTCAGAAGGTTCTTGCAGATGTGGGCTTATGCTGCCTGGAGTGGATTAGAGAAGCTTGAAGATAGATGATAGACAGTTAGACAGACAGACAGACAGATAGTTAGACAGACAAACGGAACAAAATAACCTATATTTATTATGTAAATGTATGAAATGCTCTATTTTAAAATAGAAAACTAGGTGAGGACATGAATACTGGCTCAGAGATTAAAGCATTTGCCATACAAACATGATGTTGGGATTTCAAATATCTACAAAACACCTAAATGCCAGATATATAAAGAAGCCTTTTGGTAATTACATCCTCAGAGATGGAGACAGGAGATGTCCAGAGCAGGCTGGCTAGGAACACTAGCCACACAAACATGTTCTATGGTTGAGTGAGAGGTTATGCTCCAAATAATAAGGTAGAAAAGTAACTGAAAGGTAATATCTCACATCATCCTCAGACCTTACCACATGGATGTACACATATGGGAACACTGGACCCATCTGTGTCAGTACGCCTACACACATGTGTCCACACCCGTGCACCAAATGTCCCTTTGGATTTTGGATTTGAAGAATGCATATGCTAAAAAATGTCCTCTGTTTATGAAAGCTCAAACCTGGAACACTTCTCTGAAATATCAGTTTTACAAACAAACTGAATGTGCTATGTCAATCAACACGACAGAGAATGGACTCCTCTGAGATCATACATAAACATGGACCACATGTCCAAGGCTGCTTCTCAGATCCATCTCAGTTACAAGGATGAGATGGCACAGCTGAAGCATACAGTCTGCTACAGCACTATAGCTTAGTAAAAGCCTACATCTTGATTCCCGACTTTCGCTGAATCATCCATACATCTGCTCATGTCTTCTCTCACCTGCCAGGGATGGAAGTCCTGGGAGTCCATACATTTCCTTTTCTGGTGCCCACAGGATAACACATCATGCAGGACATGGGCAATGCTGTAGACAGCTGTGTAGGCAGCATCGATTTTACTCAGTTCTTGGAAAGGATGCCGCTTGTGTTTCAGACTCTCATTCCCGGAGCAGAAATGAACTCCCTCTGTCACTGTGCTGTTCTGCTGAGGCCATGAACAATCAAAGGTGAACTCCCAGAACTTCTTTATAAACATGTCTTCAGGGGTCTGGCTAGGGCGCAGCTGAGCAAGGAATTCAGGGAAGCCAATTGCCCTGCTGCTGTGATACAGAAGGCCAAATGTGCCTTGCAAGACCTGGGAAATGCCTGGAACAGTCAGAGCGAGAGCCATGTGCAGAGTGTCCGTGCTGACCCACACATGGCCTGAGACATTTGTACCCAGTAAACCGTACAAGATGGACTCAAAATTCGAGTTGCTTAAGAAAACCAGAACAACCTTGGCGGTGCATTTCTGCATCTTCTGGACAGTCTCTTCAATCTTCCCCAAGGACTGGTCAGAAGGGACATAGAGGTGGAACTCAATGCACACACCAGCTGGGCTCAGCACCTCAGTGGCCAGAGAGCTGGCCTGCTGCCCAAACTCATCATCATTGGCCAGAACGATCACCCAAGACCACTGGAAATGAATTATCAGCTGGGTAACTGCACGGGAGGATATTAGGTCACTAGTCAGCGTCCTAAGGAAGGATGGGAACTGGATCTTGTCACTCAGGCTGGGCAGTGAAGATGAGTAACTGATCTGTCAAGGAAGAGCCAGGGAACATGACAGTAGGTGACAGCCAGCACTAAGTGAAATCTAATGGTCTGATTGAAATATAGGAAGGAGTGAGGAAACTAGAAGGCCAGCCAATCAGAATCCTTCTAGTTCTAGCAGGAGACCCATAATTGATTCCCAACACCAACATCATATGTTGGGAACCAGATAAATGCCTCTAGCTTCAGGCCCAGGAAGGCCTCTTCTGGCTTCTTCCCACACCTGTGGCACAAAGTCACAAAGACATATACACACATATATAAATGTCTATTAAAACCTAAAGGTAATTTGGATTAAGGGCTTGAGATGACATTTTGGGAAGTCTGCTGGTTCTGCCAAGCATCTGTACACCCCCTCACTAGTGATCATCCCAGACAGTCCTGTGGCATAGCTTCCCCTGTTCCCTTCTCAGGTTCTGCCCAGCGCCCTGCCCCTCATATTTCTTCCTGCACTGCAGCTAGGCTTAGTCTGACTGTTTTGCACACCGATGTAAGGTTGTGCTTTAGATATTTCACGTGTAAGTGTGTGCACGAGTGCGTCTGTCTTTCTGTCCATCCATCTGTCCGTCTGTGATGATGCACATGTAGAGGCAAGAAGATAAATTGAGAGGGCTGGTTTTCTTCCATCATGTGGGTTCCAGAAGCACAAACTGAAGTCATCAAGTCATCAAGCTTGGTATGAAGAATTTTTACACAATAAACCATCTTGATGTCCCCCAGGAAGAACCAATAAGCTATGGGCTCTTATCAAACCAGCATTGTATGATTTCCCAAGTCTGAGAGAAATGAGAGTCAAATTTCTCAATTTTTCCAGGAATAGATAGCACAATCCACTCAGGAAAAATGAGTTTATAAAGATGTAAATGTTGGTGTTCTATGTCTGTGGGAGGTTGTTGTTGCTGCTGACATTATTTTGGTTTTACCAACACAAGCTGTGGCTACTCTGCCTCAGGGTATTAGTACAAAACTTCTCCAGCCACCACAAGGTATTACACATTATTCTGTCTTTACACAAAGGCCCTAGCATCTAGTTGGTTCATGGGGAGGGATATGGCTGACTCCATCTCAAACAGGTGGTACTGCCAGAAGAGACATTATATTAAAGATTAAAAATTAAGATTACATTTGGATTGTAGACAAACAATGATGTTTTATAGAAGTTTGTCCAACGAAACACACATAACTAATTGAAAACAAATCATATTTTAATAGAAATATTTGGACAAACTTAGTCTAAAAAGATTGTTTCTTTTTAACTCAAATTTTATTATTTTCCAAGAATAAATGTTCTGCCTGCATGTATGACTGTGCACTACATGTATGTCTCCTGCCCATGAAGGACAGAAATGGAAGTCCCATTGATAGAAATGTTGTTTAAGATCATTGTGAGACTCCACATCTGTAGTGGGAATCCAACTTATGTCCTCTGCAAGAAGCCGCCAGTTTGCTTAACCTCTGAGTCATTTCTCCACACCCTGGAATTCAAATTTAACTAAGGTTTCTCTTGCAGCCCTACAAGATGAAAAAGAAAAATTCGTGACATAGTTTATAAACATCAAGTTTTTGTTCTGGACATGATAGTGCACAGCACTCAGGAATCTGAGGATAAGGATCAAGAGTTCTAGAGCAGCCTGGGTTACAAGGAGAAACCCTGCTTCAATACACACACACACACACATACATACACAAACACACACACATACTTTAAAAACAAAAATGAAGATTGGCTTTGGCTGTGTCATTATGTACAGAGTAGAAATATGGATTTTCTACTGCTTTAAATATACCTAAATGTGAGAAGAAAGAGAGACGCCTCAAGGCTAAAAGCACTTGCGACAAAACCAAAAGTATAGGAACTCAGATCCACGTATGTATGTAACAACTTGGTGACCCCTTTAAACCTGTCACCTCAGCTCCATGAAGACTGCATACAGCAAACTCATATGTGTGTATATCTCTTTGTGACTTTGTGCCACAGGTGTGGGAGGAGGCCAGAAGAGGCCTTCCTGGACCTGAAGCTAGACACATTTGTGTGATTCCCTACTGCATAGCAAAACTCATGGGCCAAGATAGGTGGATATTTGCTACTATTTTAGAGATCCTGAGTTCAATTTGCAGCACACAAATAGCAGATAAAACACATCAGTAACTGCAGCTCCAATATCTTTTTCTGATTTCAATAGATACTTGGTAAAAACGTGTGTGTGTGTGTGTGTGTGTACATAAAAGATTCATATATAAGATAAAAATAAGTAAATTTTTAGAAATATAGGTTTGAATTTTGTATTATCCTAAGTTTCCTTGTCAATGCAGGGGGACTATAGTTCTCTCTAAACTATGCAGACATGGAGAAGAGAACCAGGTTGGAAATGGAGAACATTTCAGGGTACCTGGCACCACAGTGAAGCTCCTCACTACTGTGACCATCACCATCAATTTCACATCCTCACTAAGGGATGGCACTGCACTCATGAAGGAATAAGGCTATGAGCAACTCACCTGAGGAAACTTGTACAGTCCCAGAAGTCTGGCCATGGACACAGACAGCGATGACCGTGTGTCCCCAACCAAGGCGGCCTGAGGAGAGCCATGCTGACACACGTAGTTGGGGATGGGATCCTCCTGCCCTGTGAGAAAGCTCATCGTTTCATGGAGGGCTCCATGCACTGAGTCCCAGAGTTTCGAATGGAGAAGCCCAGGGTCACATTGGGCAACAAGTGAGCACTCCTATTAATCTCCTCAATGGCAACACAAAACTCTGGGCCACCCTGTAGCCCCAGTTGGAGACACTGAGGGAAAGAGAAGACCACATTTATCACTCATTATGCGGTAAATGCAACAAGAATAAACTCTGTGATTCAAGTATAAACACACTTCTGCACAGATACTTGTGCACAGATGTGCATAGGAGCAAGGCTCAGAACAGTCCAAGGGAGTCCACAAGGGATGTGCAGAAGATAATCAAGGGAAATGTTTCTAGACAAGGGCAATATTTGAAGATCTAGTGCATAAGCTGGGTTTGATGGCACACATGTTTATTGTCAGCTGTCAAGAGACAGAGACTCTGTGAGTCAGAGACCAGAGCATCGTCTACATAGCTAGTTCCAGGCAGCCAGAGCTACACAGGAGACCTTATCTCAAGGAAAGAAGGAAAATAACCGATTGAATAATATGGTAGGATACAGTTATTTGTACCTAACATTGATTTCGGAAAGTCAGAGGATAGAGGGAAGGGATTTAAAATATGGTCTTTGGACATGACTGAGACACTGCACACATGATCTCACAGCAGCTCAGCTGCCGGCATTGGGACTGCACAAGCCTGAGCCTTCAACAGCCAATCATGGGTGGGGCAATTCCACATGGGACACTACTCCTCCCTGCTGAACTTGTGGCAACTGATGTATTTGGTGGGTATGAAGGCTGTCATTTTCTCTCTATGCACCTACATATTGAACTGGCCAAGCTCCAGTGGACAGGTCCAAACCAGAAGCCACACAGATGACCGTGATTTCTATCAATGGGTACAAAACCAAAAGGCATCAATTTCAGAAATGGACCTGCAGAGAGGAATAGGAAATGACAGGTTTGGAAGGAAAATAAGAGAGGATAGGAGAATAGAATAAACTAAATGTACTATATAAATATATAAAATTGTCAAAGAACAAATCTAATACATTTTAACGCATATGCGTACAGTCAACACCAAGATTGTGCAAAATGTCACCTTTAGACATTTTTCATATATTCATTGGAACATTTATGCAGCAACAATAATTAAAGAAAGGCCATGAATTTGAAAGGGGTGCATATGGGAGGCATACAATGGAGTAAAGAAAGCAAAATATATATGTGGAGGGTGAGACAGGGTCTCCCTCTGTATTGCTACCTAGCCTGGAAGGCACAGAGATCCACCTGCCTCCCTGGGTCCTGAAACCTAGAATAAAAGGCACATGCCACCATACCCAACTGAAGTTGTATGCTTCAATTAAATGTTAAATATGTTAATGCTGAGAGTACATTTGACTTTAGATGAGGAAAAGATTTCACATCAGCTAGTATAACCTCCAACTCACTAGAGAGCTGAGAATGACTTTGAACTTCTTTTACTTGTGTATGGGCATGCACACATATGTAAGCCAGATTTGGACCTCTGGTATCGACTTCAAACACGTTTAGTGTGGCATGAGTGTGTGTGATTGTGTGGCGTGTGTCTGGGTGCATGTGTGTGTGTGTCTGTGTCAGTGTGTTTCTGTGTATGTCTGTGTGTGGGGACGTGTGCCTGTGTGTCTGTGTCTGTGTCGAGCTGTGTGTGTGTGTCTTTAAGTCTGGGTGTATGTGTTTCTGTGTGTCTGTGTCTGTGTGTCTGTTGTCTTCGTTGTGCATGTGAGTATTTCCCTATGGTATGGGAATGGCCATGCTCAGCCACAGCAACAATTAAAAAAAGGATATTAAGATTTTAAAAATAATAATACAAACCATAAGGCTGAGTTGGGAACTACTGTGTGCAACAGTAGTTAGAAAATCTGGGACAAGAATGGGCAAAGGAAGCTTTTAGCTATGGCTCAGTTCATGGACTTTGAGCCTCATAAGCCAACTGTGGAAGTACATGTCTATAGTCACAGGACCTAGAAGGTGGAGGAAGGAAGATCAGAACTTCAAGGTCAGCACTGATTACCTAGAAAATTGAGGCAACATGAACCTCATGACAAATAAGAGCAAAAGAAATACACTGGAGAAGAACCATCGGGCCTGAGGACTGACAAACAACGTACTAATTACACATTTAGGCATTCAGCACACACACCTGCCTAGACGTCCTTTTGAGTAGCAAGCACACACAAAAACTCAAGAATCCACTGAGCTGAGGAGCACACACACTACAGCCAGTGCAGGAGCAGCCTATGGTACAAATAAGAAAGATAGAGGGAGAGAGACAGTGTAAAAGGAGAGCTACAGAGCTACTACCTTTCTACACAGAAAATGGGGGTGGCCATCTAGCTGGGATTCTGAGAATCAACCCTTCTCCAAGGATTCACACAACTTTTCAAGCTGCTTCTGGCTTTCAGAGACTCCTGCCCCACAACAAGGACTTACCTTGAAGCCTGCAGCCTGGCCGGTGGGGCACTGAAATCACACATGGTGCCATTAGAGAAGGAAAAGATGGAGAAACTGCCCCCCACCGTGACATCTCCAGGACGGTCAAAGCGAGGGCTCTGCCTTGGCAACAGCCAGGCTCTCGGTCCAGGAAGGGCAGACCCAGAGACACAGACAAACAGAAGAGAAAGGAGGGTACACCGCCACATGCCTGCTGAGAGCCACACTGCCAAGGACAGGGCAGCCCCATATGGGGCAGTGGCAAGCAGTGAAAAGGGCTTTTATCTGGAATATAGCCATTGATCAACTCCCTGAGATTAAGGCCACACTGGGAAATCTAGGTCCACAGGCTGTGTGGAGATTATTGCTCCTGAGAAGGTGGATGGACTGGGTGGCCACAAAATCCCAGAGCCATTAAGTTGTATCCCTTCTCCTGAGGGTTCCTAGCCTCTCTGCATCCAGGGATACAAATCTTGGTAGACACCTGCGACTATAGGAAGAGCAACAATGGGCACGGCTGTCTCCTAAGGGGCCTGCAAGGGAAGGAGCAGCTGTGCCCAGGGTGCTCAGGGCACTGATCTGTAGAGTGGCCCCAGGTGGGGACAGGGAGCAACATGTCCAGTAGCTGAAAGGAAAATATTTTTAGCATGTAGGTCAATCACTACAGCCCCGCATTGTCCTGCCCACGTTCTTGCATAGTTTGATCTGCCAGCCCATGTTCTTAGTGGTCGTTGCAGTTCCTTAGAAAAAATTCTGAAATGTTTTATGATGGAGTTTTGGACATACAAAAACCAAACTGCAGAACACAACCGAGGCCCCTGTCATCCTGGAGTCATGCCCTATTCTTCCAGGCTACTGAGACTTTTATCTGTATTGGAGAACAAATACCAAGCCTGGCAGGATGGCTGTCCAGGTAGATTCAATTGATACACAAGCTTGACGTCTTCTGTTTGATATCATGAACACATACAAGCACAGAAGAAGAGAAAAAACTCCACAAAGTTGTCCCCTGACTCCACATAGAAGCTATTGCATCCAACACACACACACACACACACACACACACACACACACACACACACACACACACAGTTCATACATACACAGTAGAGTATTTTATATAAGAAGGCAAATTCCAGACTTTGTTATTCCAAATGATAAGTATAATTTCATAACATAATCCCGCTATGCAAAAAGACCCCAACTCAATCCTCACGTCCATCACTTGAGACGAGAACTGACTTCTGGAACCTTCCCTCTGACCTCCAAATATGTGCTGTGGCATGTCCATGTCCAAAGACACAGACACGGAGGGAACACACACAAACACACCAATGTATGAATCAATAAACATAAAACTGCAGGGAGATAGAATACGTCAGTAATAATTCCAGCTCACTCGTATACCACACTACACTTATTTAGAATTCACTTTCAATTGTTTGGCCTTTTCTCAGATAGAAGAATATTAGGAACGTTATGTAATACATTGACAATTCATTTCATACTAGTTTTATTGAGCAGTAATTCACATAGTGTACAATTCATCCATGTCCACTATACAATTTTCCATATGTGGGAGCTCACTTAGATCCCAGCACTCCGGAGGCAGAAACAGGAGGAGTGCTCCAAGTAGGAAGCCAGCTAGACTGCCCCAAATAATGAATAAAAAAAGATGACAATCTAGTATATTTGTTTTCTTTTATAACTAGTAATGAATACTTTTTAACTCTTAGATACCTGTGGGAAGTGGTTTAAGAATATGAGTGCATGTGCACACAGAGGCCAGAAGTGGTGGTTTCCATGGAGTTAAAATTACATTTGGCTGTGAGCTGCCTCACATGTGTTCAGGCAACCAAACGGAGGTCCTCTGGAAGAGCTGTAAGTATTCTTTAACACGGAGCCATCTCTCTAGTCCCACCTAGCATTTTAGAACTTCTCACACCAGAAAGAAGGACTGCACCAATTACACTTCACTCCTCACCTCTAATCTCTCCCCGACAAACTCAGGAAATTAGCAGTCTAATATATTTCTCTATGGGTTCACTTCTTGAGGGTATTGCATAAAATGGAATATAAGATATATGATTTTCTTTGTCTGGATTCTACAACTCAGTATAAAATTCTCAAGGCATAGTCATACCTGACACAGTATTCTAATTATTCTTACATTTTTTTCATATTGATGAATGATATATTAGTAATTGCCTAAGCCACAGCAAAGATTCATCAACTGCGTAACATAAAAAGTATTTCAACTTTCAGTATATAAATAAGGCTTCTACAAAGATTCATTTACAGTGTTTAACAGACATGATTTATTTTTCTTGGGAATAAGTCTAAGACTTAGATTGCTAAGTCACATGGTAAGTCTGTGAAGGAACTCTCAGTGAAAGGTTCAATCCCCAGTTCTGCTCCTATCAAACAAAAAAGACAGATCGGTAATACGCGAGAGACAGTCCTGGTATCCTTATTAGGTGACCTACATTGACACTGAGCTATGTATTGCCTAGACCTAGGCATGGTACTTAGGTCCTATCCATGCCTGCTCCTTGGTTGGTGCATCAGTCACCCTGCACGGCATGGCCGAGATTTGTTGGTTCTGTTGGTGTGTTGTGAAGCTCCTTTCCTATTTGGGTCCTTCTTTTCTCACTTCCAATAACTTTTAGCATATATGGGTCCTTCCATACCCACTTCCAAAACTTTTAGCATATATGGGGCCTTCTATACCCACTTCCAATAATGTTCAGCAGTATATATGGAGAAAACAGTCAGTGACTATCTATATGTCCACTCTAAATACAGCAGTCATTAGTGTTTTGGTCTCAGTATCTTACTTTCATCTTGAGCTGTCCTTTAAATAACTTTACATCCACAGAGAAGCAGTAAGCCAGAACCATGCAGGAGGTCCTGGTGACTGCGCCAGGCACTAAGTCATGAGGCCTTGTGGTGTGGACCCAGGAAGACATCTTCTCTGGAGCACCGCACCCTTCCTATCTTGCTGGGCCTGGCGGCCTTGAACTTGCCAGGCAGGGGTGTTCTTCTCGGGCCTCAGCAAGATGATGTAGCACTTGGGGATGAAGATGCCACCCAGAAGCCCAGCAGTGGAAGCCAGGATGGAGAAGATTTCTACAGCCACAGTGGACTTGCCCCGGGCACTGTGGTACAGGGGCAGGAAGGCTGTCCAGACACTGCAGAACAGCAGCATGCTAAAGGTGAGATACTTAGTCTCATTGAAGACATCTGGCAGGGCCCTGGCCAGAAAAGCCACAGAGAAGGTACCCCCTGCCAGGAAGCCCAAGTAGCCAACCACACAGAAGAAGGTGGTGCCAGAACCCTCCTGGCACTGGATGACAATGTGCTGGGGATCCGACACCATATCCCTGTGTGGGAATGGTGGGGAGGTGGCCAACCAGACCCCACAAAGAACAACCTGAATTAAGGAAGCAATGAGGACCACTGAGGAGGAAGCACCAGGGCTCAGGCATACCCGGATCCTGCCCCCTGGCCTGGTGACCCTGAAGGCCAGGACCACTGTGACAGTCTTGGCCAGAACAGAGGAGACAGCCACCGTGAACACCACGGCAAAGGTGGTCTGACGGAGGAGGCACGTGGTGACAGTGGGTCGGCCTAGGAACAGCAAGGCACACAGGGCACAGAGGGAAAGAGAGATCAGGAGTAAGTAGCTGAGAGCTCTATTGTTGGCCCTCACCACAGGTGTGTCCCGGTGCTTCAGGAACACTCCAAGGACCAGGACAGCCATACCACACAGGAAGATTGACACCAGAGCCAGTATGAATCCCAGTGGCTCCTCAAAGGCCAGGAAGATCTCTGTCCTGGGCAGGCAACGGTCTCTGGTATGGCTTGAGTACTGCTCCTTGGGGCACTGAAGACATCTCTTCATGTCTATGGGAGTCAGACACAGAATGGGGGGTTGGAGCTGGGTGTGGCTGCACATCACTTAATCTCATCACTTGAGAGAAAGGGGCAGGTGGAATTCTAACAGTTACAGGTCAGCCTGATCAAAATACTAAGCCACAAGCCAGCCTGAGCTGCATTATATACCATGTCTCAAAAACAAACAGCAAACCAAAACAAAGACACACACACACACACACACACACACACACACACACACACACACACATAAGGTTTGCCATGAGAGTACACAGAGGAGGGCTCTGACAGTGAAAAAGAGAGGCCTCATACAAAAACAAATTTGATGACAATTTGATTTTGCATTTCCATATTTTCACAGTTTGAAGGAGTAAGCTCTGTAGCTCAAACAGCCAGGAATGTTATGTTCTGTTCATATTCAACTCGGGATGCACACTTTTCATACAGAGAAAGAAGTAAGTCACAAATGGACACCCACCAGACAGCACCATTTACAAGAACTTTAAACAGCAACTGAAATTTTTCAGTGTCAGTGAAAGTCAGGGTGCTTTTACGAGTCCAGGAGAAGCTTGTGGAAATATCTAATGTATCTTTTCTTTCTTTCACTCTTTTTTTCTTTTGGTTTTTTTTTTTTTTTCATTTTCAAGAAAAGGTTCAAAAGTGTAACCTCAGCTAGACTGAAACTCTTTCTGTAGACCAAGTTGGTTTCACACTCACAGATATAGCCTTCCTCTGCGTCCTCATGCTTGGACTAATTGCCTGAAATATCACTATCCAATGAGTTAGGTTTCTTCATCAGGGGACAAAGGATGTGCAGTATTTGTGAAGAGACAATTCATTAGGCTGTGCAACTATGGTTCATTCATTTGTCTGTCTCAATAAAGAACTCTCCAGAGAGAAATTATAAGACTAGCTTTCTCAATGGTGTTTCCACATGAAGTCTTCAGGAAAGCCAAGACTGTGCAACATCTCAGCAGATGAGTGTGGTTATTAGAATAAGAATGGTCTCCACATATTTGAATGCTTGGCTCCGAGTTGGTGGACTGTCGGGATGGATTGGGAGGTGTAGCCTTGATGGAAGTGATGTGTCCCTGTGGGTAGCCTTTGAGAGTTCAACATTCCCCATCAGGCTCCCTCTCCAGTTTGCTGCCTGCCTGCTGCCTGCTGCCTGTGGAGCACAATGTAAGCTCCTAGTTACAGCTCGGACACCATGCCTAGAGCCGGCCTGCCGCCATCTGTCCTGCCATGAGGTTCATGGACTCATCCTCTGAAACTCTAAGTAAGGCCACAGTTCAATGCTTTTTCTCAAAAGCACACTTGCTCATGGTGTCCCTTCCCAGCAGGAGAACAGTAACTAACACAATGGAGAAATACACGAGGAGGCTCGCAGCGCCTTGTGGACCCCTCAGATTCCAGCTCCACATGCCCTTACCTCTTTGGTCTGCAAAGTGTCCCTCGGGGCAGGGACTGCAATCAAAACAGCAGTGGGGGGCTCCCGGACGGGAAACTTGGCTAAACCCTGGAAGGCAGCTTTCACTGCAGTTTGAGGTGGGCACCTGGTAACAGTGAACACAGTGTCACCAGTGAATCTCCAGGGATACAGATGCTTGACTCACCCTCACACACAGAACAAAATACTTTCCTCTCATTCTGCTACATGGATGTCTTTCAGGAAACATGTCTCTCCAAGAGATGTCAGATGGAACAGGCATCGTTATATGTGAAATGGGAAGGGCTAACCCTAGCTTACATACCTAAGGGCTTCAAAAACTTAGCTAAGCTGTGTGATGTGTTGTCTTTCAAATGTGCCTCCTACATTATCAATTGGAGGTATGGGGGCGAGAGAGATGGCCCAGATACAGAGTACAGGCTGCTTGCTCTTCAAGAGAAGCATGTTTTAATCCCTAGAATCCACATCGTCCCTCACACTGTCACACTGTAATTCCATTCCAGACGGTCCACTACCCTCTTCTCACACCACAGGCACACATTACATATAATATATTAATATATATGCATGCAAAACTTCCAAACATGCAAAATAGAAATTGTAAATGATGGAAGCACATGCCTTCCTGTCACGTTGGCCTTCTTCCCTCAGTGACTCAGAAAAGCAGCATATTTCCTTACCTTCTTTTGATCCCTTTTTCTTTCTTTTACATGGACTCCACAGCCTGGACATGCTTCCCTTGTTACTCTGTGTTCTCTTTCTTTCTCTGAAGTCTTTATACAGAATTGTGGCTGCTTGCTGGGCTGCATGTACAACTCATAAGACATGGCTCTCACTCTTCCTCTTCCCTGCTGCCTTTCTCTCTAAAACCATTGAGATTTACCATTTCGCTGCCCTGTTGTTTTTGCTTAAACTATAAAAATAATGTATCATCACACTTCAATATAAGAAAATTGTATGTACTGATCCCCTCAACTCCTCCTCTCGCCTCTCTTGCTTCTTTCTCTCTCTCTGTCTCTCTGTCTCTGTCTCTGTCTCTCTGTCTCTCTCTGTCTCTCTGTCTCTGTCTCTCTGTCTCTCTCTGTCTCTGTCTCTCTCTGTCTCTCTCTCTGTCTCTCTCTGTCTCTCTCTCTCTGTCTCTCTCTCTCTCTGTCTCTCTCTGTCTCTGTCTCTGTCTCTCTCTCTGTCTCTCTCTCTGTCTCTCTCTGTATCTCTCTCTCTCTCTCTCTCTCTCTCTCTCTCTCTCTCTCTCTCTCTCTCTCTCTCTCTCTCTCACTCTCGCTCTCTCCATTCCCATCCTGAAACTTGCTCTGTAGAACAGGTTGGCCAAGTACTCAGGGAAATCTTGCTTCCTCTACCTTCACAGTGCTGGGGTTATAGGATTACACCACCATCCCCCAGCTGACTCGGTTCCTCTTAAAACAGCTCGACCATGTGGCAAGGGTTATGAAGAGGGAAGGGTGTGATGCTGAGATCTCTGCCACAACAGAACAGATGAGAAATCCCTCCCAGTTCAAGCCAATTAAAGGCCTTTCACAAGAACCCTCTGACCACTTAGCATGTGTCCTTTGTTCTTTGAGTAACACATGAAAGGGAAACTCCGATTGTTGAAACACTTAAGCCCAACATTGATTGGAGATGCCACCAGAACAAAGTTAGACAAAGTGGTATCAGATGGGATTCTTCTCGACCAGCATATGACAAGAACCTGAGACATTCTATGCACCAGACAACACACATAGGCATGCCTATCTCAAAACAGCCAATCATTTTGTTAATAATCATCAGGGTTTGAGCATCAAATATTTCTAAAACTCTTGTGTGTTGGACTACTCGTCACCAGATGGTGGTTTGTTGAAAAATGGTTGGGTCTTGATGCATCTAACCTAATCAATGGGTTAATTCCTCACTGGATTCATAACCTGAGGAACTACTGTAGATGTTGGAAGGAAAACTGGGGCCTAATTGGAGGAGCTGGGTTTGGGAATTGTTTGTTGGTAAGCTGTAACTTGCTCACATATCTTATCTATCCACAGCCTCACCTAACACGGTCCTAGACTCCATGAGTTGGGCAATCTCCCCCAGCACACATGTCTGCTGCCATGATGTACTGCCTCAACCTCACACACTCAACTCAATGGATCATTCTCACCTTGAAACTCTAAATCCACAAGTCAATAAAAAACATTTCCTCACTTCACACTGTTCCTCAGGTATTTGTCAAGGTGTGGGGAAATCTAATGAATGAAGTAAACAGTGTCTTCTGATTAAGCTTCTATGGGAAGGTGTTTAGCTCAGTGTGTCACTATCTTCCTCTTCAAAGAGCAGGTCCTGAACACAGAAAAGGAAAACACCCTCAAAATATCACCAGGCCCAGCTTCTAATTTACGTCGTGAGTCTGGTATGTTCTTTTCCCCATGTTTCACAAGTGTGTATGGTATAAACATGTGTATGTTCCTTACAGCATCTATGTGGAATGATGAGAATGTGTATACAAGTGCATGTGAGGCCAGTGTCACTGCTGAGTTCTTCCTCCTTTGCTCTTCCACTACAAACATTGAAGCAGATGCTCAAAATAAAAAGCCAGAATTCCCTGCTATGCTTAGTATTAGTACGTAGCCTGCTTTCGTGTCTCCTAGCATCCACCATCCAAGAATAAAATTACAGGTACCACACTGCCCACTCAGCAGGTACTACTGTTCTGGAGGACCACTGTCTGGTCCTTGTGCTTGCACAGCAAACACTTTAACCACTGAGCCATCTCTCCAACAGCAGCTCTGATGTATTTATTTTTCTGCTCAGTCAGTATCATTCGGAGAAAGGTCTCTTAGGAGGTAAAGAGCATCATCACTTATGACTGACTGGACAAAGCAAGAGCCATGTCCCCTTCATGCACAAGGAGGGATGAGGAACCCTTGGTGTGGAATTTCCTGTAGACTTTAACACTCTAGGACAAGAGTCAGATCTGCATTCAGGCAACTCACGTGGAGATCCTCCTTCAAATGGACCATCATTTTGTTCCCTGAGGAACCTTGAGGGTCTATCGTGCCTACACTGACCAAACGGAAAACACCCTCAGGGGTCTTCTGCCCTTGGAAAATGTCAAACGTTGTCACCAAATCTCCATTGTCATCAAACATAATCTGACTTCCGTCAGGAGTCTTGAAGTGCACCTTTCTGAGGGCATGAAGCAGCTGGGAAAGAAAGGAGACACTGTAACTAGGTCTTGTCTATATGGTCTCTGCAGTGATACTGTGCAACTTCCATTAAAATATGGCTTCAGTAGTTATAAGGAAGTTCAAGTAACTGTGATATTTTCAGAAATAAAAAAAAATTCTAGGTTTGATTTAATAAGACTTCATAAATCTTATCATGAAAATTTTACATACAATATACTGTGTTACTCTGTGTGTGTGTGTGTGTGTGTGTGTGTGTGTGTGTGTGTGTGTGTGTGTGTGTACTTCTTGCCCACATTGCAAAGCTCAGAGAACAACTCTCAGGAATATTTTTCTCTGATCCTGCCTCTAGGGACACAGAAATTGAACTTAAGCTTGGGGACAAGTGCCTTCACCCACTGAACAATCTCACCACCCTTAAAATTAAACCCAAAATCATCTCAACATGGTGCTGGCTCTAGGGTCTCATTTGGCTGTGCACTATTCTCCATAACCTTCCATCCCACCACACTCTTTAGATGACAAACACTTTTAAGACTTCCACAGACTGGACCCAGCACACCTAGGCCTGCCAATCACTCAGACCACTCTGTCACACAGCTTCAATCACACCCATGTGACTCTTCTTATTTGTCTCCATTCTATGGTGATCATAAACGCTGTGCTTGACATCAACAATGCTGTCTTCCCATGGAGAGGATTCTTGTCCTCTTCTCCCGAACTCTGGTATTTCCTTTCACACACTCCTCACTCTTTCATCTACTTTATATCTTCATCATAGGCCACAAACAGACATCACCACCACCCTCACAGGTGCTTATCTTTAGACAGGTTCTTGCTTTGTACTATAAGTTGACCTTGAACTTGGGATTCTGTGAAGCCAACCTCCTATGTGCTAAGGTGACAAACATGAGTCACCAAGCCCAGCCTACTATAAAACGTAATCTGGCAAACTCAGCCAAAATGCCAAGAACTATAACTGGTCAATCAGTTCAAACCATATGCATCTTCACCAGGCACACAGTACAGACTCAGAGAAGCTGAATGATGGTTATGAAAGCGTATCCCACTCTTAGCCACCACCCTCACTTTATCTCAATAATGAGCAATGTGATTCCAAGAGGCTTCTGGGTCTGCTTCCTGGAGTTCATTGGTGAAGATTGAAGATAGATGTAGATTGATGAATAGATAGATAGATAGATAGATAGATAGATAGATAGATAGATAGATAGATAGACAGATAGACAAATAGAGCAAAATTACCAAAATGTATTACATAGATATGTGAAGTCATCAACTAAGGTTTTAAAATATAAAAATAACTACAGACTAGAATATTGGCTCATTGAGTAAAGACCATGCCATACAAGCTTGAGGTTAGCATTTCAAATATCTAGAAACCACCTAAATGTCAGATCTATGAGAAAGACTTTGGTAATTACATCCTCATCACATGGAGACAGAAGATGACCAGAGCAAGCTGACTAGGAAGATTAGTCACATAAACAAGTTCTATGGTTAGAGTGAGAGGCCGTGCCCCAAAAATAAGGTAGAAGAGTGATTGCAAGGTAATTTTTCACATCATCCTCAGACCTTAGACATGTGTGTACACCCAACCCATCTGGGCCAGGATGACTACACACATGTGTCCACACTCATGCACCAAAATGTCTCCTTGAAATTTGAATTTGCAGCATGTGTATAATAATAATTATCCTCTATTTATGAAAGCTCAAATTGGGAACAATAATAAATATTTACTGTTCTCTGAAATATTAATTTTACAAACAACTTGAATTTGCTATGTCAATCAACATGACAGGGAATAGACTCATCTGAGATCATAGGCAAGCATGGACCACATGTCCAATGCTGCTTCTAAGATACATCTCAGTAACAAGGATAAGATGGCACAGCTGATGCTAACAGTCTGCTACAGCACTATAGCTTAGTAAAAACCTACATCTTGATTCCCGACTTTCACTGAATCATCCACACATCTGCTCATGTCTTCTCTCACCTGCCAGGGATGGAAGTCCTGGGAGTCCGTATATTTCCCGTTCTGGTGCCCACAGGATAACACATCATGCAGGACATGGGCAATGCTGTAGACAGCTGTGTAGGCAGCATCAATTTTACTCACATCTGGGAAAGGATACTGCTTGTGTTTCAGACTCTCATGCCCTGAACAGAACTGAACTCCCTCTGTCACCGTGCTGTTCTGCTGAGGCCATGAACAATCAAACATGACCTCCCAGAACTTCTTTATAAACATGTCTTCAGGGGTCTGGCTAGGGCACAGCTGAGCAAGGAACTCAGGGAAGCCAATTGCCCTGCTGCTGTGATACAGAAGGCCAAATGTGCCTTGGAGGACCCGGGAAACGCCTGGAACAGCAAGCACGAGAGCCATATGCAGACTTTCCTTGCTGACCCACACCTGGCCTGAGACATTTACACCCAATAAGCCATACAAAATGAACTCAAAATTCGAATTGTTTAAGAATATCAGAACAACCTTGGCGGTGCATTTCTGCATCTTCTGGACAGTCTCTTCAATCTTCCCCAAGGACCGGTCAGAAGGGACATAGAGGTGGAACTCAATGCACACACCAGCTGGACTCAGCACCTCAGTGGCCAGAGAGCTGGCCTGCTGCCCAAACTCATCATCATTGGCCAGAACGATCACCCAAGACCACTGGAAGTGAATTATCAGGTGGGTAACTGCACGGGTGGACTTATCATCACTAGTCACTGTCCGAAGGAAGGATGGGAACTGGATCTTGTCACTCAGGCTGGGCAGTGACGATGCGTAACTGATCTGTCAAGGAAGAGCCAGGCAGTACGAGAATAGATGAGATCCAGAACCCAGGTGAAAGCTAATGGTCTGGTTTGAATGTAGCAAGGAGGAAACGGGAGAGATAGCTCAGCAGTTAAGAGCCCTTCTTGTTCTTGTAGAGGGCCCATATTTGATTCCCAACACCAACATCAGGTGTTAGGAATCAGACAACTGCCTCTAACTTCAGCTCCAAGAAGCCTTTTCTGGCTTCCTGCCACACCTGTGGCACAGGCTCACAAGACACATACACATCCATATAGATGTATATTAAAATATAAAGTTAATTTTCATAAAGGTCTTGATATCATGCTTCAGGAGCTGTGTTGGTTCGGCCAAGCATCTGTACACCCCTCACTGATGAGCATCCCAGACAGTCCTGTGGCATAGCTTTCCCTGTTCCCTCATCAGGTCCTGCCCATCACCCTGCCCCTCATGTTTATTCCTGCACTGCAGCTAGGCTTAGTCTGACTCCCACTGGTGTTAGGTTGTCCTTTAGAAATTTTATATGTAAATGTGTGTGTGCGTTTGTCTATCTCTCTGTCCTTCTGTCTGTCCATCTGTGTGCCTATGGTCGTGCCTGTGTCGAGGAAAGAAGATAAATTGAGAGGGCTGGTTTTCTTCCATCATTTGGGTTCCAGAAGCACAAACTGAAGTCACCAACCTTGGTATGAAGAATGTTTGCATGATAAACCATCTTGCTGTCCCTAGTAAGAACCAATAAGCTATGGGCTCTTATCAAACCACCATTGTGTAAATTCCTAAGTCTGAGAGAAACCACAGTCGAATTTCTCAGTTTGTCCAGGAATAGATGGTACCATCCACTCATGAAAAAAGTGAGTTTTTAAAAATGTGAAAACTGAGGTTCTGTGTCTGTGGGAGGTTGTTGTTGCTGCTGTTATTTTGGCTTTAGCAACACAGGATGTGGCTATTCTGCCTCAGGGTATTAGTACAAAACTTCTCCAGCTACCACAAGGTATTACAGGTTATTCTGTCTTTACACAAAGACCCTAGTATCTAGTTGGTTCATGGTGAGGGACACGGCTGACCCCATCTCATACAAGTGGTCCTGCCAGGAGAGTCAATAAAACAAGATATTCAGTTACGTTTGGATGGTAGACAAACAATGTTATTTTAAGTATAAGTTTGTCCCATGAAACACACATGACTAATTGAAAACAAATCATACTTTAATAGAAATATTGAGACAAATTTAGACTAAAAATGATTGTGTCTCCTTAACTCTAATATTTTTTATTTTCCATGTATGAGTGTTTTGCCTGCATGTGTGACTGTGCACTACATTTATGCCTGCTGCCCATGAAGGACAGAAACGGAAGTCCCATTGATGAAAACGTTGTTTAAGACGATTGTGAGACTCCACATGTGTGGTGGGAATCCAATTTATGTCCTCTGCAAGAAGCAGCCAGTTCTCTTAACCTCTGAGTCATCTCTCCACATCCTGGAACTCAAATTTAACTGAGGCTTTTCTTGCAGCCTTACAGTAAGAAAAACAAGCCGTTTTTGACATATTTTTAAAACATCAAGTTTTTGTACTGGACATGATAGTGCAGGGCACTCAGGAATCAGAGGACAAAGAGTTCTAGGGCAGCCTGGGTTACATGGAGAAACCCTGCCTCAACACACACACACACACACACACACACACACACACACACACACTTTAAAAACAAAAATGAAGATTGGCTTTGGCTGTGTCATCATGTACAAAGTAGAAAAATGGATTTTCTACTGCTTTAAATATACCTAAACTTGAGAAGAAAGAGAGACGCCTCAAGGCTAAAAGCACTTGCTGCAAACCCATGAGTATAGGAGCTCAGATGCACGTACATATGTAACAACTTGGTGACCCCTTTAAACCTGTCACCTCAGCTCCCTGAAGACTGCATACAGCAAACTGGATGAAGCTTAATGTATTTCACATAGCAAAACTCATGGGTGGATATTTGCTGCCCTTCCAGAGGTTCTGAGTTCAACCTGCAGCACAGTCATAGCAGCTAAAACACATCAGTAATTGCAATTCCAATGTCCTTTTCTCATTTCAATAGACACTTGGTAAACATGTGTGTGTGTGTGTGTGTGTGCACAAAACATTTATACACATAAGATAAAAATAAGTAAATTTTTAAAAATATAGGTTTGAATTTTGTATTATCCTAAGTTTCCTTGTCAATGCAGGGGGACTATAGTTCTCTCTAAACTATGCAGACATGAAGAAGAGAACCAGGTTGGAAATGGAGAACATTTCAGGGAACCTGGCACCACAGTGGAGCTCCTCACTACTGTGACCATCACCATCAATTTCACGTCCTCACTAAGGGATGGTACTACACTCATGAAGGAATAAAGCTATGAGCAACTCACCTGAGGAAACTTGTACAGCCCCAGAAGTCTGGCCATGGACACAGACAGCGATGACCGTGTGTCCCCAACCAGCGCAGCCTGAGGAGAGCCATGCTGACACGTGTAGTTGGGGATGGGCTCCTCCTGCCCTGTGAGAAAGCTCATCGTCTCATGAAGGGCTCCATGCACTGAGTCCCCAGAGTTTCGAATGGAAAAGCCCAGGGTCACATTGGGCAACAAGTGAGCACTCCTATTAATCTCCTCAATGGCAAACACGAAACTCTGGGCCACCCTGTAACCCCAATTGGAGACACTGAGGGAAAGAGAAGACCACATTTATCACTCATTATGGGGTAAATGCAACAAGAATAAGCTCTGTGACTCAAGTATAAACACACTTCTCCATAGATACTTGTGTACAGATGTGCATAGAAGCAGGGCTCAGAACAGTCCAAGGGAGCCCACAGGGGATGTGCAGAAGGTAATCAAAGGGAATAGTTTCTAGACAGGAGCAATATTTGAAGATCTAGTGCATAAGCTGGGTTTGATGGCACACACATTTATTGTCAGCTGTCAAGAGACAGAGGCTCTGTGAGTCAGAGACAAGAGCATCATCCACATAGCTAGTTCCAGGCAGCCAGAGCTACACAGGCGACCTTGTCTCAAGGAAACAAGGAAAATAATCTATTGGGCCGGGCATGGCGGCGCACACCTTTAATCCCAGCACTTGGGAGGCAGAGGCAAGCGAATCACTGTGAGTTCAAGGCCAGCCTGGTCTACAATGCTAGTCCAGGAAAGCCAAGGCTACACGGAGAAACCCTGTCTGGAAAAACAAAACAAAACAAAAATCTATTGAATAGTATGGTTGGATACAGTTAGTTGTATCTAACATTTATTTCAGAAGTTCCAGAAGATAGAGGGAAGGGATTTGAAATATGGTCTTCGGACATGACTGAGACACAGCAGGCATGATTTCACAGCAGCTCCTTTGCCTGCACTGGGCCCACACAAGCCTGAGCCTTCAACCACCAATCACGGATGGGGCAATTCTGTGTGGGGCACGTCTCCTCCCTGCTGAACTATTGGCAATTAATTTATTTTTGGAGAAAGACTGTCATTGTCTTCTGTCATGCACCCAAATACTGAACCTATCAAGCTCCAGTGGACAAGTCCAAACCAGCAGACACACAGGTGACCCTGGTCTTGCTCTGCAGCCTATCTGGTCTGAAACTCCACCTGCCTCTGCCTTTGAGTGCTTTGGTTTAACAGCACATGGTACCATACCCTAATGGTGTTGTACATTTTAATTACATTTTTAAATGTTAAGAGTAGAGTTGCTTTTGTTTTGAGTCTGAGCCTCTATATGAACCAATCTGACCTCATACTCACTATATAGCCATGAATAACCTGAACTTATTTTATGTGTGTATGTGTATGCATGCATGTATAAGACAGATGTCCCCTATGAGAATATATAGGGGGAGGTAATCCCCCTCAGGAACAGTCATAGGGGAGGGGAATAATGGGAAAATGGGGGGGAGGAATGGGAGGATACAAGGGATGGGATAAACATTGAGATGTAACAAGAATAAATTAATAAAAAAAAATAAAAATAAAGACAGATGTCAACTTCTAGTATCTTCTTTAACCATGTTTGGTGTGTGTGTGTGTGTGTGTGTGTGTGTGTGTGTGTTTCTGTGTAGAGTGTGTCCATTTGTCTTTCTGTGTGTGTGTGTCCATTTGTCTTTCTGTGTGTGTGTGTGTTTCTGTGTCTATTTATCTGTGTGTGTTGGTGTGTGTGTGTGTGTGTGTGTGTGTGTGTGTGTGTTATGCATGGGTGTATTCCTCTGATGTGGGGTAAAGGCTTTTTCACTTGCTTCTCCACCTTTTAAAAAAAAAACATTATTCTGTGTGCATGTGTGTATATAATTTGCCTGTAGATCCAAACATGCTACCACATGGAGGCCAGGAAACACCTTGTAACACAGCTCTCTCCTTCCACCTTTTGGTGGGCTCCAGGGAGGGATCAAATTCAAGTCATCCATCAGGATTATATGCCAAGCACTTTCCTCAATGAGCCATCTCACTGGCCCTCCCTGTGGCCTACTTTTTAAGAATGGTTATCTCGCTGAGCCTGTAATTCATTCTTTCAGCTAGGCTGATGGCCAGCAGTCTTTAGGAATCTGCCTGTCCCAATGTTCCTAACCAGAGTTAGAGATGCTCACATGCTAGGTCTTCATGTAGGTGCTGGGAATACAAACTCTGGGCGTACACTTCACCAACTCAGGCATTTCCAAGACCCTCTTACCCAAACTCCAGAGTCTCCTGCCTCCACCTCCCATGTTAGACTTTATATCTTAACTTCAGCAAAAATAAGTGTGCAAATTATAGGTCTGTTTCTGACTTGGATTAATCCTTCTATAATCTATACGTTTTTAAATATTGCATTGTACCAAATACATAGGCAATTGTTACTCATTAACTTAAAAATAAAACAACATGGTAGCAAAGTATGGTGGCACACATATGTGATTCCAGCACTCAGGAGGGGGCAGGAAGAAAGTGAATTCTAGGTTAGCCTCATTTACACAGCCAGACACTGTCTTTTAAAACCCTATTAATTACATATTTAGTCATTCAGCAAACATACCTACCTAGATTCTATTTCTAGAAGCAAGAAAATACAAAAACTCAAGAATCCTCTTGAGCTGAGGAGCACATACATTACACCCAGTGCAAGAGCAGCCTATGGTACAAATAAGAAAGATAGAGGGAGAGAGACAGTGTAAAAGGAGAGCAACAGAGCTATTACCTTTCTACACAGAGAACAGGGGTGGCCATCTATCCTATATTCTGATAACCAACCCTTTTCCGAGGTTTCCCACAACCTTGGAAGCTGCTTCTGTCTTTCAGAGACTCCTGCCCCACAACAAGGACTTACCTTGAAGCCTGCAGCCCGGCCGGTGGGGCACTGAAATCACACATGGTATCGTTAGAGAAGCGAAGGATGCAGAAGCTGCCCCCCACCATGACATCTCCAGGACGGTCAAAGCGAGGGCTCTGCCTTGGCAGCAGCCAGGCTCTTGGTCCAGGAAGGGCAGACCCAGAGACACAGACAAACAGAAGAGAAAGGAGGGTACACAGCCACATGCCTGCTGAAAGCCACACTGCCAAGGACAGGGCAGCCCCATATGGGGCAGTGGCAAGCAGTGAACGGGGCTTTTATCTTAAAAAAAAAAAAAAAAAAAGCCTTTGATCAAGTCCCTGAGACTAAGGCCACATTGGGAAATCTAGGCCCACAGGCTGTGTGGAGATTATTGCTCCTGAGAAGGTGGGTGGACTGGGTGGCCACAAAACCCCAGAGCCATTAGAAGTTGTATCCCTTCTCCTGAGGGTTCTTAGTCTCCTAGCCTCTCTGCATCCAGGGATACAGATCTTGGTGACACCTGCGACTATAGGAAGAGCGACAATGGGCACGACTGTCTCCTGAGGGGCCTGCAAGGGAAGGAGCAGCTGTGCCCAGGGTGCTCAGGGCACTGTTTTGTAGAGTGGTCCTAGATTGGTACAAGAAGAAAATAGCTTATCTGGAGATAAGAATGTCCCCCAAAGTTTTGGTAGGCCCTGGGTTTGTCCTTTTGCCCTGGTGAGGCCAAGAATTCTGGGGGCACTGCTTGACAAAGTTCCAGTGCCCCGATAACCAGGTGTCCTTAAGGCCTGCCTGACAAAGTTCCAGTGCCTGGACACCTTGGATTGGCCTTTACTGTGGAAATTCCTCACTGTTAGAGGCTTTTCTCCAAAGGCTAGAATTGGAAATTAGTAAAAGCTGATGCCAGTAAAAACTAATAAAGTTATTGGTGATTCCCTGGGAAAATACAGCTATGCATAAAATTGAGCCTTTTATAGAATTCATTCAGATTCATTGTTAGATTGTTAATAAATGATTCTGGTAAATGATTTAAAATATTTTAGAAGAATTAATAAGGAAGAAATTTTTAGGGAGACTTTGAAAGCTGACAAGCTATAGTTAAAAATCACTCGATCTTTTTGCTTATCTCCAGAAACTAGGAACTAGTTAAGAAAGGGCTTTTGATCATGCCATTATCAACAGACCTTGGTGCCTGCTTAAAAGCAAAAGAGTTTTAAAAATCTAATGTTCCTTTACAGGATTATAATAAAGATAGAAATTGTATTGAAGTAAAAGTTCATGGTTAAAGGAAGACATTGGAGACAGTCCTAAAGTCCTGTTTTCTGTTCTTCACAAAACTACAGCAAAGATAGAAATTGTATTGAAGTAAAAGTTCATGGTTAAAGGAAGACATTGGAGATAGTCCTAAAGTCCTGTTTTCTATTCTTCACAAAACTACAGTAAAGATAGAAATTGTATTGAAGTAAAAGTTCATGGTTAAAGGAAGACATTGGAGACAGTCCTAAAGTCCTGTTTTCTGTTCTTCACAAAACTACAGCAAAGATAGAAATTGTATTGAAGTAAAAGTTCATGGTTAAAGGAAGACACTGGAGACAGTCCTAAAGTCCTGTTTTCTGTTCTTCACAAAACTACAGCAAAGATAGAAATTGTACTGATACGGGAGGTACAGACAAAGTCACAGAGACAGGCATGCTGGATCAGTGAACTCCCTGCCCTTTTGGATGAACTTGACAGGCCAGGACTCTCCTGGTGCTCCGGAAAGACCAAAGAACAAGCCTCCTCTAAGTAAAAAGGCTACATCATATTTTTAAATGGTAGTTTTATTTTAAATATTAAAAAAGGAAAAGAAAGGATCGACTAAGGGTCAGGAAGACAGGTTTAGGGTATCAGGTGGAAGGATTGATCTTTGATCTATTAACTATATGCCAACTTAAAACAAAATCAAATGGAGTCACTTTGTTTAATATCTTTTGTAACCACAAGGCTTTATGATACCAATCAAAAGGAAGAAAGTTTTGAGTTAAAAAAAAAAAACTGATTTTTGTCCTAAAGTTAATTTTTAGTTCTCAGGAAATGTGCTGTTTGCTTGTTTTGTTCCCCTTGTTTCTATATACTTATGTAACCAAAAAAGATTTAAGCTGTGTAACCAATTGTTACAGCAATTTGTATCCATTTGGCCTACAAAGCAAATAACTGACACAGGGAGACTGAAATGTACTTTAAAGCTGCCAGCACTTTGCTGGGCAGAGTCTGAACTGATTCTAATCTACTCATAAACTAAACAAACTACTCTAAACCTTATAACATACATATATTCAAAGCACTTGCCACTATGACCCTTGGGCCAGTCCTCGTCAAGTCCCCACCGTCCTCCTCCAACCGTCCCACTTTTCTCTTCTCCTCCAGAAAGTCCCGCCTTTCACTTCCTGTCCTTCTGCCCAGCTGATTGGCTAAACAGTGCTTTATTGACGTTGATACATTCACTCAGCATTCCTCCACAACCAATGATTAAAGTTTTTAAGGAAATTATTTTTTGTATAAATAAAGGTTACAAGAGACATAAGTTGTCAGAGCAAGTAAAGCCACTAAGGCTTCCTCTCTGGCCCATCTCTCATCAAAAGAAATCGAGTGGTGTTCCACGTCTGATTCTCTCTTCCCTCATCTGCTAGAGATAAAGATGCTCCATCCTGCCTGAGAAACTCTGGTTGCTTGGGGCAATGCCAAAGTCCAACTCTAGATGAGGGTTAGGCCCCAAAGAAGGGCTCTCCGTACCAGGATTCTGGGATTCTGGGAAGCCACCTTGGTGGCCACTGGCTTTCAGCTCAGACTTCTCTACTAAGCTCTTTTGTCTTTTTTTCATCTGGGGGTTGCCCTCATTTCTTGTTCTGACCTAACTGGAGTCCTTGGAACAGTGTTTTTCCTCTTCCCTGGCTTTTCCATCATCTGTGCTGATGTCCTTCTGTCACAGGTGCTCTGTTGACTGGTAGGTTGGTGCACTGGTTGACGGGAAATGTCTGGGGTAGGCAGGGAGGGGTTCTTGATTCTATGCTCGGCTAAATCAACAAGCATTTTCTCTTCCAGGCTGTGGTCCAGCAAATGGAGCAATAGCTGCTTTTGAGCAGAGGTCCAAGAATGCAGGAGTTGCTTCCCCACAAGGCTGGATGTCTCAGGTGCTCTTCAGTCTATGTTGGATCCCTGAACAAGCAGGCTCCAACACCAGGGGAGGAAGAGACCTGCTAGCAATGGAAGTGCAAGCAGGCAAAGACAGAGACTTTCTTCTTTCACGTCCTTTATTCAGGCTTCCAACAAAGATGTGGTCCAGATTAGAGGTGTGTCTTCTCAAAGATCTGGATTACACATTTGTTACACCCTGAATGACCCAGAATAGAAGTGAGTCTTCCAACTACAGACACACAAATAAGCAAAATCCCTCACAGGTGTGGCCCTACGCTTTTGGATTTTAGTGAAGTCCAGATGCAGTCAACTTGGTGATGACATGCTGCAACATCTCAGGTAATGATAAGGCCTCTATGATATTAAAGGCAGGCTTATTAGAATTACACCACACTTCTCAACAGAGACTCTAAAAGCTGTAAGGGCCTGAGCATATTTCTTGCAGACCTTCAGAGACCACAGATGCCAACCCAGACTACTATAGCCAGCAAAACTCTCAATCACCATAGATGGAGGAAAAAAAAGATATTCCATGACAAAACCAAATTTAAACAGTATTTTTCTACTAACCCAGCCCTAGAGAGGATACTACAAGGAAACTTCTAACACCCAAGAAACTACAGGTAATAATAACCCCACACTAGCAAAACCAAAAGAATGGCACACACGTTTGCTTGTGCGTGCGTGCACGCACACACTCACACTACCACCAATAATATCAAAATAAGAGGAATTAACAATCATTGGTCATTCATATCTCTCAACATGAGTGGACCCAATTCCCTAATAAAAAGACACAGGCTAACAAATGGATGCGAAAACAGCATCCATCATTCTGCTGCATACAAGAAATGCACCTCAGCAACAAAGATACACATTATCGCTTCAGAGTAAATGGCTGGAAGATTTTCCAAGCTAACAGGCCCAAGAAACAAGCTGAAGTAGACATTCTACCATCTAACAAAATAGACTTTCAACCAAAATTAATCAAAAGAGACATGAAGAGACAGTTCATCCTCATCAAAGGAAAAATCCACTAAGATGATGTATCAGTTTTGCATATCTATGCCCAAATGTGAGTGCACCCACATACATAAAAGAAACATTACTAAAGCTTAAGTCACACATCAAACCACACACACACATTAATAATAGTATGAGACTTCAACACCCCACTCTCACCAATGGGCAAGTTATCCAGTCAGAAACAAAACAGAGAAATAATGAAACTAACAGACATTATAAATAAATGGACCTAACAGATATTTACAAATATTACCCAAACCCAAAAGAATATACCTTCTTCTTCTCATCACTGCATGGAACCTTCCCAAAAATTTTCCACACAGTCAGCCACAAGGCAAACATCAATAAATACATGAAAATTTAAATAACACTTTACATTTTATCAGACCACCGTGGATTAAAACTGGATTTCAACAACAACAAAAGCAAAAGAAAGCCTGGAAACTCACGGAAACTGAAAAAATCTCTATTCAATGACCAACAGGTCAAGGAAGAAATAAAGAAATAAATTAAAGACTTTCTATAATTCAATGAAAATGAAGACACAACATATCCAAACTTGTGGGACACAACAAAGGCAGTGCTAACAGGAAAATTCACAACACTAAGTGCCTTAATAAAGTTCTTAGGGAGATCTCATACTAGCAATTTAAAAGTACACCTGAGAGCTCTACAACAAAAAGAAGCAAAAAGAACCAAAAGTAGGCAGCAGGAGATAATCAAACTCAGGGATGAAATCAATAAATTAGAAACAAAGAATAATACAAAAAAATCAACAAAACAAAGATCAGGTTCTGTGAGGAAATCAACAAGATAGACAAACCTTTAGACAAACTAAATAAAATGCAGAGAGAGGGTATCCAAATTAACAAAATCAGAAATGAAAAGGGAGACATAACAACTGACATTGAGGAAATCCAAAGAATCACTAGGTCTTACTTCAAAATCACGTACTCCACAAAGCTGGAAAATCCTATCAAAGTTAAATCACGATCAGGTAAACAGTTTAAATAGACCTACAACCTCTAAGGAAACAGAAGCGCTCATTAAGAGTATCAAAAAAGAAAAAGAAAAAAAGAAAAAGGAAAAGCCCAGGGCCAGATGGTTTTCACACAGAAATCTACCAGACTTTCAAAGAAGAATAACAATACTCCTCAAACTATTCCACAAAATAGAAACAGAAGGAACTCATCCTCTGAGGCCACAGTCACCCTGATACCTAAACCACACAAAAACTCAACAAAGAAAGAGAATTTCAGACCAATTGCCCTTATGAATATTGATGAAAATGCTCAATAAAACATTCACAAACTGAATCCAAGGACGCATCAAAAATGACATACACCATGATCAAATAGACTTCGTCCCAAGAAAGGAAGGATGGTTCAATACATAAAATGTCCTTAATGTAGCCAATCCTACAAACAAACAGAAAGAAAAAACCACATGATCATTTCAATGTTTAAAAAGCCTTTAACAAATACATCTGACAGAGGGCTACTATCCAGTATAGATAAAGAACTCAAGAGATTAAATGCCAAAAAAAAAAAAAAAAAAAAAAACAACAACAACAAATAATCCAACTAAAAATGGGGTACAGAGCTAAACAGGGAGTTCCAAACAGAGGAATCTCAAATAGCCAAGAAGCACTTAAAGAAATATTCAATGTCCTTACCCATCAGGGAAATGTGAGTCAAAGGGGCTCTGAGATTCCATCATACACCCATCAGAATGGCTAAGATCAAAATTCAAGTGACAGCACATGCTGGCAAGGATGTGAAAGGAGAACACTCCTCCATTGCTGGTGGGAGTGCAAACTTATACAACCACTTTCAAAATCAAACTGGCACTTTCTCCAAAAATTAGGAATATCTCAACCTCAGGACCCAGCTATACCACTCCTGGAAATATACCCAAAATATGTTCCACCATACCACAAGAACACTTGCTCAACTATGTTCATAGCAGCTTTAATTCGTAATAGCCAGAAACTGGAAACAAGCCAGATGTCGCTCAACCGAAGAATGGATTTTTTTTTAATGTGGTACATTTATACAATGGAATACTACTATTAAAAACAAGGACATCGTGAAAATTGCAGGCAAACAGATGGAGCTAGGAAAGATCATCCTGAGTGAGGTAACCCAGACCCAGAAAGACACACATGGTATACACTCAATTTTAAGTGGATATTAGCCATTTTGTACAGGATAACCATACTACAATTCACAGACCTAAAGAATCTAAGGAACAAAAAGGGCCAAAGGGAAAACGCTTGAATCTCACTCAGAAAAAGAAATAAAACAGACAGCTCAAGTAGATGGAGAAAGCAAACGGGGTTGGAAGAGGTGGTGAGGGGAATGGAGGGGGGATCAGGTGTGAGGGGGCTGGGAGAGGGAATGGAAATCAGTGGAGGAGGCATCTGTAGGACAGGAGGGTGGGAGAATGAGCTTTTTGGAAGTCTATGCTAGCTGAGACTCCTAGCAGCAGGGGATATGGAGCCCAAAGTGGCTACCTCCTATAGCCAAGCAGGACTTCCAGTGGAGGGCGAGGGACACCAACCCACACACAAAACCTTCAACCCAGCCAACCAATGACTGGACCAACTTGAGTTGCATGCCATAAGAGAGAGCCCACCACTGACACTATATAATAATACTCCCCTATATTGCAATAGGGAGCTAGCATAACAGTCATCTGAGTGGCTTTACCCAGCAGCTGTTGAAACCAGATGCAGACACCCACAGCTAAGCAGTAGGTGGATCTTTTGGAAGAGGGAGGCAGGAAGGACTGAAAGAGCCACAGAGATCAAGGACACCATAAGAAAACTCAGAAGATCAACTAACCTTGACCCATAGGGGCTCACAGAGACCGAAACACCAACCAGAGAGCATCCATGGGATGGATCTAGGCCCCTCATATATATGTAACAGATGTAAGCTTGGTCCTCGTGTGGGACCTCGAAAAGCAGGAACAGGGCTATCTCTAACTATGTTTCCTGCCTTTAGATTCTATTCCCCTAACTGGACTGCCTTGTCTAGCCTCAACAGAAGATGTGCCCTGTCCAACTTGATATGCCAAGGTGGGTCGATAGCCATAGAAAGTCTCTCCTCCTCTGAGAAGAAAGGGTTATAAGGGGAGCGCAGGGCAAGTTAGAGGGAGGGACTTGGAGGAGAGGAGGCATGTAAAATGAATAAATTAATAAATGGATGACAAAAAAAAATAAAAGATAAAAGGTAATTAAACGGCAAGTGGATTTCATCTTTGTAAGATCCATAAATACTTATCTTACACTTATGGGGAACAGTCTGTAACATCACTTTAGAGAAAAATTAGAGCTGCCTTTGATGGAGTTAGGCTTGCTAAGTGTCTGCCCCTTCCCTAATATATGACAACACAGGTATAGGACAAGCAGCAAACAGAACCCAAACAAGTGTTATTTACATGAGATCAAGATGTCCTCTTTTTGGCACAATATTTTGTACCATATAATTCTTTGTAGTTGGGGGTTGTCTGGTGCATTGTAAGAGGTATGACAGAATATGCATTCTAGTATGAATATGCAGTGCCCCAGGAGATGGATCACATGCTGCAGGTTTGGCCCTCAGCTAGAGACACCCACCAAGGGGTGATTATACCATGACAAAACCTGATCCATTATAGAATCAAAGGCTAAACAGGTGTAACCTCATTTGAAAGACGCTTTCTATGAAAGCAGGGCTCCCTGATTGCACACGTGGGCTAGGGTTAGGGTTAGGGTTAGGGTTAGGGTTAGGGTTAGGTTAGGTTAGGGTTAGGGTTAAGGTTAGAGTTAGGGTTAGGGTTAGGGTTAGGGTTTTTCCCATGTTCAGCCATCTATACACTCAGAAGCTGCTGCAACCGCTTGTCTGGCTACTGCTTACACTGGCAGCAAGCCTTGCTTCTTTCACAGAATGCTGGTTTTGCTGACATACAAACTGCATGAGATGTGGGGCGATAGAGAGCTTCCACAATATATTTATTTATTCATGTATGTCTTTCTACATGAATGGGCTTTTTTGTTTGCATGTGCATCTGTATGCCACATGGATAAAGGTGACCTCAGAAGCTGAAAGAAGTCAGATCCCCTGGTACTGACTTTAGTTACAGGTGGTTATGAACCATCATGTTAGTTAGTGCTGGGAGTCAAAACCAGGTCTTCTCAAAGAAAACAAGTTCTCTTAACCACTGAGCTATCTCTCCCAGCCCCAATTACATTTTAAATTGAAGGACAATTTGTATGATGACAGGACTCCCTGTAAGCAGTCTCCGGGAAAACAACGTATGCAGCTTTGGCAATGGTGCCAAAGGCACTAGAGATACCAGGAAGTTTGAGATGCCAGAAACACAAATACCACGGAGAAAAGTCACAGGCAACAGGCAGAGCCAGTCCAGGAGAAAGGCCATTGTGGGATGCAGCCAGAAAACCCGTAGAGACAGAACTGTCAAAGCCCTTTGGAGCTCACATTATCAGAAAATTTGAAAAATTCCACCTGAGCCACTACACATTACTGCAGAAACTGGGGTTCCTCCTGGGGGTTCTTAGTCTTCTTCTTTAAAGAACTTAAGAATGAGCTCAAGCCGGGCATGGTGGTGTACATCTGTAATCTCAGCACTTGAAGAGGCATCTGCAGGCAGATTTCTGTGAGTTTGAGGCCAGCCTGGTCTACAGAGTGAGCCCAGACAAGGCTACACAGAGAAACCATGTCTGGGGGGGGGGGCCAAAGAATGGATTCAAAAAGAAACTGAAGGACAACTTTTATTTTAAAAAAAAAATTTAATTCCAAAGCAAGCAATCTGTGAACCTCACCAGCTTCCCAGAGGACAGAGATAAAGAAGAGGAAGAAAGCCATGCTCTATGAAATGTCAGGCAGGAGGATCAGCCACAACGGCAAGCAATCATCCACATGATGGGAAAGGGGAGCTTGAGGGAGAAAGTGAAGGCCAAAATGTTAAGGACAGCATTGCCTACAAAAGAGACAGAAAGAAGAAAATGAAAAGCTCTGATATTGTGAGTCTACACTTCCTGCCCTAGGGGGTGAGAATTCTTACAGGGTTGGGAGAGAACAGTAACTCATTGAAGGGATAATTCATCCTCTTATCATGTTAGCATGGCTGAAGTTGAGCCAGCCTGGTTCTGTGGCTAGGTGATTGACCGACACAACTGTACACCTGAATTCACTTGTCTGTGTTTGGAATAGCTTGAAGTATTAGACCTTCACCCATGTCAGGGAACCAGTTTCCCTAACTCTGATTAAGGTGACTATACATCATGCCAGCACATATTCAAATGCAGAGCATGAAACTATAAGATTTAATGTTCGCCCTTCTGAATTTCAGTCATCCCTTGGTTTGTTCTTATTCTCTCTCTCTCTCTCTCTCTCTCTCTCTCTCTCCTCTCCTCCTCTCCTCTCCCTCTCTCCCTCTCTCTCTCTCTCTCCCTCTCTCTCTCTCTCCTCCCTCTCCCCCCTCTCTCCCTCTCTCCCTCCCTCCCTTCCCCCCTCTGTGTGTGTATCTGTGTGTCTGTGTCTGTCTGTCTGTGTGCTTCTCTCCCTCTCTCTTTCCCTCCCCTTATCCTTCTTTCCTTCTGGGAGACTCTTACTATATAGTTCCTGGCTGGCCTAGAACTAGATAACATAGACCAGGCTGGCCTAAAACTCACAGGCATCCACCTGCCTCTGTGCCACAGGTGCTGGTGTCAAAGGTGTACCTCTCCATCAAGGCCCCCTCTTTCCTTTCTATTTCCCCATTTCTCCCTTTTGGAATGGGAATGTTTGTTATGCGTTTCTTGTTTGGTAGGTATAAAATCTGTTCTTTGACTTTAGGGGGCTCACAACTAAAAGTCTGCCTCAAGTCTCAGGATACTCTGGACTAGGACTTTGGAGGAATACTGGAATCATTGAACCATTAGGACTCATGAAGTTAAGTTAAACATTCCTTTCTTGGAGATGAGCGCAAGCATTTGGAGGCCAAGGGTAGAATGTTATGATGTTGTTATCTTGGGTGTTGAAGGCTTGGTCTTCAGTTAGCGGTGTTATCAAGATGTGATGAGACCATAAGGGCACTAAATTCGTCATTAAATGCACAGTGACATCATAGTTCAATGGGCTGTTAGGAGGCTAGGGTTTCATTGAAGGCCGCAGACCGCTGGTGATATGCTTTTGAAAGGTATGTCATGACCATGGAACCTTCCCCTCTCTTTCTTTCTCTTTCTGCTTTCTCTACATCATGAGGTGAACATCTTTCCACTAGGTAAACAACAAGTAACACCCCTTACACCACATCTGAAAGCATCCCCAGACACTGCTAAATGCCCTGTGGGGAGGAAGGAAAGAAGTCATCCCAAACTAGAACTAGTAAAGTGGAGAATATGGACCACCACTTTCCCTTGCAATTCAGAAGACCCAGTACTCTTGAGGCTGGACACCATAAGACTCCTATGAGCTAGAGATTGAATGTCAGCTGTCGCTTAGAGGTTCCATAGGTTTTAGAAAATGTCCAGGATTTCCACTACAATCTAGTTCTAGAATATTCTCAACATTTCAAATAGAATCCCATTCCCTGTACCTCTAGTCCTTTTTAACTACAGTAGGTCTACTTCCAGATGCCTTCTTTTTGAAGTTGAGCTTTTTGCATTAGATTTCATCTAGGATAACATTTTGCTCATGAAAAGTTTGGACCTGGGGGTAGAAGGGGGGTGGGATGGCACATCTTTAATACCAGCACTTGGGAAGCTGAGGCAGACAGATCTCTGTGACTTTGAGGCCAGCCTAATCTCCAAAGACCTCCATGATAGCCAGGACTACATAGTGACTTCCTGGCTCCAGGACGCCTCCCAATAGATGGAGATGGGAGATGTCCTGCAGTGTGTGAGTGTTCACCCTGACTCTACAAAGTAAATTTTCTCATGAGAGACACTTCCGAAGTAACTATAAATGCATAGTTATAAAAACATATATGAGCCTGAAGGGCCCAATCAATTTTAACTACCAAGAACATTAACAAGATGATCCATGGCATTGCCCATGCCCTAATTTACAATGAAGAGAATAACTCCTCTACATTATCACTTTCCCCCGCTCCTGAGGCCACCTCACACAGTGAGTACTTACTTGCAACACTCCAGAGACCAGCAGCGGATGACACAGCCCTTTCCGTCTTCCAGGGACTTTCTATTTCCAGGCCCATTTTAAGCACTTACTTACACCAAGCTTCTATTTGCTGGTATGTTGCCCACCAAACTGTGAGTTTGGATGAACAAAAGCCATGTCAGTGCACTCACGCGTTTTCCCGGCCTTGGTGCCTGGAACAGAGGCATTCACTAACCATCTAGCCAACGGATATATAGAGACAATTTCAACCCCAAGAGAAAAGTCATCATTGCCTTCCTCAACTAACACCATTTGTTAGGGGACACTATTCCTGAGAAGGCATGAACATAGAATTTAAGGTAGATAGGCAGGCAGGATAGAATATTGTCGAAGAATATCATCTTGGAGACATCAGAAGGGAGCCCCTCATTCCAGATTCTGGTTGGAGCCTCTTACCAGCACACAAGCCAAGAATTCCAGAACAATTTGCAACTGCTTAAGGACCTCCTCAAATAACAGAGCCTCAATTTTCTCATAATTTCACCAGAAATGCCACTTACAGGAAAAAGACAAGCGTCTTGTACAACCCTACTAGCTTCCGACTTTCCCTTCCCAGATTATAATTCCATGCACAGCATCTCTGGAGCCATCTCTCTTCTCTCTCATCTAAAAGCAGGAAAAAAAAAATAGGGATTGGAGATTTCTTAGCAGCCTTTTGGTGTGTGATTTGAGAACAAGCAAAATGGCATAGACGTGGCTAATAATACTAAAACAGTTCTTTGTTCTCCCTTGGGTAAATCTCTTCCCTACGCTCGCTTGGGAAACACATACTCCTACTTGAATGTGTCTTTGTTTCGACTGCTTCTTTTTCTCTTAAGTCTTGTACTTTAGCCTGTATTTAAAAATGTCTTTCAGAGCTGGAGATATGCTTCAGTGGTTAAAGAGCACTTGGTGATCTTGCAGGGGCCACAGGTTCAGTTCCCAGAAACGACATGACACTTCACAACCGTCTGTGATCTGACACCATCTTCTACAGACATACACGTGGTGTGCACACATATATTCACTCAGAACACTCACATTTTTATTTAATTTATTATAATTTGTTCACTATACATCATGGTTGTTATCCTCTCTCTTGTATCTTCCCCTTCCCACCTTCCATACCTCTTCCACCCTATTCCCTTTCCCTAGACCTCTGATGAGCGGGTACCCTCCTCGCCCACTGTGTGACCATAGCCTACAAGGTCTCATCCAGATAGCCTGCTTCTCTTTCCTCTGTGTGCCTGCACAGTCTCTCCACCAAGGGCAGGTGATCAAACCACAAGCACTCAAAGTAATTCCACTAAAATCAGGGACTAGACAAGGCCACCCACTCTTCATATCTCTTCAATATAGTACTTGAAGTTCTAGAGCAATAAGACAACAAAAGCATCTACATAGGAGAGGAATATTCAAAGTACTGCTATACACAGATGATATGCTACCTTACATAAGTGACCCCCAAAATTTCACCAGAGAACCCCTACAGCTCACAAACATCTTCAGCAAAGTTGCCAGATACAAAATTAAATCAATCAGTAGCCTTCCCCTATACAAATAACAAAAGGGCTGAGAAAGAATTTAAGGAAACCACACCCTTCAGATTAATGAAAAATAATATAAAGTATCCTGGTGTAACTCAAACCAAGCAAGGGAAAGACTTGTATGAAAAGAACTTCAAGTCTCTGAAGAAAGAAACTGAAGAAGCTATCAGAAGATGGAAAGATTGCCCATGCTCATGGATAGGGAGGATCAACATCATAAAAATGGCCATCTTACCAAAAGCAAATCTACAGATTCACTGCAATCCCTATCAAAATGCCCACACAATTCTTTACAGAACTAGAAAGATCAATTCTCATCTTCATATGAAAAAAAAAAACTGGAATAGACAAAACAATCCTGTACAATAAAAGATCTTCCAGAGGAATCTCCATCCCTAATCCCAAGCTTTACTATAGACCAACAGTAATAAAATGGCATGGTACTAGCATAGAAATAGGCTGGTTGATCAATGGAATCAAATCAAAGAGCGAGAAATAAACCCACACACCTATGGACACTTGATTTTTTACAAAGGAGCCAAATCCATACAATGGAAAAAAGCATGTTCAACAAATGGTGCTGGTCTAACTGGATGTCTACATGTAGAAAAATGCAAATAGATCCATATTTATCACCCTGCACAAAACTAAAGTCCAAATGGATTAAAGACCTCAACATAAAAACAGACATACTAAGTCTGGGTAGAAAAGCCTTGAACTCCCTGGTTCAGAAGACAACTTCCTGAAAAGAACACCAATAGTTCAGGCCCTAAGATCAACAATTCCTAAATGGGACCTCATGAAACTGAAAAGCTTCTGTAAGGCAAAGGATACTTTCAACTGAACAAAATGACAGCCTACAGACTGGGAAAACATCTTCAACAACTCTACATCTGACAAAGGGCTAATATCCAAAATATATAAAGAACTCAGGAAGTTAAATACCACCAAACCAATAATCCAATTAAAAATGAACATAGAGCTAAACAGAGAATTCTCAACAGAGGAACACTGAACAGCTGAGAAACACTTAAAGAAATGTTCAACATCCTTAGTTAACAAGGAAATGCAAATCAAAAAAAATGACTCTGAGATTCCATCTTACACCTAACAGAATGGCTAAGATCAAAAATTCAAGTGACAGCACATGCTGGCAACAATGTGGAGAAAGGAGAACACTCCTCCATTGCAGGTGGGAGTGCAAACTTGTACAACCACTTTGGAAACAATCCTCTGCTTTCTCAGAAAATTGGGAATACTGCTACCTCAAGACTCAGCTGTACCACTCCTGGGCATATACCCGAAAGATGCTCCACCATACAACAAGGGCATTTGCTCAACTATATTCGTAGAAGCTTTATTCAAAATAGCCAGAATCTGGAAATAACCTAGATGTCCTTCAACCAAAGAATGAATAAAGAAGCTGTGGTACATCTACACAATGGAATACTATTCAGCTATTAAAAACAAGGAAATCTTGAAATCTGCAGACAAATGGATGGAACTAGAAATGATCATCCTGAGTGAGATAACCCAGACCAAAAGTGGTATGCATGGTATATACTCACTTATAAGGGGATATCAGCCCAACACAGATGTCCTCTGAGAGATTCCACCCAGCAAGAGATCAGACAGATGCTGGAATTTGCTTCTGGACCTGGGTGGAGCACTGAGAGTGTTATGGGAGAATGGGGGGGATGGAAGATCCCAGAGGATTCAGGAGTCCCACAAGGAGATCATGAAGATTGGCAGATCTGGACCCAGGGAGATCTGCACAAACTGTTGCACCAACCAAGAGCAATGCATGCAGTAAACCTAGACCCCTGTTCACATATAGCCAATAAATGGGCAGCTCATTCTCCACGGTTGCGGGGAGAGACAGGATTGCCCCTGAGATGAACCCTGTTGCTCATGATTTGATGACCTCCCCTTGGTGGGGACACTATGCGGGCACACAGAGGAAAGGAAAGCAGGCTATCTTGATGAGACCTTCTAGACTGTGGTCAGATGGTGGGGGAGGAGGGTACCCCATCAGAGGTCTAGGAAAAGGGAATAGGGTGGAAGAGGTGTGGAGGGTGGGAATGGAAAGATATAAGCAGGGGATGACAATCGTGATGTATAAAGAATAAATTATAATAAATGAAAATGGGGGAGGGAGAAACATTGCATAACCTTCTCCCTTAAGGATTAATCCAATGGAGCACATCAAAGCCCTGGCTAAAAGATTGCCCCTACGAAGGTGAATTCACCTTCAGATAATGTGCATTTTCTTTCCAGAATTCCCACCCGCTAGGGCAGTCCCTTGGAACCGAGGCACCATGAGGTTCCACTTAGTCTGCCCACGTACAAAAAGTATAACTATCTCTTTCTTTCAAATGCTGGCCATAGCCTAAGTATGCTTTGAAACTACTCCGTAACTGGGGCCGGAGAGGTGGCTCAGCAATTAAGAGCATGGGGTTCAGCTGGGTGTGGTGGTGGTGCACGCCTTTAAAACGAGCAACTCGGGAGGCAGAGGCAGATGGGTCGCCGTGAGTTTGAGGCCAGCCGGGTCTACAAAGGGAGTCCAGGACAGCCAAGGCTACACAGAGAAACCCTGTCTCAAAAAAAAAAAAAAAAGACACAGAGAGAGAGCATGAGGTTCTGTTGCCAACACCCAACTGATGGCTCACAATCCAATACCCTCCACACTACTGAACGCAGTGCATACTTACATGTAGACAAACCACTCATATACATAAAATGAAAATAAGACATCTTTACCAGAAAAACAAAACTTCCTCTCTAACACTTCAGAGTTCCTGGCTTTCTAAAGCTCCCCTCCCCTGTATGTGGCCTGCAGCTGATAAGTAGCTGACCTCCATTCGCCTTATCTCAAGAACCAAGGCTTTGGGGCTGGGCATGGTTGGCACACACTTTTAATCCCAGCATTCGGGAGGCAAAGGCAGGTGGATTGCTGTGAGTTCGAGGTCATCCTCATCTACAAAGTGAGTCCAGGACGGCCAAGGCTACACAGAGAAACCCTATCTTGAAAAACCAAAAAAAGAAAAAAGAAAAGAACCAAGGCCTTTGCCTTCTCCATTCTCCTCCTTCCTTCCAGGCAGATGATTTATAGCTTGCCTGCCCTGGAGTTTTCATTTTAAACTCTCTAACTTGTGTTCAAGCTTCTGTTTCAGTCTGTCCTTGGTCTTAAAGCTTCCATTTGTGATGCTTCTTAAATTGTTAATCAAACTAAGAACCTGATTTCCCAGACAGGTATACAGTCTAACAGCAAACAGAAGAAATAGTATGGCACTCACTGGCACCAAACAAAGTGCGTTCACATCTTGAAGAGTGCACAGTCTTCTGGCTTTTGCCAAAATAAATACGATGGCTCTGCTAGAACTCTCCAAGATTTCAGGGAAACCACTTTGACCTTTTCTTTTGGGAGGGGGGAAGGGTAAGACAGGGGTCTATGTAGTCCTGGTTGCCCTATATAGACCAGGCTGGCCTCTCAATTCACTGAGATCCACCTGCCTCGGCATCCCCAGTGCTGGAATTAAAAGTGCGCCACACCCTGCTTCACTTTCAGTTTGAGTGAACAAACCCTTCCCTCAACATCATCACTCCTGCTCTGTTTATCTGCTACAGGTAATACATCTTCATCCACTCTTTTTCTTGGCCTTATTTGTTTTGGCAAAAGCCAAAAGGCTTTGCAGTCATCAGGATGTAAACCCACTGTGTTTGGTGACAGTAAATGACACACCTTTTCTTCTGTTTCCTTCTAAACTACGGGCCTAGTGCCAGTGAGTGGAGGCATATCATCTTTGAATGTTGCGCTCCAGTTCAAACGCACAATTTCAATAATTACATAACAAAGTACTTGAAAATATTGGTTTTTATAACGATGTAATAAATACAGTCTGGTAACTGCCTGTTTCTGGATCTGCGGGCTGGGGCGGGGGGGGGGGGTGGTCTTGATGTTTTCTGTTAAAACTTGTGCCTATGTTTTATTCACGGCTTTGTCTTACAGCAGTTAACAGTTGAGTCTCCAATAAGAAAGCAAAATCAATGCTCCAATCTACATCTCTAGAACGTCCTGGCATTCTGTGAACCTCCTCTCTTCATCAAACCCGTCAGGACTTTTTCACGTCTGGGAGACCAGGACCCTTCCAACTACTTCTCTCAATTTCCTCAAGTCCTAAACTAGCACCCGTGTGGGCACTAGCTCTACAACATGAAATAAGTCGGCAAAGGTTCCAACGACTAGCGCGCCGAAGCTAACTGCAAGTGCAAAAGCGGGACACAAGAGGGGAGCGCAGACCTCTAGGAACTAGTTTCGGGAGGACAGGCAGACAGACAGCAAGAGGAAGTTTGCAAAGCCGGCGCGCAGCCTTCTGGGAACTACAATATTAAGTCATCTGCCCATGCAGAACCCCTGGTGTTTTTCTCAACCTTCCTCCTGCGGTTCGTGACAAGTGAGGAACTGAGTTGCATCCTAGTCAGGTTCTGGAAGCAACGCTCAGACTCCGAGCCTTGCAGTCGAAGCTTGAGAGTCTCAGCGCTGATGGGCCGCTAAGGCAAGAGACCGGAAGTACACGCAAGGGCCACTGGGAGATGTAGTCGGCGCGCAGGCGCACTCCCAGCGAGAAGCTGCAGCCTTTGTTTTGCGATTCACCGGTGAGTGTAATTGGGGGCGTTGGGGTGGGGAGGGGGCGGGCTCGGCCGGCGAGAGGAGGGGTCTGAGGCCTCTGTCAAAGCAGGTATCCAAGCTCTCTGCTTCTTTAGTCTTGGGGAGTCGTGTCGAGGACCAAGGGGGCGGGGACGAGGAGGCGGGGCCGGCCTCTAGGAATTTAGGGGTCTTTGACAAGGGGCTGGCCTCTGCGTTCAAGCTTTGGCTCAACACTTGAAATCCCCGAGCTTGGGGCAAAGATATCCGTTTTTGAAAGCAGCCTGCCCAACACGACCCTCCCTCGGGAAATCCAGGATTGAAGATAGAGTGCACGCCTAGGGCATAGCCGCACAGCAAAGGGAGGGGCTGCTGTCCCAGCTGCCTGGGACCCAGGAAACAGCATTCCATGGTTAAAGCAAGTACCGCTCTGGGTGTCAGTCACGATTCTCTTGCTTACATTAATACTGCAGATGTGAGGTTGGAGAGATGCTGAGTATGGACAATACAAAATTGAAGAATTAAGTTCTTAATTCCAAACCCCATGTCCACAACCCCAGGTCTCATAGAGCAAGACAAGAGAATCCCTAATGTCCAGCAAGGAAAGCACCAACAAGCCTCAACAGTAGTAGGTTTCCACATGATCTTTTTCAAAATGTCTTTTTCTTCTTCGTCGTCTTCTTCTTCTTCTTCTTCTTCTTCTTCTTCTTCTTCTTCTTCTTCTCTTTTTTTCTTTCTTTCTTTCCTTCGAGACAGGGTTTCTCTGTATAGCCTTGGCAGTCCTGGACTCGCTTTGTAGACCAGACTGGCCTCGAACTCACAGCGATCCTCCTGCCTCTGCCTCCCGAGTGCTGGGATCAAACGCGAGCGCCACCACTGCCCGGCTGTCAAAACGTCTTTAGTGTTCGTTAGCCCTCCCTTTATTCCCTTATATATCATGCCCACATTTTCTCCATCCCAATGTAAGCCTTCCAGTACCGTTATTCCCCTTTCAGTCTTACCACTTTGCTCTGTCATTCTTCCCATGAAAGGGCACACACACACATACACACACACACAAACACACACACACACACACACACACACACACACACACAACTTGGACTGTATCTTGGGCTTCAGGAACTTGATTATTTAATTATAGGAAATATCAAATAGAATAAAAAATGTCACAGACCTGACCTGAAAATACCAGAAGCAGAGAATCATGAGCTAAGGGAGACATACCTGTCAGCCCAGTGGATTTAAAATCTCAGGGTTGACCTGGGTCACATTTTTGTGTTCTCGGGAGCCCTCAGACTCTTTACCACCATCATGTAAAGTGTGCTTGGGCTGGTGTAACAAGATAGAATGAGTCACTTATTTTAAAAAAAAAATAGAAATGTATTTCTCTCAGTTCTGAAGGCTGGGGATTTCAAGAGCGATGTGCCAAAAGATCCAGTGTCTTATGAGGGCCCATCCATCACTGATGTCACCTTGTGAGGGCCCGTCCATCACTGATGTCACCTTGTGAGGGCCATTTCATCACTGATGTTACCTTGTGAGGGCCCATCCATCACTGATGTCACCTTGTGAGGGCCCATCCATCACTGATGTCACCTTGTGAGGGCCCATCCATCACTGATGTCACCTTGTGAGGGCCATTTCATCACTGATGTCACCTTGTGAGGGCCTGTCCATCGCTGATGTCACTTTGTGAGGGCCTGTCCATCACTGATGTCACATGGCAGAAAGGGCAAAGGAGCTGCTTGAGAGGTGGCTTGGTGGTTAAGAGTCCTTACTGCTCTTGCAGAACACCTGCATTGTGTTTCTGTTTTCACTTTGCATGTGCATCTGCTTGAATGTATGTCACAGAGTGCAGGTGCTGGGCCGAGTCCAGAACAAGATGCCAACTCCTCTGGAGCTAGAAGAAATGTTGTCATGAACCAACTAACTTGGGTGCTGGGCAAGTCCCCTATCCTAGCCCCCAGACACCCAGTTTAATGCTCAGTCAGGGAGGAGGTCACACAATACAAAAAAGCAAGAAAGATGTAAAGTTACAGATTTTGATAAGTACTAAGAAAATGAGTAGTCTCATTCTGTTTCAACAGTGGTCCTTTATCAGTTTTCAAGAAGGATAAATAGTGCCCTGGCCATATAGTAGGTCGGCCAAGCACTTACTGGGACTGAGAGTAGTACAGTTGTTGCCAGATGGACAGAATCCCTGGCCTGCAGGGATCCGTTTTCATTCCTGGTTTGCAAAAAAAGTTAAATTTTGTTGTTGTTTTAAGATGTCTTCCTATGTAGTCTAGGCTGGCTTCAGACTCCCAATTCATTCTCATATTCATTCCGCGCCCCTGTGTGTGTGTGTGTGTGTGTGTGTGTGTGTGTGTGTGTGTGTATGTATGTATGTATATATGTATATGTGTGTGTGTGTGTGTATATATAATCTGTCTCTCTCCCTCTCTCCCCCTCCTTCTTTACACTTTTCTCTCTGGCTTTTCAAGACAAGTTTTTTCAGTGTAGCCCTGGAACTTGCTCTGTAGACCAGGCTGGCCTTGAACTCAGAGATTCACCTGCCTCTGCTTCCCAAGTGCTGGGATTAAAGGCGTGCGCCACCACCACCCAAAGACTTCAATGTTTTCAATCCTACTTCTTCCGCTTCTTGTGTACTATGAAGACAGGCATGTGCATCACTATGGCTAAAGCTTATATAAATGTATAAATTTAAATTTTACTTTATGTATGTGAGTGAGTTTGCTTACATATATGCCTGTGTTCCATGTGCCTGGTTTCCTACAGAGGTCAGAAGAGGGTATTTGGTTTCCTTGGATACTATAGTTAGAGATGGTTGTGGCCCAACATGTGGGTGCTGGAAATTAAACCTACGTCTTCGGCAAGAACAAATGTTTTTAACCACTGAGACATCCCTCCAACCACTATAAAAGCTATTTTTAAGTTTATGCACTAAACCTTTCAAAGTCATCAGTTAAACACACATACACAAACACACACACAAAAAAGAAAAAAGAAAAGAAAGAAAGAAAAGCTAATTGCCACACAGACTCTTTTCTCTTGGAAAGGGTTTTAAGGGACATTTCTATTTTGGGTTTTTTCCCAGATTTAGAAATCAGGCAAGAAAACAGATTTTCAGATCCAAAACTAAGTGTCTCTGGAATATTATCCAATAGTATGTTTTCTGACAGGAAAACTGGGGGTAATGCACGGCACTTGAAGGATAAGGACTGCGTAGGTCCCTGAGGATACAGATGTGACAAGTGGAACAGGTGGTTTTCCTCACTCAGCCCCAGAGAACCCACACGGGGGAGAAGCCCTATTAGTGCAGTGCTTGCAGCAAGGCCTTCAGCCACAGCTCACCTCTAACAACAACAACAAAAAAAAAAACATCAGCAAACTCAGGCTGTGAGAAAACCCTGGGAATGCAACAGACATGGCAGAGCCTCCAGCCGGCTCGCTCTCCTCGTTCAGCATCCGAGGACCCACACCGGAGAGATGCCCTATGAACGCAGTGAGTGTGGCAGAGCCTTCTGCCAGAGTTCCCTTCTCATAGAACACCAGAGCAGTCACACCAAGGAAAAGCCTTGTGTGGTGCAATAAATGTGGGACATCCTTCAGCCACAGTTGTGAGAACAGCCACTTAGAACAGGAGAATAGGGCTGGGGAAAACTTGAGTCTGGGCACTGATCCTCAGCTCAGTGACTTCTGAGCGGCGAGACTCTCTCTCTCTCTCACACACACACACACACACACACACACACACACACACACACACGTGAGGGACAGATGAAGGAAGAAGCTGGACTCAAATGATCAATCAAAAACGAATACAAAAAAGAAACTCTGCAAATGCTAGGAATATGGAAAGGCACGCATTGAATGTCACCAAATTCACACATGAAAAAGACCTTCTAAGCGCCATGAATATGGCATATGCTTCCAAAACTAACCTAACCCAGCACTAACATAACCCAAGAGAAACCTTTAAATGTTCTCAAGTGGGGAAGGACCTTCCACCAGATTGCACCACTGGTCCAAAAAACCAGAGAACTCACACAAGTGAGAAGCCATACGAGTTTGGCAAATGGGGAAAATCCTTCAGCTTTGGAGCCGCCTTCCACAAGCATGAGTGCCGTGGAATGTGGGGAGGCCTTTCAGCAAAGTATCCACCTCCCCCGGCACCTATGAATCCACACTGGAAAGAAGCCCTATCATTGTGGGTAATGTGGCAAGACCTTCAGTCATAGCTCATCCCTGACCAAACAACATCAAGTCCACATTGGGAAAAAGCCCCCTATGGATGCTATGAGTGTAGGAAAGCCTTCACTCAGATCATACCAGGAATTCAGCATCGGAGAGTCCCACACAGGTGAAAAGCCCTATGAATGCAGCTAGCAGGGAAGGCCTTCAGTCAGAGCACACTCCTGACTGGGCACTGAAGGATTCATGCTGGAGAGATGCCCTATGGATGCAAATAGTGTGGAAAAGCTTTAAGTCATAGCTTCTCTCTCAGCCAGCATGAGTGGACACACAGGAGAGGAGCCCTATGAATACAGCTAATGTGGGAAGGCCTTTAAACAGAGCACTCACCTCACTCAGCCCCAGAGAATCCACAGGAGGGAGGTGCAGTGGTTGTAGCAAGGCCTTCAGCCACAGCTCACCTCTAACAAAAAAAAAAAAAAAATCAGCAATCTCAGGCTGTGGGAAAGCCCTGGGAATGCAACAGACATGGCAGAGCCTCCAGCCGGCTCGCTCTCCTCGTTCAGCATCCAAGGACCCACACCGGAGAGATGCCCTATGAACGCAGTGAGTGTGGCAGAGCCTTCGCCAGAGTTCCCTTCTCATAGAACACCAGAGTAGTCACACCAAGGAAAAGCCTTGTGTGGTGCAATAAATGTGGGACATCCTTAAGCCATAGTTTATTACTCAGCCAGCATGAAAGAACACACACTGGGGCAAAGCACTGTGAGAGTCAGGACTGTGGCAAGGCCTTCAGCCAGCACCAGAGGGTCCACACAGAGGAAAATCCCTGGGAGTACAGGGACTGTAGGAAAGCCTTTACACGCAGCTTTTCTCTTACCAAACCCCAGAGAACTCACATGGGGTAGACCTGTTAAACATGGGGAGGCCTTAAGCTAGCCCATCTGGTACTGGACTCACCATTGTCATGCTCATGAGAACTAAACATACATAAGTTTTCATGTACCATGCTCTCCTCAGAGATCTTAGAAATGACAGGGACCATCAAGCTCAAAACCATCCCTAGGTCTAAACACTAAGTATATGTCCATTGACCTTGAATCCTCCTTAATGTATTCTAGTAGCTACAAAGAAGCAACTGAACAAGTATGGGTCTGTTGATAGTTTTGTCTTCATTTCTTTCCAAGGACTCACCATATGCCCAATCAGAGCTGTTCGACGTGGTGAGAGATTGTAAAACATGAAATGAAGTCAGAATCCGTTGCTGCTGCACATCATGTTCTTGAAGTGGTACTTAGGAACACCTCAAACTGACAGGGACAGTCCCAGAAGACACAATAGCAAAGTGTTTCCAAAATAAAAGGCATCCTCATGGAGTTTTCTGTGAATGCTTGACTGTCTCAGCACACACTGCTGATTTTTTTTTAAATAAGTTGATAATGGTATATAGCAGTCGGCGACACGGGCTTCAGTTCCATATTCCAAAATACCAGCCTAATAAAAGCAAAAATTACGCTAGGTATCTTTTTTTTTTTTTTTCAAAAATTTTTTTTCAGCACTGGGGACCAAAGCCAGGACTTTGTGCTTGCTAAGCAAGTGCTCCCCCACTGAGCTAACTCAAGTCCCAATCCATTTTAAGCTAGATATCTTAATAATTTTACAATAAGTTAACTAATGTGCAATTGGATTTAAAAGCTTTGTATGAGAAGATATCAGACATAGACCTACATAGAACTTTATAGATCCTTAGGTGACTTTACTCTGTTCTCAAATTTTCCTGCAGATCACATAGGTAGTAGAAATACAGGTGTTGCTGTTTTACAAAGAAAGGAAGATGTACTCAGTTGGTAAGCTACCATCACCTGAGCAGTAATCTTTCACATTGGAATCTTATGATCTTTGATTTCATTTTTGGAAAATATATAAACTAATCCTTTCCTGTAGTAGATAGATATAATCAATGTCAAGTAACATTATTTTGGCCCAGGCTAGCCTTGAACATGGCTGTGTAGCCTACGCTGGGCTTGAATTCTTGGTGCTCCTGCTTTTGTCTCCTAATTGCTGGGAGTACCTCACTACATTTGTAAACTTTTGTTTATCTATTCAACTTGAAAGCTCATTTTAATATTTACGATAACTTCATAACTTTTGGTTTTATATTTAACCTAAAAGCCCACAATATTTCATTGGACCCCAAATCCACAATAGTTTTCTAAAAACCACAACCTGTCATTGGTGACTTGTTATATTTGTTAGAAAGAATATTGGCTGGTTTCGGCCCTCATCTATCAGTAGCATTCATATCAGATTGTTTTATTTTAATCATAGTGCTAGGGTATAAATTTCTAACAATTCCGAAGTTTCTCATGCAGTGGAACATGTTCTAGTCTTCCAACTTTTTTTTTTTTTTTTTTTTTTACATATAGTGTTTTGCCTGCTTGTACCCCTGCAAGCCAGCACAGGGCACCAGATCACATTATAGATGGTTGTGAGCCACCATGTGGTTGCTGGGCATTGAACTCGGGACCTCTGGAATGGCAGTCAGTGTTCTTAACCACTGAGCCATCTCTCCAGCCCCCAACGTTGTTCTTTCATATGCCCGTGGGCATAGTTTTAAAAGTGGGATGTGGCCCAGGGGTCCCGCTCAAACTAAGGCACCAGCCAAGGACAATACAGGAGGTAAACTTTAAACCCCTACCCAGATCTAGCCAATGGACAGGACATTCTCCACAGTTGAGTGGAGAGTGGGATATGACTTTCACATGTACTCTGGTGCCTCACATTTGACCATGTCCCCTGGAGGGGGAGACCTGGTGGCACTCAGAGGAAGGACAGCAGGTTACCAAGAAGAGACTTGATACCCTATGAGCATATACAGGGGGAGGTAATGCCCCTCAGGAACAGTCATAGGAGAGGGGAATAATGGGAAAATGGGAGGGAGGGAAGAATGGGAGGATACAAGGGATAGGATAACCATTGAGATGTAACAAGAATAAATTAATAAAAAAATATTTTTAAAAAATAAAGTTCAAAAGAAGAAATTTTTAAAAAGTGGGATGTGGTGGCACATGGCTGTAAGCACAGCATTAGGGAAGCTGAGACTGGCATATTGCCAAATTCAAGGCCAGCTTGGGTTATATAGTGAGACCCTGTCTCAAAAGATGTGAAGGCTGGAAATGTAGCCCAGGGGTATGTACAGATCCTTGCCTGGCATGTACCGAGCGAGGCCTAGGACTTAATCCCCAAAACAGGAAAAAAACAAAACTGAGCTACATGTGCATGATACATGTGAATGAAGATGTGATAAAAATCCATTCTTTTGAGTACTAACCTAAAAGTCGTTCTAAATGTAACTGCACATACACTAAAGCACTCAAAGGCTGAGGTTTGATAAACACCCACGATCCCAGCACTGTGAAAACAGAGGCAGGAGGATCACAAACTCAAGGCCAGTGTGGTCTTTATAGAAAAAGCCTCCCCCTCAAAAATATAAAATTTAAATAGTAAAACTAGCCTAGCTGGTGGCCTCTAATCCTAGCACTTGGGAGATTAAGACAGAAGAATCAAGAATTCAAGGCCATCCGCAATTATTTTCCAAGTGTGAGGCAAGGCTAGCTATGAGAGCCTGTCTCAAAAAACCACCACCAAAAATAACTAAGCAAAACCCAAACCCACACAGCAACAACAAAATTTCTCAAGAAGCAGGTGCCACTAGTTTAGTATTTACCCCTGTACCCTCCATGTTACCACTCTAACATTAGGGGGGAGAATTACAGCTGTTCAGTGTGCATAGGCTATCACTGACGTGTAATGTGCTGACCGTCTGCAGCACATCAGTTCACTGCAGCCACATTTCAGGTGCTAACTGGCCACGTGTGGTCACTGTACCAGACACGGCCATTCACCGGCTGGTCCTTTGTTTAGCTCTTCTGACCTCTTGTTACATGACTCATCCTTTCCCTGCTTCTTCCCTGGGTGGCTGCAGATCGTTGTATAAGAATCATCAGTTTAAGTGGCTCAATGGGCTCTCGGACCTAAATCTAGTTGAAAGATATGGACTACTTGAGAAATCTGTGGTCCATTCCAGTAACAAAGACAAATAACAAAAGGAGAGCGAGTTTGTAGAATGCTGGGATCGGCTGATAAACTGGAGGGAGGATCACTTTGTACACTGGCTAAGGCCTTGACTTGGGCAGTTGTCAATGAGTGATAAATACAGGGAAAATCACTTTGTAAACTGGCTAAGGCCTTGACTTGGGCAGTTGTCAATGAGTGATAAATACAGGGAAAATCACTTTGTAAACTGGCTAAGGCCTTGACTTGGGCAGTTGTCAATGAGTGATAAATACAGGGAAAATCACTTTGTACACTGGCTAAGGCCTTGACTTGGGCAGTTGTCAATGACTGATAAATACAGGGAAAATCACTTTGTAAACTGGCTAAGGCCTTGACTTGGGCAGTTGTCAATGAGTGATAAATACAGGGAAAATCACTTTGTAAACTGGCTAAGGCCTTGACTTGGGCAGTTGTCAATGAGTGATAAATACAGGGAAAATCACTTTGTACACTGGCTAAGGCCTTGACTTGGGCAGTTTTCAATGAGTGATAAATACAGGGAAAATCACTTTGTACACTGGCTAAGGCCTTGACTTGGGCAGTTGTCAATGACTGATAAATACAGGGAAAATCACTTTGTAAACTGGCTAAGGCCTTGACTTGGGCAGTTTTCAATGAGTGATAAATACAGGGAAAATCACTTTGTACACTGGCTAAGGCCTTGACTTGGGCAGTTGTCAATGACTGATAAATACAGGGAAAATCACTTTGTAAACTGGCTAAGGCCTTGACTTGGGCAGTTGTCAATGAGTGATAAATACAGGGAAAATCACTTTGTACACTGGCTAAGGCCTTGACTTGGGCAGTTGTCAATGAGTGATAAATACAGGGAAAATCACTTTGTAAACTGGCTAAGGCCTTGACTTGGGCAGTTGTCAATGAGTGATAAATACAGGGAAAATCACTTTGTAAACTGGCTAAGGCCTTGACTTGGGCAGTTGTCAATGAATGATAAATACAGAGCTGGAATTTTGACTAAGAGTAGAAGACTTACCTTACCACAAAGTATCTCCTTACATATTGCCTGAACATTATAAGCAGGTGAGCACATCAGCTATCGTACCGGGGCACATGGGCATTGCACACCCTCGGGACAGCCGAGGAAACGTGTACATGGGTAAAGCATGGGTGGCATTGGGTAAAATGTTAGTCACAGCAGCTCTGGGTAAGGAGACCTGCTTTACGCTTTTATATTTGTGCCTTTCCTGGAAACTCAACTTTAGAATAGGAAGAGAGCTCACACTGGTTCATGTACACACATGCACACACACACACAACTGAAGAGACGGAGCAGTAGAATGTAGTACAGGAAAATCAATGGCAGTAGGAGGAAATAGACTGATAGGTCTGTACCTGCAATGAGTTAGGAAAATTTAGGTTTTTTACTAGAACATTTAGCTCAGCTTAGCAGGAAGCACCTAAATAAGCAGTGCCAGGGTCCTTCCGGGTGATGAGGTCATCTGACCAGTTCGAAGGCAGTGCTTCTCAACCTTGGTAATGCTGCAACCCTTTACTACAGTTCCTCATGTTGTGCTGACCGCCAACCATAAAATTATTTTGTTGCTACTTCGTAACTGTAAATTTGCTACTGTTATGGATCATACTGTAAATATCTGATTTGCAACGCCCAAAGGTTGAGAACCACTGCTCTAAGGCTTTATGAATGGAAGTGATTTGTGTCATCTCCCAGGTAAAGGTGAACAGGCTTTTCCAGGTTCCAAGAGTCCCATTGAAAGAAAGCTACAGCAGGGATGGTGTCTAGATCCCAGACTCACTGTAGGGACAATCATCCTGTCACCAATGCTCAAGAAAGCAGCAGCACAATCACAAAACAACTAGCTATCCTATGAATGAAGAAATAAATACTTTATTATGGTAAGCCTCTGATTTGGGGGTTTCACAATTGCTTACTCACTGGCAGACACACCCTTTCTGAATCTGTAGGGCAGTTACATTTATGGCAAGGCAGAAACAATGTAGTAATATGAAGTTAAAAGCAAAGCCACAAGATCACCTATGTAGGCCACGGCTGGTTCTCTTAGCTCAGATACAGACTGTTTCTTCAACCTTTGTTAGTCCTTTTAGCCTGTTTTGAGCATGCCCTAACAAACATATTTAACATGGCAGCCAGCTCTCGGATACTCAGCTGAGAAATTTCACAAAACAACACCTGCCTTTACTACATGATGCATTCTCTCTCACTTTATCCTAATTCATTGTTTTGTAATGCCAATGGCCAACCACAATTCAGTATTGGGCTGAAACCCAATCTGAAATCAGCATTTTTTGTGATCCTTGTAAGCCACTCCTTTTTGCTCTTGAGGATTCAGAAGTACACCTGACAGCACTGACAGTATTTACGAAAAGGCCAAAATAGATGGCAAGAATTATGTGTGAAAAAAGAGTTCAAGGAGAAGCAACTGAGACAAGGAGGGCTCAAGAAAGTGCCAACAGATCGCATACTTTAAGGCCACTCAACAGTTTGTACAATGTCAAATGACCAGAGTATGACTGGTATTAAAACAATGCAGAAATGGAGTCTTCCCTCACATCTGATGGCTTACAGGATAGAACATCAGCCCAAAGTGTGTTCCTAAGGCGGCTTCAGTGGGCACTACCTTTTTCCAGTTGTTTCAGCACATCAGCATCCAGAAAATAAGTACAGGTATGCTCATAGAGATAGCATAGGAAGCCACCACCATACATGAACCTTAGGTTCACTCATGCTACAACTGTCATGTCATGGGACACTCATAGCAGAGTTGCTCAGCCTTGTACCTCAGACTGTATAGGGAAAACCACCCAACCCCTAGGAGCTGCCAATCCTCCCACCAGTGAGTTTTCCTTGTGGTAGAGAGGGGCTCTGGGAGTGGCTTCCCTCTTTTTGTATCTGACTCTTGTGATACTTGACCACAGCCAAGCTGAACTGGAAGGGTTCCTAGCAGCCCTGGCTCACATAGCACGTGTCACTGCTGTGGCTCTCATGATGCTCCATAAGGTTTGAGATCCATGCAAAGGCCTCCCCACATTCACTGCATGTGTAAGGCTTCCCTTGGGATAGACCAAACTCATCAGCTGCAGGGCGTCCCACAGAAGTCCCTGGGTCCTGCCCAGAATCACAGCCATCCACAGGAAGCACCTTCCCTGCATCAAATGGCAGCTGGTAGCTGCTGGTGCTGGAAAGACACTCAGGGTCCTCCTCATCCTCATCATCTGGATGGGGCCTTTTTGTCCCAGTGCCGTGATGTGGAGTATCCTTGTCCTGGGAAGACTGCTGGATGACTGACTGCCTCTGGGGACTGGCAGGGCTTGAATCCTCATCTTCAGCATCCAGAGCCTTCTGAGGTTGCTGTTCCTCCTCCAGGGCAGTAGCTATTGAAGGGCTAACAGGGACATCCCCTGAAAGCCTCTCCATCACTGTCTCCCCCATGGAGACCTCCTCACACACATTCCCTTTGCTTTCCTGCTGCCTGGCGTGGTCTGAAATAAAGTCAAAATGTGAGCAGCCCTATTTCCCAGGCTCTGAGACAGAAACTAACTTGAATAGAAATCAAGAAAACAAAGTGTGAGGCCCAAAGAGCTGAGCACAGGGAAAAGAACTGTGACATGCACAGCCTAACCCTCTTTACAACTCAGACACCACACCGCAGCTGAGTGCAGGATCACAAGCCTCACCAGACCCATGATCTGGTCTTCCCGCTTCCTATCTACATCCCCTTATTTTTTCTTTTTCTTTTTTTAAATTTAATTAATTTATTCAGATTACATCTCAATTGTTATCCCATCCCTTGTACCCTCCCGTTCCTCCCTCCCTCCCACTTTCACCCTATTCCCCTCCCCTATGTCTGTGACCAAGAGGGACCTCCTCCCCCACTATATGGCCATAGGCTATCAAGTCTCATCTTGGTAGCCTGCTTATTCTTTCTCTGAGTGCCACCAGCGTTATTTGACATTCTGGATGTCTGCTGAGCTCATGGCTGACCATCACTCCCAGGGTGCTTTGTAGGTTAAGGTGGCCATGCGACTGAATTCTGGTCAGAAATTCCAATGGTGAGAAGGAGCCTCCATCCTACTGTGGTGGACTAAGATCTGAAGCAGCCTTTCTGACTGGCGTGACTTGGCAATGAAGGATGCAAAGACTTATGAGACGGTTCAGGGCACATGGCTGTCACCAGTAAGAATTAAGTGAGTCTTGGTAAGCCATCCAGCTATGCACATGAACTACTTCAATGAACTACTGTAGTCTCTGGCTTGGCCCTGGAATCAACTGTCCAATAAAACAATAGCATGTGTGCCGGGCGTGGTGGCGCACGCCTTTAATCCCAGCACTCGGGAGGCAGAGGCAGGCGGATCAGTGTGAGTTCGGGGCCAGCCTGGTCTACAAAGCAAGTCTAGGACAGCCAAGGCTACACAGGGAAACACTATCTCAAAAAAACAAAAAAACAAAACAAAACAAAAAGAACAGTAGCATGCACACAAAATACGTAGAGGTGTGGTTTGTGCTTTTACCCTCTGGGATTCCATAAAACCCAAAGGCATCTATGAGAAAACCAAAGCTAGCCCTTTAGAGAGCCGATGAAAAAAACTGAGGTCCACAGTCTCAACTCAGCTCCACTGAAAGCCAGTGTCATCAGGCAGTGTATGGGAGACCATTGGGACAACTGTGCCCTAGATGGGCCTCTGGATGACTGTGGCTTTGTGTATGGACCTCAGAACCACCAAAAAGGAGTAGAAGGGCTACAGAGTTGAGCTCAGTCAACTGACAGACTACAAGTGTGTATTCATTTGGGTGACATGTTTTAGAAGAATTCGTCATGCAGCAAGAAATAATGAAATGGCATTCTCCTGCCCTACACCATGGATAGGAAAATGAAGCAAGTCAAAGGTGGAATCTCTGCTGAAGCTAATGGAAATGTGAGGAGCCGCACCCACCTTCAAAGAGAGGTGTGCCCTTTACACTCCCACCTGTCACCACCTAGCTCACCTCACCTGGGAGGCTGCCTCCTGGCAGATCTTCCACTGCACAAGGTTCTTCTGTCTCCAGCATGGAGGATGGACCAGCCTGGAAAAACTGACATCCTGAGGTTCAGAGAAAAAAAAAAAAAAAAGTAAAGGAGGCCCAGACAAAGAAAGCTAAGATGCTTCATGTCCCACTGAGTCTCTGGGACACAGATTGCAACTACCTTTTTCTCTGTATCAAGATAATTCCTATCATCATCATCATCCCCATCACGACCACCAAAGCTGCCCTCTAGTAAGAGCCCCCCTGGAAAGCTGAGGTTTCTTAAGAAGGCAGCAGAGAGAAAGAGGAAGATCTTATATGAGGCTGGAGGCTACCTATGGAGCAGGCAGGGAATGTCCAGAGAAGCAAAGGTGAAGACGGAGCCCAAAACGGACTCAGTAGCTTGGCACATGCCAAGCATTTGTGAGATGCCGGATCAATCCCCAGCACTAATAAAACTAAAATACAGAATTAGAACAACAACAACAAAAAAGACCTCAGGGGTCTGATATGAGCATATCTACAAATAAAGATCCCAGAGTAAGGACTTCCTTCAGCTCTGTACCAACGAGGTGGGAGTGCCAGAGGCTTGGAGCCAGGAGGCCTTTCCGAATCTGGATGCTTCAGTTCTCACAGGCCAGGGCTGCAAACAGAAAGCCCCAGAGCGCAGAAGAAACTCAAAAGTGTAAACCAGGTCAGGTGGGGAACTTAGCAAACAAATCCTAGTTTAAAGACACTTAAAACATATTCAGCTTCAAACACTTAAATCACCCTTCATGTCCCAACTAGAGTTCCTGGGACAGGGTCAGAAGCCGCTACGCCAACAGTTCTGGAAGAGGATGCAGGGTGGACCATGAGCCAGTGGGAGGTGGGTCTCACCCAACAAGAGCAGCTTGCTGTAATGGGTCAGGTTATCCTCTGTGGGGTCCAGATGGTCCCATTCCGACTGCAGAAGTTCCTGTGGAAACAATACCAGTTTCTGAATCGGCAGCTCTGACGCACCCCTGTACCGAGGCAATGCTCTCCCTTAGGTTCCACCCTTGAGTTTCCACAAGTGCAGCTTTCTTAGCCGCAGCACTATAGACATTTTGGCTCATATCCTTTGCTGTGCCAGAGTATTAATACTGAGAGAAGGAGAAAAGTCAACAGTCAGGAGGGAAAGACCATGTGAGCTGCTGGACAAGAGCAGCCTCCCAGGGCCAGCAGCCTCCCAGGGCCAGCAGCCTCCCAGGGCCAGCAGAGGCCCCTTCACTCACCTTCAGCTCAGCTGTGGCAGAGTTGGCTTCTTCATTCTTTTCTCCCTCTATGTGCTCTTGATCCAGATGCCCAGACTCCATGGTAGGCCAGGCTGGAAGAAGGGGAGCTGAGGAGACAAATTTTCAGTGCCTGTGTACCTCCAAAATAAGCATATCCCAGTGCCCCCCACACAGGCCACAGGACAAATGTAGAAAAGCCTCCTCCTACACACACCACAGCTCCCAAAACTCAGTGGACACAGCATTTGTCTGCAATTGACAGAGCAGGGTAGAGAAACACACACACACACACACACACACACACACACACACACACACACACACACACACTATAAGCTCATCAGTGACCCTAGAAATGCCAATTCAGATTATAAAGGAAGGACTCACATCCCCTGGATGGGGAGGCCTGGTGGCACTCAGAGGAAGGATAGCAGGCTACCAAGAAGAGACTTGATACCCTATGAGCATATACAGGAGGAAGAGGTCCCCCTCAGTCACAGTCATAGGGGAGGGGAGTAAGGGGAAAGCAGGAGGGAGGGAGGAATGGGAGGATACAAGGGATGGGATAACAATTGAGATGTAATATGAATAAATTAATAAAATATATTAAAAAAAATTAAATATCATTTAACCTCTGGGGAAAGAAAAATAAAGGAAGGACTCCTTTTTTGTGCCACCTAGATTAGTAGAAATGTTAAACAACATGCAGGACAAGTGGGCACCCTCCCATACTGGCTTTGAATGCATCATCACAAAGGTTTTGGATAATCACAGAAAGTTAATGTGTACGTGTCCTCTCTCCAGTGGTGGTTGGGAAGCCATGCCACACATGACAGAGTGCCATGATACTGTAAGCTCGTGGTACTGGAGCTTATTTTAAAGAGCAAAATGGAAAGGCCGAGTGTATGAAATGCTGAGCAGCTGAGAAGCCGAAACCTTGGCCACAGCTGCCCTATTTGAGTAACAAATGCACACACAAGTACACCGTGGTCCCTCGGACCTGTACACACGTATGATGTGCAGAAGGGCATGATAGGACATACTCTAGGATGGGGTAAGGGGAAAAAAATATTTTAGGGGAGTATTGAGGTTTTAACTTAGAGCCTCATGCTGGTAATGAGCACCGTCGTATGCTGGCATTGACTTACACCCAGAGTGAAAATTATTTCTTGGTTGATAACCATGTGGAGCTGACAAAGTTTACAAGGCAAATTAAGCAAGCAAAAAAAAAAAAAAAAAAAAAAAAAAAAAAGTTTTTTTAAACACATCTAACATACACAAGGATCTAGAGAACCAAGTCCCAACTGCAGGACAGACATTTGTGCTTTGGTCCTGGCTTCCCCCTGACCCTTATATACTGCCTCTACCAACCACAGACCACCACCCCCCATCCACCCCCTCAGTAAAGGCCAGCCAAGGCTGGAGGACTTGTAAGAGAATACTTACAAGTATCACGGCGTACCAAGATGTCCCTAGGTCTTAGACCCCTACTGGGACTCAGCAACCCTCGTGGCAGCAGCAGAGGCTCAGGACACCTTTCATAGTCTCCATCGCTGAATGAAGATGACGACCCACCCGGGGAACACAGCGTCATTCCTGTGTACAATAGAGGCAATAGTGACTCCAGTAGGTTGTGACATACGCTAACAAGGCAAATCTACAATGGGCCAGGTATGGGCCCAAGGTATGACCCAAGCCCGTAGGCTCCCACTGACCATCACCACCCATCTCTCAGGCCCCACCCTTCAATGTGGGAGAAAACCTCCAGCTACCAATGACCCCCAGAATATTTACCTAGTTTTTAAGAGCCTGGTTCCTGCCTTTGATTGCCCTCCATTTCTCCTCCTTCCTAACATCTGGAAAGCAAATGTGAGGGCAGGAACCCAAGGCAGTGTCCTAGTCCAGGAGGCAAGCCTGATGGGAGATGCCACTGGGCACAGGTGGGGGCTCAGATCCCTGGTGACTGAGGAGCTCCCTTACCAGCTCAGGGATGGTTGTTTTCTGTGCCCCTTAACACATGGGGTGACTACACTCTCAGGAAAGCCACGGCTGTGGTCTGAACTCTATGTTGCAGATTCCAATCCTTCCAGGACCTCCTGCCCGTCTCCTCTAAGGCATGCTGTCTTCTGGGGTGGCAGCCTCACCTGGCTCCTCCAGGATGTCAGAGAGACCCTCCACCAGGGAGGCAGCCTTCTTGCAGTTCTCAGGATACTGGGCAACCACCCAGGGACGGACCCTGTCTGGCAAGATGCCCAGGAACTGCTCTAGAACCAGCAGCTCCAGGATCTGCTCTTTGGAGCAGGCCTCGGGCCTCAGCCACTGGCGACATAGCTCATGAAGCCTAGCCAGAGTCTGGTGAGGCCCAGCTGCCTCCTGGTACACAAACTCCCGGAAGCGCAGGCGGGAAAACTCAAGGTCAGCAGCCGATCTCTCAGTGATGGTTTCCGTTTCCTTCTGCTGGCCAAGCTTTTCCTGTTGGTTGAGTTGATCCTTCTGGCTAGGCTCTTCCTGTTGGCCGGGTTCCTCCTGTTGGCGAGGATCTTCCTGTCGACTGAGTTCCTCCTGTTGGTTGGGTTGGTCCTTCTGGCTAGGCTCTTCCTGTTGGCTGGTTTCCTCCTGCTGGCTGGGTTCCTCCTGTTCACTGGGCCCTACCTGCTGAATGGGCTCCTCTTGCTGAAGAAACTCTTCCTTTTGGATGGACTTTTCCGGCTCAATGGACTCCTGCGGCAACAGTTCCTCTTGAATGGGCTCCTCCCACTGGATCAGTTCCTGTTGGATGGGCTCATCCTCCTGAATGGGCTCCTCCTGCTGGATCAGTTCCTGTTGGATGGGCTCATCCTCCTGAATGGGCTCCTCCTGCTGGATCAGTTCCTGTTGGATGGGCTCATCCTCCTGAATGGGCTCCTCCTGCTGGTTCAGTTCCTGTTGGATGGGCTCATCCTCCTGAATGGGCTCCTCCTGCTGGATCAGTTCTTGCTGGATGGGCTCATCCTCCTGAATGGGCTCCTCCTGCTGGATCAGTTCCTGTTGGATGGGCTCATCCTCCTGAATGGGCTCCTCCTGCTGGTTCAGTTCCTGTTGGATGGGCTCATCCTCCTGAATGGGCTCCTCCTGCTGGATCAGTTCCTGTTGGATGGGCTCATCCTCCTGAATGGGCTCCTCCTGCTGGTTCAGTTCCTGTTGGATGGGCTCATCCTCCTGAATGGGCTCCTCTTGCTGAATGAATTCTTCCTGTTGGGTGGACTCCTCCTGCTGGGTGAGTTCCTGGTGGATGGAAGCATCCTGCTGAATGGGCTCCACCTGCTGAGTGAATTCTTCCTGTTGGATAGATTCCTCCTGCTGGATGAGTTCTTCCTGTTGGATGGGCTTTTCCTGCTGAATGGGCTCCTCCTGTTGGGTGGGTTTGTCCTGCTGACTGGGCTCCTCCTGCCGCACGGGCTCATCTTGCTCCATGAGTTCTTCCCACAGGCTAGGTTCTTGCAGTTGGATGGACTCTTCCGCCTGACTGGGCTCATCCTGCTGACTGGGTTCTTGCTGCTCACTGAGTTCTTCGCACTGGTTGGGAGGACTATCCTGCTGACTGGATTCTTCCCATGGGTTAGGCTCATGCCTCCGACTAGGTTCTAGCAGCTGGATGGGTTCTTCTTCCTGGGCAGGCTCATCCTGCCTCCTGCATTCCTCCTGACGGCCTGGTTCTTGTTGCTTAGGAAGTACTTGGCCCTGGTCGGGTTCCTCATGCTGGCTAGGCTCTTCCTGTTGGGCTGTATCTTCGGACCTCAGAGTAGGTGGTTCTGGGTGAGGTGGGGAGCTTCTGGGGGAGGCCAACACCCTCTCCAAAGGCAACATCTTCCCAGGGCTCCACAGAAATGCAACCGTGTCTAGCCAAGAACTCAGCAGAGACAGCAAGGATAACAAGATCCCCAAGTCAGGAGCGTCAGGACCTGAGGAAAAGCAGAGGACATCAACAAAACAGATGCCCACAAATATACCACATACATAAACATAACATACATAAACCTAGACAAGTATACCATAAATATCAGTAAATTCATTGTTACTATGTATATTGTATATATGATGTAGGTCGGATCACACCAAATAAGATTTATCCCCAAAATACATCAGTTTAAAAACTAAGGATGTATTATTAGGACTTTAGTTCCCCCAATCAAGAAGGATCTAGGTGCAACACTGTTCTTCCCATTAAAACAACTAACTCTCAGGGCTAGAGAGATGGCTCAGTAGTTAAGAGTGCTTGTTGATCTGGCAGAGTACCCAGATTTGATTCCCAGCACCTACGCGATGGCTCACAACCATCTATAATTATATAGTTGCAGGACATCGCATGCCCTCTCTGACATGAATATACCATATACATGAAGGCAAAACACTGCCATACATAAAATAAACCTAAAAAGACATCCAACCCCAGTATTACCATTGTCCTTGACAGAACCACACAAAGGAACCATTTTTTTTTTCTTCTAAAAACAATTTTGAGGAATTAAAACTAAAATTTGTCCATGACCATAATTAACACCATCAAAAACATTGCTACTGTCTCCCTACCTACCCCAGCTTACCCTATAGGCACCTTTCTCATTTTTTATAGGGCTGGACTCTGAAGTGGTCCCTTAGGGTACATATTCCCTGCATGTCCTCTCACACACACACCTCTACCATACTACTTCATATCTGCATACTGCTTGCTCGCACATTGAAATCTGAGCCCTAGGAGAGCAGTTATTTACAGACAGGTCACTTATGGGCCCAGCAGTTCTGGCTTCTGTATTCACTATCCCTTTTTAAAAACACATTTCTCTGTTGAAGAACATGCTATATAGTCTTATAGCCAATATGGTATCTTATACCCATCTATCTGGGGTCATTTAGGACCTCTCTGAAGGATAAATGGAGGGAACAGAACACCCCAGCCACAGGGTCAGCCTCATTCCTACCACCTACAATGGCAGCACCCATTTGTTTTTTTGCCCCAGGATCCTGAGAACACAAACACCCACCCACTACAGCTTAGCATTTTCTTACAATTTCTTTATCTGTGAGGCTGGGTAAACTGCCTGTTTTCCTCATAGCTGTCGGGTAAGAGCTCTCCTGGCTTCCTCTTGTCATCATTTGTCCCTATCCTCATCATCCTGACATTTTTGTTTTAAACCTGTGTTTTAATCACTTAATGTTCTAATTAATATTCTTATCAAATTCAACTATTTTAAAAATAGATTTCCAGTTTCCAAAACCTGCTTTCCTTTGGGTTTCTTTCACTACTCCAACTTTAAAAATACTTTCTAGGAGCAGAGGGAAAGGGTGTGCATGTCTTTAACCCCAGCACTCAAGAAGCAGAGGCAGTCGAGTTCAAGGCCAGCCTGGTTTACAGCCTGGTTCAGGATAGCCAGGGCTACACAGAATAACCCTGTCTTGAAATAATAATAATAATAATAACAACAACAATAACAACAATGATAATGATGATGAGAATAATGATAAATTGAATAAAATAAAAATACATTCCCTCATTCATTCTCCTATAGCAAAGGTAGCAAATATAAAGCCTTGGTTGTCTTGATGGTGACTACTCACCTCTGTCCCACAGCAAGGCAACCGGGGCCCTACATACACCCTGACATGTTTCTATACAGCTTCCTTTCAGCCAGACTCCAAGTTGTGTGCCAACCTCCATTCTAGGCTCTTTTCTTTACCCATGTTCTACCTTTGATTCTCCTGGAGCATCTTTTGATATGACGTGTAATATCAGTTCCAGTGAGCCAACACAGCCACATTTGATTCCATCAGGCTCTGAATACAGAACTCTATGTGGCAAATGAATGGTCACGTGGCCATGTACTTTTGCTTGCTTTACACATCAGGCATGATCCTCCTACATAGGCCCTTTGTCCATAAAGTACTGTGAACTTACTAAGATGTTCCACACACGAAGGTTCATCCTACCAGGCCCTGCTGGGGACTCATGTCATCTTCGGAGTCTCACAAGCCTCCATGGGTGGAGACAAAGAACAAACCTTAGGGGCAGGTATGGAAAACATCCACAGACTGAGTGAGTGCTGGGCTCAGTATTCTAACTGCAGACTGACATAGCTGCTCCATCCTTCTTGCCCCAGATTCCTCATTAAGTCCTCCCTGCCTGGAGCCTCTAACTGGTCCTCCCCACATCCACTTCACCACTGCCGTCATCATCTAGCCATCACCTCTGCTTCTTTTCAGGTGGCACAACAGCCCTCCGTCAACTGTTTGGGACTTGTCACCTCCTCCACCTGTCCTGCTCTGGACAAAAAGGTATGGGGCCCTGCAACACAAAGGAGCAAGTAGAAGCACAGATAAGCCTATAGCCTAATCAGTGGAGGACCCTGTCAACCCCTAGGAATGGAGGGGAACCATCTGTCCCTGGTCCCTTTACCTGAAAAAGAAGATTCCCATGGTAACAGGAGGCGACAGCCTGACCTGGACAGCCCGCCCCCTTCATAATGAAGCCCTGGTAGTCAGGACCAAAAAGATGAGGCCATCTTGGGGATCTCAAGAGACCTCTAGTCCTAATCATGCTTTACCTGGCCCTAGACCTGCTTACACTGCTACAAGGACTTACTAGACGGAAGACCCAGTGGAACCAAACAGCCTGAATGAGGCCATGCTCGCAGGACAAATAAGACAGAGATTGCGGCATGCTGGGATGTAGAATGACCCCACCACTTTGTGGCTGCCCCAAAGCTGCCTTGAATGGGTTTTCCCGGGGGCCAGCCTACAAGCTTCAGGAGACAAGAGAAGAGTGGTTCAAGCAGGCAACAAGGGTTGTAATCTGAGTCTGAAATTCGGAAGCCGAGGAGAAGAAAACTAGGCGGTGAGTGGACGATTGAGCTAGCAGAATCCCAAGGAATCCTCATCACAGGCTCTGGCCTTCGCTGAAAACAAATCCACCTTCTCGGGCCCTGTAAGTCAAATACCATCTATTTTAATCACAAGGATCTTATGAGAATTAATGAACGCTAATCTCACAGGGACAGTGGGAACTGGTCCCACCGTCTCCCCTGTTCTCACACAGAGATGAGCATAAATTACAAAAAGTGCAGACATACCTTTAAAAGAATGCAAAAGCGCACACAAGGGACCATTACTTTGATTTCTGTTACCCCTGCCAAGAATATACTATTCTATATTCTCACAGGAGGCCACACAGAGTCAAACAAATGTGCTAAACAAACAGATCTGGGTTTCCTAAAGGAATACCTCAAGATCACTACTGACCCAGCCATCGGGAGGAACAAGGGCATGCCGGGCGTGGTGGTGCACACCTTTAATCCCAGCACTTGAGAGGCAGAGTCAGGCAGATCGCTGTGTGTTCCATGCCAACCTGGTCTACAAAGTGAGTTCAGGACAGCCAAGGCTACACAGAGAGACCCTGTCTCAGAAAAAAATACAAAAACAAAAAAGAAGAAACAAGGGCAATATAGGGCCCTGTTCTGGCTCCAGAGCTGGAAAGGGAACTTCCACAGGACCTGATTGCTACAATGTACAAGGATGATCTTTTAACAGCCTATGTGGCCTCCAAGAGGCTGGCTGAGATACAAACTAACGTCAGGGAGAGAGGCCAAAGAGGAGAGGATTGAGCATGGATGCAGTGGTGGAGTAAGAAAGAAAAGGTCAGGAAAGGGGACAAAACACTAACAGGGAGAACCTGGGCACAGAGTAGGAAGGACTCCTATGACCTAGGAATTGCTCCATGTTAAAGGCAACCCTCAGTGGTCCCCAGCACCCCTTACCTGCCCCTTCACAGCTAGCGCTGGGAGAACTAATGTTCTCTTTTCCTCCCCAGCCCTCCAGACCTAAGAGACACTGTGCTCACCCCTCTGCTGTGAAAGGGGTCCCTCTGCCCCCATAGCAGAGTGGATCCCTACATTCTAAAGACCCTTATTAATCCTCAGTCTAGTGGACTCTCTTCCAGGACCCTCCCCCCACTTTCCTAGTCTCCTCCTGCTCCCATATACCTACAGATGGCCCCAACCCTCCTTCTCCAGGACACAGACAGGGGTCCCCAAGCCCTCCCTGACCTTTATACGCAGTCATCTTTTCCCCTCTGTAGACATCCCAGCCCTGCCATCCCAGAACCTGCACCTAATGGCCTCCACCCACCCTCTCCTTATGCCCTCCTCTCTACCTGCTGCAGTCTCCCACCCTGAAGGGTCCTGTGGCGTTTACCCCAGTCTACGTCTAAGAAGCGGTGGCCCTGGGCCTGTCCACCGCAGAGGTTGAAACCACCCCAAGACCTTAGCCCATCCCACGTGTCCTCCAGAGAGCCCTTCCCGGCACAACACTAGCGTCCTGCGTTTCCGAGCCACAATCCCACACGTGGCACTCCCTACGCCACACGTTAGAACCACGCCCCCAATCTTGGCACACGCACAAGATGCCTGACCCACACGCTGCACCTCGAGTCCCTGCGTTCGCCTACAGCGCTCCGGAGACACACCCCCATACAAAAGCTTTAAGGCCTCCATCACAGCTCCACACGTGGGAACCATCAGTCCTGTCCTGCGGGCCCAAATTCAAGCACAGCCCAAGGCCACATCCCCACGCAACGACCTTAGCTCCCCTCCAGGACACAGCACCTGGGGCCACACTCCCAAGGTCTATCCTTCTGCCGGACCTTCTATACCAGCCGAACGCCTATGGTCCCGCATAGGAGGGCGCCGGGCAGCTGCGCAGCGTTGCCAAGCGGGCTTCCACAGCCTCGAACACTGAGCGGCGATGGCGGTACGCTGCAATACGCGTGCGCGGCTTGCAGCGCCCTAAACTGCGACCCCCAGCATGCCGCGGGGCTGTTTGCCAGACCCGGGCGGGGCGAAACTGCTCTGACAGCACCAGCAGTCAATCAGAGAGAAGGCTGGCTTCGCTTCGCCTCCACGGGGGCTTGCGTCACTTCCGATACCATGGCAACGGAGTAAACAAACGGACCCCCATCCCCCCACCACCACCACCCCCAGAATCTGAGAGGCGGAGAGACCACCAGAATCTGAGAGGCTGAGAGGTGGAGGCAAAGACCGGAAATACACTCAGGCACCTTGAGACCCAAAAAACAGTGGAGACCAAGTCTAAAAGTCCAGAAATGAGGCACAGAAAAACTGAGGAGATGGAGACCTACTGACACAAAAATGGAGACCCAGCACAAATGGAAACTCAAGATCCTGAACAGTGAAAAGACAAATGCGCAGACCCAGTATGGGCAGACACAGCCAAATACCCCCCACTGTAAGACAAACATCCCAAGGCAGGGATTTGGGGGGGGGGGGAGGGGAAGAGTCAGGCACACTAAGACACTGAAACCAGAGACACTTACTGGCTGAAAACAGTTAAAGGTTCAAAAAGCAAACTGAAATCAAACATCTTGCCGAACCTTTGCTAGTCATTACACTGAGCAGCAAGAGAAAAAGATGGGGCGGGAAGAGGCTGTTCCTGCAGAGATGGCAAGGAGGCTGCTTTCGTCTGGCGTGGTGTTTAAATTGTGTAGCTGAGCAACTTACCGCTGAGTAGGTTTCATTCCTCACTTACACACACAAAAACATCCCTACCTTGGGATGTTTGTCTTACAGTGGGGGGTATTTGGCTGTGTCTGCCCATACTGGGTTTAACTCGTACCGCAGTCAGAAGAGTTTCACTACTCCCTTTTAACATCCACACCTGCCACCACCTCACTCATGTGTCGTCCCGCAGTGCAGATTTGTCCCTACGGATTTCATATAAATGTAACCCTATAGCCTTTTGAGATACTCTTCCGCTGTACATAATTTCTTTAGGGCCCATTAGTATGTGTGAATGGTTTGTTCCTCGTTATTGCTTAGAATTCAATAATATACAACTTTATAGACACTCACCAATTGGGCTTTAGGCTTGCTGACTAGGTGTCCACATTGCAATCCAGTTCTAACACTCCTTAAGAGTTAATGCAACTGAGCAGTCCCAGGACTTGGTCTCACTTTCCACACCAACTGCAAGACACCCACACTTGGTCCGGTTGACTCTGCCTAGAACAGTTCACACAACACACTTTGCCTGTTTGCTGGTTTACTGTGAAGGATGAAAACCAGGACCAGCCAAGTGAAGGCTATATGGTGGTAAGGTTTGGGCAGGAGAGTGGAAGATGGCGGACCACCCTACCAGCACACGCACAATTGGCAAACCAACAGAGTTCTTGTTTGTTTTTTGTTTTAAACTGAAGGGCTTCAAGATCTCATCTGTTAATTCTCTAGTGACCAGGCTTTTTGCTGGTGCAATCTAGAGTCCCTATCCTGAGTCATTTGTCAACATAGTGGGGTTGAAAGGGATTATGAATAAATTATTCTCTTACCATGCCCAGCCAGCCTTTTTGTTAAAGCAGCCTGAACAGACTAAAGACTATGCCTTATCCTCAATATCTGCTGGATCTGTAGTGGTACCTCTTTTCATTCCTGATGTTGATAATTTGTATTTTGGCCCCACTAGCTATAAGCTCGTCAATTTTATATATTTCAGTTATATACTGACAATAATTAAGAACACATAAAATTACAAATTAGAAGCCGGGTGTGGCGCACACCTTTAATCCCAGCACTTGGGAGGCAGAAGCAGGTGGATCTATGTAAGTTCAATGCCAGCCCGGTCTACAAAGCAAGTCCAGGACAGCCTGTCTACAGAGACTACACAGAGAAACCCTGTCTCAAAAAAAAAAAAAAAAAAAAAATTACAAATTAGAGTGGAAAAAAAAAAAAGGAATCATGGAAAATCCTTAAGAAAGTATTATCATAATTTCACTTTAGCAAGGGCATTAGAATGACAAAAGACAATGTAGAATGTAGCTTCCAATTGGTCCCCAGAATATGCATAAGAGACTATGTTACCGGAGAGACGAATGCTGGTCCGTTGTCTGACCCAAGTAGGGTAGGCAATACATACCTGGGAATGATGTCTTCTGATATTTGCTTTGCCATGTGATATTAGTAGTCTCCGTTTTAGTGGGGAAAGCTGCCACCCATCCTGAAAAGGTATCTACAAAGACTGGCAAGTATTTATAGCCATATATTTCTTGTTTTACTTTTGTGTAATCTATCTCCCAGTTAGCTCCAGGTCGTTGGCCCGCTATCCACATCCCTGACAGTTTTTGTTGACCAGAGATAGAAGAATTAACAGCTTGGCAGGTGGGGGTTTTGGGTTTTTTTGTTTTGTTTTGTTTTTTGTTTGTTTGTTTGTTTGTTTGTTTTACCATCTTTCCCAATTGAAAAACCTTATATCTGGCTCCCCTCATAAGTTTTTTTAACTCTCTTTGGCCTAAGTGAGTGTTTTGATGAGTCTGGTGAATGCTTCTGCGAAGTCCTGGTCCCCCTGGCTGAAGGATTTCGTATCTGCCCTTGCTGGACGCATCATTCTTTAATTGCTTGCCCTCATGTGTGGCCCTTGTATTATTAACGCTTCTGTTAAATTTGTTTAAAAATGCATTTCTATGGTATAGCTGATGATTCTTTTTTTTTTAAGAATTCTTTTTTGTTTTGTTTTGTTTTGTTTTTTTCAATTTTTGTTTAATTTTAATTTATGTGCATTGGTGTGAGGGTGTCAGATCTTGGAGTTACAGACAGTTGTGAGCTGCCATGTGGGTGCTGGGAATTGAACCCAGGGATCTTTGGAAGAGCAGACAGTGTTCTTAACCACTGAGCCAACTCTCTAGCCCTAGCTGATGATTCTTAAACAAAAATACCTGCCTGTGACTGCATCTCAAAGATTAGAAATGAACAATGTTTCAAGGGAGGAACAAGGAGGACAATTTTGGTTTGGTTTGGTTTGGTTTGGTTTGGTTTGGTTTGGTTTGGTTTTCGAGACAGGGTTTCTCTGTGTAGCCTTGGCTGTCCTGAACTCGCTCTGTAGACCAGGCTGGCCTCGAACTCACAGTGATCCTCCTGTCTCTGCCTCCCAAGTGCTGGGATTAAAGGCATGTGCCACCACGCCCAGCGGGAGGACAGGTTTTTACAAGCCAGCCTGATTCCATGACAGGCTTCAGTTTGCCACTTTGCCTGACTAGACTTGAACTTCTGTGTCTCAGAATTCAGGAAAACAATTCCTGAAAAAGCCATAGCTCTCAGGCAGCCAATCAGCTTATAGGTCAGGTTGACCAGAAACTATGTTAATATTATTTTAAGGCCTTGCTGTTCCCAGAAAAGAACACAGCTGGCCCTAACCAATCAAATTAAAAGTCAACTCCTGAGTAGAAGCCAAACCTCAATGCCTCAACAAAACCCCCAGTAACTAGGAAGAGTGCCCAAACAAGTAGGCAGTACTGAGTCCCTTCATATACTCTGACTCACTTCTAACCAATAAGTTTGAAAGTCATCACAAGAGCCAGGCCTGGTGGTGAATGCCTTTTATTCCAGCACTCAGGGGGAAGGGGCAGGTGGATCACTGTGGCCAGCCTGGTCTACAAAAGCAAGTCCAGGACAGCCAAAGCTCACAGAGAAACCCTGTCTTAAAAAACCAAAACCAAGAGAGAGAGACAGAGACAGAGACAGAGAGAAGAAAAAATCATGACAAGACCCTCTAACTGTCTATAAATTGAACCTGTGTGCTCACTTTGGGGCGGCAACCCTGCATGCTGGAAATGCCTGCAGAATAAATGCTCTTTGCTTTTGCGTACTGCCTGAGTTTGGGGTCTTTCCTCAACAGCTCACCCCTTAACAGTTTTCATTTGAGACAGATAATAATCCAAACAGTGGCAAATGCCATTTTTAAGGGATCCTTTTGAAAGACATACTTAAGAGTTGGCTGAGCTGAATTCGCTAACAGGCTGGTCTAGGGCTCTCACTTTGTGTCCTATGAGCACAATCAAGTCAGAGAGGCACAGAGAGGAGGGGTCAGGGTTCCAGAGCTAACCTGCCTGAGGATACTGGCCCTCATTTCCACGTGGGCCAGGCCTGTCAAGAGCACTGTAAGTGTCATCTTTGCTAAGATGGTGGCTCTGGTCTTGTACAGACCCAGATAAAAAAAGTAATATTCAAAAAATTTAAATCATGGTGAAAAATTAAGAAGGAGATACATTAGAAGCAAACATTTGCTTTTGCTGGAATGATGGGCATGTGTAACCTAGCTACTTGTGAAGCAGAGGCAGGGAGAAGGATCCCAAGTTTGAGTCCAGTATGGTCACACCATAATACTTTGCCTTAAAAGTAAAATCCATCTGAATTTTTTTTAATTAAAAAAAAAATTTATGTATGTACCTTTTTTTTTGGTTTTTTTTTGGGGGGGTTGGTTTTTTTGAGACAGGGTTTCTCTGTGTTATCTTGGCTGTCCTAGACTCCCTTTGTAGACCAGGCTGGCCTGGAACTCACAGTGATCCACCTGCCCTTCCTCCTGAGTGCAGGGATTACAGGCATGTGCCAACACGCCCTGCACAGCCAGTGTTCGTAACCACTAGGCCATCTCACCGGTCAAACCCATCTAAAATTTAAAAACTAATTATTTTAGCAGTGACAAAAATAAAGGTAAATCAAAATAAAAATACACCTTTCATGCAAAACACAAAATACCATAACCACAATGGTTAATAAAATATATATAGGCATGTAACTGGGACTAGCTAAACAACTTTAATTCACAAAAAGCTCCTACAAATCAATAAAGAGGAAGGCAAAGTAACCCAAAATAAAATAGTGGACTACAGTTATGATTTTAGGTGATAACTCAGAAAGAGCAATTGAATGATTTACAATCCCGTAAAATGATGCTCAACTTCTTTCATATTAGACCAAACAGAAATTAGGCAAAATGCCACATTCTATATGTCAGATTGAGAAATTTTAGCAGTATTCACAACGGACAAAAGTGTGGGAAAATAACCACTGCTGCGCTGCTTAGGATGTGTACTTCTTCAACTTATTTAGTAACCTGGCAAAATATCTTAGTTTCAGTGCACAGATTACTTTTTTACATGCTTGTATACACATGTACAGTTGCTCAATGGTTGTTATTGCCAGTGGCTTGAGACCAGGGCTGGTTTGAAGAGCTCTGTTTCCCAGCTCCCTGATACAAGGTAGCATAGCAACAAAGTTCCCTCACTGGAGACACATTTACTCCAGACACATTACCTCAAGTACTTTCATGCAAAGGTGGCACAGGGCCACAGGAGCCCCAGGAAAACGCAGATGGAAAGCAAGCTAACAAGCTGTACTGGGTACAAGACATACAGAGGTTCCACTGTCTCTGTCACACATAACTGTGGTTTTTTGAGGCCCACGGGTCCTGTCAGTCTGCTGACTCTCTGGCTAAACCTAATTGCCATCCTAAAGGGAAGCACCAGTCTCTTGCATGACTTGGACGTGACTCACTGTGTGTATTGTCAGCAGTCTTGCTCCAGAGGCATTCAGTGGGGGGTGGCACTGGGGCTATAGCGTGATACTGGTTGGGCCAAGTTGGCAGTATTTTCTGTGGGTTCTAGGGAAATGAAAAAGTAATACCTACAGTTTTTGTCTTAAATGTTTCCCAAAGCAGAAAGCTTGGGTATCACCTTGTAAAGATGGCGGCCTGTCCTAGAAACACACTTTTTAAAGTGAGAAACAACATTTCTCAAGCACTGAGCCACCAGTGCAGCTCTGGGGTCAGCTAAGTTTATCCTTTCTGCTCTGCACCTGTTTCTATAACAAGTCTGCCCACTGTCCTGACTTTCTCTCTAGTACATCCCTGCTTTCGGCCACATGGCAGGCAGTGCCAGCACACTAGGTCACCCTCTATCCTAGTGTAGTCTTTCTTTCCCTATCTGGTAAGAGTCATCGCTGAGTCTTTTCTAGCCTGTTTCTAATACTAAACTTCAGGATACTCCTTCAGTCACCCTTTTCAGTAAGAAGCTGGGTTTTGGGTTTCAATTTTAAGACTTGAAGAAGACAGAAGTGCCGCCTGCCTCTAAACCTCCTTCTTGGCCATCCTCTCCCCCACAGACTCCCCCTGACCCAGAAATTTCACCTACACAAATTCATCCAAGCGTATTCATCATTAGAGCTTGGATATAAAATGCTGGCAAAGGTTCACGTGTTGAAGGTTCGGTCCCCAGACATAGGTGCTATTAAGAGATAGCTGGTTCCAGAGTACTGACATCACCAATGGGTAAATCCTGGGGTTATTGGGAGGTAAAGTCTATTAAGAAGTGGGTCACTGGTGAGAGGGGTGTCTTTATATACCCTGACTGCAAGCTTGTCCTCTCACTCTGCCTCATGGTTATGAAGTGAGGAGCCTCCTCTGCTAAAAGTTTGCAAGCTGTAATACTCCTCTTCACCTTAGGCCCGAGGGCTGAAACCTGTAAAACTGTCAGGCATTATAAACTCTTCAGATTAAAGTTGATTCCCTCATGTACTTCATAGCAGCAATGGAAAAGTGTGACATCCAAGTATATATTTGAGCGCATCTGCATGTGTATAAAATGTCACAAGGATGTGACACTGCAGCATTTACAGGACCACATAATATCAACGTATGTAATCTCAGAATTACTATGAGACCATAAAAATGAATTAGACAAAAGCGGTAGAGAACCCATTAGGGCAGAATACAAAATGTTATGACCTATGAGCCCAAAAGCAAAACTCTCCAATAAATGTCTCTGGAAGGACTCACAGCAAAGTATCACAACTTGCCCTTCTTACTTTTCCTTCCTAAATTTAAGTTGGCTTTTCTCACTTTCTGTCTAGGTTCCCTTATTCTACTTGGACTTGAAGCAACTGTCTTGCAAGCCACTGGCTCAAGGTGGCTTTGGTGACCATCGGATCATCCATCACCCTGGCTCCCCTACTCAACTTCATGAAGAGCCAAGAAAGAGTTTTCCCTCTCCAAAGACGCACATCATGTGGAGGTTGCACCGGTGACATGACCAGAGGAGTATAAGACAGAGATATTTGGCCTCCAGGCAAACCAGATACTCATACGGAGTGAATAGAGGCTTTCCTAGCAAATAGAAATTGTACAAGAGGGAGTCAGAATCAGGCTCACCCCATTATATGCACTCTCACAAAGCCTACAAGTTGATAACAGCCCTGGACCAGATAAGATGGTCACCTAGAGAACTTCAAATGCCTTGGTTATTAAGTACCACCCCCAACATGCCTGGCGACCTTCCTCATCTTTGTGACTGACAAAACACGTTACCTCTCACTGTCCAACTTCCAAAAGGATATGTCAGCGGCATAGATATGTGAGTTTGGAACACATGTTTCACCCTGAGGACCTGCTACTGAGCTCCTGGACCCTCAGATACAGGCTCATCAGCTTCACCATTGGTGGTTCTATACTTCCTCTATGCCAATACTTATTACCTCAAGAAAGAATAAGTGAGGTGTGGTGTTGCACGCCTTTTATCCTGGCACTTGGGCATGGAGTGGGGGGCACAGGCAGAGGCAGGTGGATCTCTGTGAGTTCAAGGCCAGCCTGGTCTACAAAAGGAGATCCAGGCAAAGCAAGGCTACACAGAGAAACCCTGTCTCAAAAAACCAAAATGATGATGATGATGATGATGATGATGATGATGATGATGATGATGACGACGACGGCGACAATGACAATGATGACAAGAGCAATGTGCTGGCATCCTCTACCTAGGAATTTTAACTGTGGATGTTCTAGATAACTTACTCTATCTGATTTGACCTCTTGCGTCCTTTTTATGGTGGATTTCTAACTTATTTCATAGTCTATAAAAAGTAGGCTGACTTTCTATGTGCCTCTGGTTCTGCATCTCAACTGGCCCATCTGCTGAGCTGGCCCCTCTGTTCCCTAGGCCTGCTGATGACTGTATTCAGTCACTCTACTTTGCCCGCTGCATTATCAAACTAACAACTCACTTTCTTTCCTCTAGATTTGGACAAACTAACCTTGATGGCTGTAAAAATGGAAAATTGGTGAAGATAGCTCCCAATTTCTATCATGAACCTCTATATCTACCTACCCAACCACTAACCTTTCCTGTTGTCCCCGGCCAGCAGAAAGCAGATTGGCCATTTCCGTTAGGGATTCCTCTCCAGAAGAAGGAAACAAGGCAGGAAATTAAACTCTCCTTAGAAACTAAAGGCCTTCAAGACATCCTAGGAGAGTGGAGGGAACTATGGCATGGGGCAGAGGGCCTTGATGGCTAAGTTTAGTAATTAAGAGCCTACACAGCCCCATGCTTTGACTGCTATGCATACCATACACACCATGGTGGTTAAGAACTGGGTATCATGTTCCTTCCAATGCCAACCTGCACTATCACCCCAAAGGATATTCACCCAATAGCCACCCAACCAAGATCTCACCTCAGTAACTAAAGTGTAGATACTATATCTAAGTTTGTTCATCCACACACATCCCAGTTACCATCACCCACCAACTAATAAACCAACTGGAGTTTTAAATACTTTTCACTTCCAAACTTCCAACGCTGCCCACCTAGGAGGCCTCCAACCTGTGACCATCAGCTTTCTTCTCATCCAACCGTACACACTAGAGTGTGGGAAGCACTGCTGTCTATGAACTACCAGCAAGAGGTCTCGGAGTCAACAGACGAATGAGAGGGCCACTTGCTTCCCTTCTCTTTCAGTCCAAGGAGAGGAACTCTGAGATCATCCCAATAAAAAACCATCAACATCAACGGGGCATGGTGGTGCATGCCTTTAATCCAAGCACTTGAGAGGCAGAGGCAGGCAGATCTCTTGAGTCAGAGGCCAGCATAGTCTACAAAGCGAGTCCAGGATAGTCAAAGCTACACAGAGAGACCCTGCCTCAAAAAACAAAAGAGGAAAAAAAATCCACAACAATAAGCTTGGGAATTGCAATACAAGGCATGTGAGAACAACAGATCCAAGCAGAACAAACACTACAGGGCCCCGGAACAACACCTCCTTCACCATAGCTCTGTTAAGGTGAGGGACAGAAGCTCAGAGACTAATCCACTTCAATTCACAACTACAGATCCATGAAGAAAATCAAATCTAACTGAAGTCTAAAGATGTGCCTTCATCCATCTTGCCAAGACTTAAATAAATACAGTCCGATTTCCATACAATCTGAACAGTTTCTTTTAGTTGCGATTGCAGTTCTTGCATAGGCCCTATAAAATGGGGATTTCCCATTTAAATGAGCACCTATTTAACAGACATTGTTTTCTTTCATACATAAAAAGTTCTAAATGCCCACATGGATGTTAAGGGTGTGTGTGTGTGTGTGTGTGTGTGTGTGTGTGTGTGTGTGTGTGTGTGTGTACTGATCACCAAATATACTTTAGTAGAAACCCTATACGAACACAGATGCAGCTTGTTAAAACATGTGCAGTGACCAGTAATCCCAGCACCAACAGGTAGAGACAGTAGAATCAGGAATTCAAGGCCTTCCTTCAAAAAGGAAATAAATTTCTTAGCTAACTGTTAAGAACCTACGCAGTCTTCTGTGCAGCTTCCTTCTAATAAATGAACATTTTCCGCTTTTCAATAAAATCTTAAGACTTACATCTATAGCCAGGCGTGGTGGTGCACGCCTTTAATCCCAGCACTTGGGAGGCAGAGGCAGGCGGATCACTGTGAGTTAGAGGCCAGCCTGGTCTACAAAATGAGTCCAGGACAGCCAAGGCTACACAGAGAAACTCTGTCTCATTAAAAAAAAACTAATAGTAGTAATAATGATAATAATAATAATAATAATAATAATAATAATAATAATAATACATCTATATGCCAATCAGAAGAAGAAGAAGACAAGTAATAGCTATCAAAGTGTGATGGACTGTATCAAACAGTGGCACACAGACTTATCATCTTTTGTTCCAATAGACCTGCCAGTGTTGACAGCATTTCAGCACCATCCCTCTTGAGAGTTCTCAGATAAAAGAATCTACTAGTCACTCAATTCCTCCTTCTGCTGCTACCATTTCATCGGGTGACTAATGGGAGACGCATACTGGATGTGCTACTGAGAGAGAAGACTTCTGATTTAAAACCACGATGTTACTGGGAGGTTAAATTATGAAAGAGCGCATGGAAGAGAAAATGAAAAGAGTTCAGTCCTCAGAGGGCCAACTTCCGGATACAGGTGCCTCATAATCTACCATGGCATGATGCCCCAGTAGACCTGATGTTCCAGTTGAAAGTATAAATTAAAAAAAATACATTTAAGGTGGGTATGGTGGTTCGTCCTTAAAAAATCTCAGCCCTGGAGATACTGCTGTGAATTTGAAACCAGCAGGGCAACAGCTAAGGCAACAGGCTCTGTTTGAAAAGTCCAAATAAAGGCCAGTTAGATGGCTCAGCCTGGATAAAGGCGCCTACTGCCAAGACAGACAACCAGACTCTCTGGAACCAATGTGGTAGAAGGGAAGAACCGATTCTCACAAGTTGTCATCTGACATCCAGTCGGGCACAACAGCTTGTGCACACACAAACCAAGTAAATGTAACACAAAAATAGGTAAAACAGGTAAATAAGTAATGCACTTAAGCGGCTGGGGGTGTGGAGCAAGAGCAGACCATGGGGTGCCTAGCACCCCATAAGCACCTACATAAGCAGCATGTTTAATGCACTTGCCAAAAACCATTATAGCTTAGCCCAGCCTATCTGAAACACATCCAGAACATTTATGTTAGCCTCCAGATGGGCAAAATCATCCAACACAAACCTGGCTCATAATAAGTGTTCAATCGCTTATTGTAATGCATGTAAATACTATACTGAAAACAAAACATAGACTGTCTGAAATGCTTTCACACCATAGTACAACCAAAGCATTGTTATGTCTAACCTCTGTCAACCAGGTATTATTCACTTTTTTGCTTTGTTTTGTTTTTCCCAAAACAAGCTTTCTCTTGTGTAATAGCCCTGGCTGTCCTGGAACTCTCTTTGTAGACCAGGCTGGCCTCGAATTCACAGATTCACCTGCCTCTGCCTCCCAAGTGCCGGGAAGAAAGGTGTGTGCCACCATGCCTGGCCAGATTTTTTTTTTTCCTCTGTGCAGCCTTGGCTGTCCTGGACTCACTTTGTAGACCAGGCTGGCCTCGAACTCACAGCGACCCACCTGCCTCTGCCTCCCAAGTGCTGGGGATTAAAGGCGGGTGCCACCACTGCCCAGCTAGATTATTCACCTTTTAAAAATAGAATCTACTAAAGCCCTGAGTGTGGATTTGTACTGGGACAAATGCCCTATAAGAGAGCTCTGTAGAATTCATTCCCTAATGCTCTAGGGTTGTACTGTTTAATGCAGTAGCCACTCAGCTGTAATAACAGAGGATATGAAATATAGCAAGTAGCAAGTACCACAGTATAAATACTACTGCTTAAGGAGTATACAAGTAAAATAAAAATGTCACTGACAATGTCACACATTTCTTACTTAGTGCATGTATTTGTATTGGCACTGTGGTGCACATGCGAATGTCAGAAAGCAACTTACTGGACTTGATCCTCTTTTTCCACCCTATGGGACCCGGGAGTCGAACTCAGGTCATCAGGCCTTGGGAGGCACCTTACCTGCTGAGTCAAATCGTCAGCCTCTGTTTCTTCCTTCCTTCCTTCTCTCCTTCTTTCCTTCCTTCCTTCCTTTAATGTGAATATTAGAAAACTTGAAGTTGCATGTGTGGTTCATGCTTTGTTTTCATCAAATAAAGCAACTATGGAAGAACAGCTCTCTGGAAGCCTTCCACACAGTATAATGTGTCTTCTGTTTCTAGTGTGAAGGTTTTTTTTTTTAATATTTATTTTTACTTACTTCAGATGCACACACAGCCATGCACAAGTGAGGCAAGAAGACAGAGTCAGATCCCCTAAAGCTGGAGTCAACTGTGGTTGTGAACTGCCCTAATGTGGATGCTAGGAAACAAATTTGGGTCCTCTAGGAGAGCAGCAAGCACTCTTAACCACTGAGCCATCACTCCAACTCCACTGAGTTTTCTTTTCTTTTCTTTTTCTTTTTCTTTTTTTTTTTTTTTTTTTTTTTGCAATTTTTGTGGTTTTATTTAAACACAAATAAAACACGCACTCCAGCCATCCACTCATTTTTTTCGCTGCGTAGCCTGGCATTGGGATTGGTGACTCTGATGGCCAGCTGTGCCGCTCTTTCTACGATGGTCTTTCGGTTCTTGGAGGAAACATTGTGAGCAATCTCAGCACAGTAAGATTTGTTGCACATCAGCAGCACTTCCAGCTCCTTGACATTGTGGACCAGAACTAGGCAGTGTGTGCTTGGTCTTCTTGTTGCTCCCATACCAATGTTGGGCATCAGGATCTGGCCCTTGAATCTTCTCCGCACCCTGTTGTCCATACCTCTGGGTTTCCGCCAGTTTCGCTTAATTTTGACATATCGGTCTGACTGGTGCCTGATGAACTTCCTGCTCCTCTTTTTGACGATCTTGGGCCTCACCAGAGGCCAGAGGGCAGCCGTGATGCCACAAATGAGATGGCAGCCACCTCCCCACTGAGTTTTCTTAAAACACACACACACACACCATCGTCTTAAGAGGGTTCTCCACATTATCGCTCTATATGTTACCTCTAAATGCATTCTTTGAACAGAAGCACTTCAGCAGATATAACTAACCCTTAAACTGATTGTGCTACCTGAGTCTACCGACAGGAAGAAAAGAGCCGGAGACGCAATTGCGGTGCTTTGCGTGGTCATTGACTCCTGTGTTTTCATTCAGTGCTGCTGGGGATTGACTGGAGGGCTTCACCAGCGCTAGGAAAGCCCTCCCCGCCACTCAACTACAACCACGTGCTTTAAATACCTTGTCAGCAAACGTTTACATGTCTGAAAGAAATGCACTGTGAAATAGTCTTCCTCTTCTCTCAACTCTGTCACCAGCATTCAAAATTCTCCTAATCTTAGATTTAGTAAAGATTTATCTTGGACCGTTTTATTATGTTTCTAAGATTCTTTTCCAGTGTATTAGACAGTGGCAGAATAATTCTAATATATCATAGGTTCTGTTCCATGGAGTATGGGATGAGTATATATATATATATAGTTTGTTTGTTTTTCAAAATAAGGTTTCTCTGTGCAGCCTTGGCTGTCCTAGACTCACTTTGTAGACCAGGCTGGCCTCGAACTCACAGCGATCCGCCTGCCTCTGCCTCCCGAGTGCTGGGATTAAAGGCGGGCGCCACCACACCCCCCTGAGTTGCTATATTTTTAAACAACTACTCCTGAGTCTAAATTCAACAGTAACTAAAAAGAATCTGACTCTCTGACCCATGTTCACGGTGTCCATTCCCCATCCCCCGAAAAATCGCTCCAGTGTGTCACCGCAGAAGATGGTTCGCTGAAACCCCGCCCCCACCCCCACTGAACACGCTAGCAAGAGACCTCAGGAGGATGTGACTCCTGCTGCATGGTCAGGGAGATGCTGCTCCTGAAGGTTTTGCCACAGTGACTAAATCCCCAAGGCTTCTCAGAGAAGCAGTAGGAATCCTCAGGTGCCTGCATGCGGCATTTACACCCGTTGGGTTTCTCTGTTAAGGATTCTGGCCTCTTTCTACTGAGAACCCTCTGGTGCCCAGTGAAATGAGATTTCTGGCTGAAATCCCAAGAGGGTCCACATTCACAGCAAGTGTCATTCTGCATCCAGTGGCAGCCTGGGTTCCGAGTCCTGTGAGCCAGTCCAGGTGCGGAAGGCAGGTCGGATGAAAGCAGTTCCAGCAGAACGCAAGTCAACAACCACTGCTGAGGCCCTTCTGCACACTGGTGAACAGCAGACGCTTGCAGCAGCTGGGCAGGTAGCAGCTGCCAATCAGGAGGTCCAACAGCAAAGTACCCAGGGAGGAGGGGAGCCCTTCCTTCCCCAGAATAAATAAATGATGACTCTCAGACAGTCGTGGTGAAATAGACGATGCTGGGCCCCTTATTTCATGTAAAGCAGGGAATTATAAAGCTTGGGGAGGGGTTTTGAGGGTGAATGTGTTTCATTCAGTGGGGCTAGCAGTTCTAGGGCTACCTGATTCATATATCGTAACAGTCCTAGAATAAGGAGAACACAGTGCTTAGCTATCCTATAGGTGGGGGAAGAATGCCCAGAACACCAAGGCTTTTTTTTTTTTTTTTTTTTTTTTTTTTTTTTTTTTTGGTTTTTAGAGTTTCTCTGTGTAGTCTTGGCTGTTCTGGACTCACTTTGTAGACCAGGCTGGCCCCAAGTGCTGGGATTACTGGAGTGCACCACTGTGCCTAGTGAAATATCTTATTAGCATAGGGTAGGTAACTGCAGGAGTCTCCATGTGCTTGCCGAACCAGTTCTACTGCAGAAAGGGAACTGAATCTGTTTTTTCCTTAAGGACATCCTCAGGTAGAGGATGTGGGGGGTTGGGCTCCCCACATCAGGCAGAGAAGAGGAAACCGTGTTGACAAAGGGAGTCTCTGGTTTGATACTGAGCTCAGAGGCTATCCGGAAATGCCAGACTTGGAACTTAACAGCAGGGTTTCCTGCTAGGCAAGCACAGGATTCATTTCCAAAGTCATTTCTGTTTTCCAGAGTAATATTCTCTAATCAAAAAACACCACACATCTTTCTCTGCAGAGTTGCCTTTCTGCGACAGCGGCACCGCGTGGACAGAGATACACAGAAGCCTCGCGGGAGGTACTGGCTCATTTCTGCTCGGGATGCTATCTTTAGAGGCTTTCTGCCAGTGACCACATACCTGAAACATTTAAGTAAGGCTGGCTGATGGCACTCTTTTCTTATAGGAACTCTCCAGCTGAGGACTAAGCAGATACTGTCCCCAGGTCTGTAAAACCACAGCCTTTCTCCTGACCTCTGAATCTTCTTTGATGGATGGCATCCTATTCAAATGCCATTCTGGGTGTAGATAGTATATTTCTACCTGGTCCTCTAATTCCCAGAGATTTCTCTTCTTTAAGATTTATTTATTTATTATTATTTATCCAGTGCTCTGCCTGCATGTACACCTGCAGGCCAGAAGAGGGCATCAGATCACATTCTAGATGGTTTGTGAGCCACCATGTGGTTGCTGGGACTTGAACTCAGGACCTCTGGAAGAGCAGTCAGTGCCCTTAACCTCTGAACCATCTCTCCAGCTCCCTCCCCACCCCCACCCCCACCTCCAGATACTTCTTAATGAACATAAAAAGGAATCAGCCCTGATGAGTCTTCCCATGTTCACAAAATTAAGTAGCTCTTTAAAAAACATCAATGCTAAAAAAATAATAATAATAAATCAATGCTGCCACTGAACGTTTGTTTCCCAAGCTAGGGGTAATGGGATAAATATCTGAACCCTTCCAGATGTTTTTTGGGCATTCCCTCAATCTCTGCTCTATTTTTATCCCTGCACATCTTGTTGGCAGGGTAAATTTTCAGTCAACGTTTTCGTAGATGGGTTGGTGGTCCCCCTCCCTCCACTTGGAGTCCTGTCTAATAATGAAGTGTCTTCTTCAGTCTCCATGACCCCTGCTACTAGGAGTCTCAGCTAGAGCCAAGCCCATATACTCCCAGAAGCCTACCCTGTCTTAGGTCTCCAGCTTGGCACAGATAGGTCTTTTCTTTTTGTCTGTCTTACCACCCACGGCTCATTTGTAACAAAGAATAAACACTGATCCAAAGCACTGTGTTACGCAACCCATTAACCTACCTAATTCAACAATGAGATGCCAAGAGTGTAAACATACTAGAGTGACTGTCTACTTCTCAAAGTACTTTGCAAAGGCCTCTGAAGAATTCAGGTCAGCCAGAGTTAGCCAGAATGCAGCCATGGTAAACCTTTATGAAATATCTATGCCAAGCTGAGACAAGTTAAGAAAAATTTCCACTGCTGCACCCCATTGTTTCTACCCAACCCTACTCAGAATCCAACAGCTCAGGATATCTTGTAGAATAACCACATCTTCATGCCCACCCCTATCTCGTCCTAACATATGTTATGGCCATCGGCCTCCAGGCTGCCCCCCTCCCCTCCGGGCTGCTCCCTTACTCCTTCCCGTGCTCCATTCAATTTACCCAATCCCCTTAGAGGTAAATTTTGTTAGCCAGCTAGGTTTGTACTAATCGCTGTTGCTGAATTATGCTTCTGTAAAGGGTATTTAAACCCACTGCTTTGGCTACCCGGGGTCCCTCAACGCTTCTGAGCTTGATGTACCCCCATCATGTCGGCTCAACTAAAAGTCCTTTGCTTTTGCATTGACTCTGGACTCTGACTCTCAATGGGCTTCCAGGAATAGACTCTCATGACCTGAGTCTAGCACCTCCATCTCCCCAGGGGAGAGCAGTTCCCAGCATCCCAAAGCAATACTGCAGCATCTCCCTGCAGTATTCTCTCAGTGGGGCTGATACTGCTGGATCCTAGAATAAAGTCAATGCAGCCATGTTTTCTCATCATCACTGATGGTTTCTGATTTCCTCCTAGAAGCGCTGTTACATCCCATACTATCTTCTAGAAAGGACAGTCCAGAATCTCTTTGGAACAAGTGTGAGAAATATATCTACTCACATGTAGTTCACAAGCATAAGATTTCAGGCATGCATATAGTATCTAGAAAACCATCCAACTGAACTGAGAATTGAAGTGGAAGTTTCTGGTTTCTTTGAAAATTCAGTTGTGTCATGTGGTGTTTTGCCGGGAGCTGTCTTGTGAGAGGGCCCATGATGTTTGGAAGGGTTAAACAGATCACCATGGAAAAGTGGGACAACACTTCTGCATTGCTACTCAGCCATGCAACGCTTCACAGGTCTCCATTGGTTTTCGAGAGTTGCTCTTCACTTCACAGAGAGAAATGTTCCGGAGGACGTCTTGTGGTACTCCAGCTGATTCTGGCCACTTTCGCTGACTCATGCCAATTAGGTGGAGCCTTGCTGTTTCTGCTGGATCCTGCCACAGCTACAGATTCCTGTTGCTGTTCGGTGTTGGCTATCAGACTGGGCTGCTGGTATCCTGACAACGCAGAGTGGAATTGGCTCAAGGAACTACGTCTAAAGAGGTCTGCAACCCCTTCTTCCTATAAGCCTTCTTTCTCCCCTTCCTCTGGTTGGTGAGTTAGAAGTGAGGTTAAAGTGTTTAAAAATCCTAAGTAAAGGGGCTGGAGAAATGGCTCAGTGGCTAAGGGCACCGCCTGCTCTTCCAGAGGTCCTGAGTTCAATTCCCAACAACCACATGGTGGGTCACAACCATCTATGTTATCTGATACCCTCTTCTGCAGATAAAGCACTCATATACAATAAATAAATCTTTTTTAAAAAATCCTAAGTAAAGTAAATTTTGAACAATTTAAGCCTATAAAGAATGGAGTCAGGACCTCCAGGATTACTTTTAGTCCTAATACAGACAATGATCCTATGCAAGCAAATATCTATACCACTGGCTACTCAAATTAATTAGGTTGGACATACCAATGGGGACCATTTCTTTGAATTGCGTGGGACTCTTTGCCCTAGTCTATCTTCTACGGTTATGTGAGTTATATACAACCCTTAACACAGCAAAGAATCCTTTACTTGGTTTCTTGCTCTCCCTGACTCCTCACAATCCAGGATTAAACATTTCCTTAAGCATGCTTCCTTCAAACAGAACTGTGATCATTTGCAAAGGTTCTACACAAATTAGTCTTCACTTTATCAAGAGGTAGCTCAACAGACTGATTGTGCAATCAGGCCGATAGTGCAGTTGTGTTTCACAAGTCCTCCCAAACCCACATCAAAGTATGAGGGCTGGACTTTACCTGTGACAACAACATACACAGAGCTCTGCGAGCACAGCCTAGAACATTTCTGTACTTTACAGATTGGTGGGAAGGAAGGGCTCTTGAGCAAGTGGGGAACTTTAACAGATGCAAGGAGTCTGAAAAGAAGGGAATTTGTCTACTGTGAGGAGATGGTTTGCCACACTTTGTATACAAAAGCAAATCAACAATGGATTCAATTTCTCAGGGTGACCAAGGCCAGTGAGCACACCGTCTTAGACCTTGTTAAATCTTAAGGGACTATTAAGTCACTGAGGAATCCAAGGCACTGGAACTACAGTGAGGTTTACTTTAGGCACTCTCCCTCAAGGTGGCCAGAGTCAAATTCTAAAAAACACAAAACAGCACCAAAGCAAACAAACAAACAAACAAAAACTAGTGGTTTCTACATGTATCATATTTCTAAAGTCCCCTGTCAAGGAAAAGGTTATCTCCAGTTGTATCTGAGATGTTTCTTTGATGTCTCCTGTGGCCTCACTACTTGCCCAAACACAACTGCTCTCTCCCCTCCTCTCCTCTCCTCTCCTCTCCTCTCCTCTCCTCTCCTCTCCCTTCACATCTCATTCTCTCATACCATAGTGTACCAGGTTCACTTCAGCCACCCATTCAGCCCCTCTGAATGTAGATCTACATCTTGAACTGTCTATCCCTCCTTGACCTTTGAAGACAAGCAAGGCAGTGTCCACCAGAGGTGAAAGCTAAACCCCGAGTCCTCACCTACATCTACTCAGCAGGAAAGACCTGCAACCTATGCATTATCCCCTGCTCTGCTCTCTTTGTCTCTAAGGTCACAACTAATCTGTCAGCTCTGACCTTCAAATATATCCAGAGTAGTGTTAAGTCACACCTCTTCTACTACTGGGGCCTAAACTATAACTGCCTTTTCCATTTGAAGTTGGCATACAGATATGATACATTTAAGCAATAAAGTCAACTTATTGAGTCCTTAAATACATCACCACTAATTTCCACATGTGGACACATCAGTCAACCACAGAGGTTCAAGATAAAGCATGCCCATCCGTTAACCACTATTCTGATCTTTACTACCAAGGATTGCTTTTGCTAGGCTCTAAACTCCACATGCGCAATACCATCCACGCTCTCGTCCTGGCCTTGTGTCTATCAGCAGTAGTAAGGGAGTCATATGGATTGCTGAAATATTACCAAACACAGAATTAATATCAATCCATCCCAAACTCTTCAAAAAAAAAAGAGGAGAATACGCTACAAAACAAGTATTGACTTGAAACCAATGTCAAAAAGAAAAAAAGAATGTGCTTCAAGGTGGAAAATGCAAGCTAATACTTCCTTCGAATAGTGGCGCAAAAATACTGAACAACATATTGGTAAACTGAATTCAAGAGTACACTGAAGGGTTCTACACAGCAGCCAAATAGGACTCATTTTTGAAATTCAAACATTCAGACATAAATGTATCAATGTAACAAACCACACTAACAGAGCAATTGATGAAAAAGATACAGCCATCCTGAGGATGTAGAAAACGTCCTGGATTAAGTCAATGTCCTTTCATGATATAAACACAACAAAGAAAAAATTCAATTTAGTAAATACAAACACCAATCATATTTGAGAAATGGAAGAAAGTAGATCAATGTAAAGGCCATAAAAAATAATAAAAATTAAAAATAAAAAGCCAGCCAGGCATGTACTAATTAGAAATACAAAACTTCCCTGATGTCTTTCAATAGACAAATAAATGGTTTTAAAACCCCAGAAACTGGAAAATGGAGGAAAGCTTAGGCTCCATAAAGAGGTACTATCGGGGGGGGGGGGGGGGGGGGGGGGAGACTGTAAGTATTTCAAAACATTTAAAACATAATGATGCTTAAAAGTCTCCTAGCTAAAGAAACACACACACATCCTAGGGGAAACTGCAAAAGCCTGAACGTAGATGGATACTGAAATAATAGTAAGAAACTACTGCTCATTTGCTTAGGTGTGGTAATAGTGTTAGGAGTTAAACAGAAGAATTGTCCATTAAATACAAGTAGAGCAATATTTACAGATGAAGTATCCTACTTAAAAACTTGTTTCCAAATGGTATATTCAAAAAATTAATAATATATAAATAAACATATATAGTCATAGTCATATATGTGTGTGAACATATAGTTTTATAAATATGTATATCATACACATATACAAAAATACATATAAACCCAACACACATACAAGTCAGGCTCATAAATACATATATATGAGCGAGCACACAGCACATATATATTATCAGCACATAATATATAGCTGTTATATATTACATGTATTAACTGCTAAACTTACGTGATGAGCAATGGTGTTCATTTTTAATTTGTTATAATCTTTCTGAAACTTGTCAAAATACAAAGTAGACAGAAGAGATGTGAACGCTTCTGGGAGAAGCACTCTCTGATCTGCAGTCATTAATTACTTGACAAGAATAAATTTAGTAACATATTTCTCATAAGGTGTCCAGTAGGCAGTTACAACTGAGCTAATGGGAGAACTATGACACCAGCTAGAGCCTTAAGAAATCCATCAATTTACATAGCCTGGGGGAAGGTCTTAACTTGCAAAATCTTGCAGACAGGTTTTGAAGCAGCAGAAGACAGGAATGCCTCTCAGCCTCTATGAAGTGAGATTAGGGTACAGCAGAGTGTTCAAACTACAGGCTCTACAGGCCAAATATGGAATTTTCTGGGCTTCCAGCTCCTACCCAGACCTGGCAAGTGATCCATAGTCAAGGCTATTTGATCTCTTTACCACATAAGCCAGATAAGCTTCTAAAAGATCCAAGCAAATAAAAGTAGGCATTTATTCAAATAAAATTGGGGGGGGGGCCTCAAGACAGCGTTTCTCTGTGTAGCCTTGGCTGTCCTGGACTCAATTTGTAGACCAGGCAGGCTTCAAAGTCACAACAATCTGCCTGCCTCTGCCTCCCAAGTGCTGAGAATTCATTCAATATTTTATTATTAAATGTTTAAATATTTTACTATTAAAGCTTATTACAAAAAGTTTTAAAATTAAAAAAAAAAAACTTATTACAGGCGTCAAGGGGAATTTGTAAACCTGAAATTCATTAGAAGAAAAGACCAAGTGTACAATTGTCCAATTAAAGCAAGCTGTATCTAAGGACGCACCCATGACTGGTCAGCTAGCTGTCTCGCACACCGTGATCCCAGCACTCAGGGAGGCAGAGGCAGGTGGAGCTCTGTGAGTTCATGGTCTACAAAGCAAGCCCAGGACAGACAAGATTCCATAGAAGAAACCCTGTCTTGAGAAAAAGAAAACAAAAACAAAAACAAAACAAAACACTAAAAAACTGAGTGTAAATTAAATTATAATCCCAGCACTCTGAAGGCTGAGGCAGTAGGACTGTGTGTTCCAGGACAGCCTGAGCTACGCAAATGGCTGTAGACTAACCTGTGCTACACAGCAAGCCCATCTCAAAACCAAACAAAACCTGAGAACTTGGATGTTCACAACAGGGAAAGGAAGACAAAGAACGATGTCAACTCAACCCCTTCCTAAGGTGATGACTATCTTACACGGAAAAGAGAAGTGCCGAGACCACACAATTTGGAGAGAAACGCAAATGACAAAGTTCAAACTACATCAAGCACATCGTCTCCACACGTTCACACACCACACGATGTGCTTCTTAAAGATTTATTTGTTCGTTATTATATATACAGCTCTCTGCCTGTGCGTATGCCAGCACACCAGAAGAGGGCATCAGATCACATTATGGATGGTTGTGAGTCACCATGTGGTTGCTGGGACTTGAACTCAGGACCTCCGGAAGAGCCAGTCGAATTGCAGACCCACTCTGTGATCTTGTAGTTACACAGACAGCCTTTCCCTGTCCCGCGCCCCTCCCCGCCCCCATTCACTCAACAAGTCTACTGAACACTTGTGTGCCAGACTCTCTTCTAGGCAATGGTGTTAAGGAGCGGATCTGACTGACACACTATAATGGAAGAGAAAGCAAACTTTGTAACAAAATTACGCCACTGTGACCATCAAACACTTGCTTTATAAACTTAGGGTCTCCCCAGACCTGTATTTATTTTCTGGGTTAGGGATACCTGTTCCAGTTTCTTTACTGCCTCTCACAAAACCAAGCAGCCTCAGAATGCAACGTAGCGAGCTTAAGATCTGGCTTCTGCTTTGAAGAAGTCTCTTTATCACCTGTAACGCAGCAACATGGCTCCTGGGCCAGGCAGCCTGTGCATGAGCTTGTGAGGATTCTAGCAACTCCTGAGCTGAAGGAGTCATGGTTTCAAGAGATGGGAGGATATGATTCTGACAAAGTCCGCTGGTAAACAGATCTTGCGAGTCAGAGGCGGGAGAGCAGGTAGGGAGAAGAGAAGTGAGGAAGTGGTTGGATTCTGGGAATTTCTTGGAGGTAGAGGTATTGGATTGAAGACACAATGGGGGAGGGGTGGGTAATAGAAAAAGGAAAAAAAAAAATCAAGGCGAACGCTGAGGAAGTAGAGGAAGAAATCAGTTACTTACAGAGAGTCTGCTTTAGGTGCTGAGCCAAGAACTTACCCAAGTCTGGGATGTCTAACCCGGGAAAGGAGTGGACCTTGGGGGGGGGGGGGGGGGGGGGGGAGGAGAAGGGAAATGGAGGAGGGGGGGGTTGAGTATTGGCCACCCAGGCCTGTAATGGTGGATAAGTGAAACGCAGCACCTAGCAGGGAAAGAAGGAAGCTGGGCTGAGACTTCACAGCCTCTAGGAAAGAGAAACTAAACACACACAGGTGCAGCGACAGGACGCTGTCTCTGTAAGGAAAGGGATGGAGGGGAGGCAGAAAAAGGGGTTGGTGGGCAGAAAAGAAAGCACAGGTATTCCAGTGCCTAAGCCTGAGAAGGGGACTGCAGAGCTGCTCCATACACGGGCGTGGAGGAAAGCAGTGAAGATGCACTCAGGCAGTGGTGGGTGAACTTCAAGGAGTCCGACCCAAAGGAAGAACTATTATCCGCATCCGAAGGCGGGAGAGCACACGTGGGGGTAGCAACAGGACTAAGCTGCGACCGCCCAGCCTGAGCTTCAGACCCTATGAGGCCCAGACACCAAGGTCTAGGGCTCTGCTCCGCCTCTGCGGAAGTCGGGGTAGGGATCGGGAGGGATGACGGTCCGAGAATCCGGGAAACGCCCACTCACCTCCAAGGGCACAACCTCCACGTCGCAGCGCGATCTGCGCGCGTGCGCCCTTACGTTCCCAGATGCGGTTTTCCTGAGGTGCTTGACGTCACCCAAGGCTGACAGCAGATATCTGTGATAACCAGATCCAAGACCCCCCCACGGCGCATACTCCTATTCTCTAGCGATCTCGCGGTCTGAGGCTTAATAAGCTGAAAAATTCCAGCCACCTATCCCAGACTATGCAAACCTCCTACATGAGGTCGCCCCTCTTGCAATGGAACCTACACTTGTCGTCTCCCCACTCCCCCACTGGGGGATATGACCTAGGGCGCCCAGCGAGGTCAGCGCCTTTCAGTTAAAGAATTAAAAGGCAGGAAAAATTTCTAAGGCAACAGCAAGGCAACTCTAAAGCGCAGCAAGGCGGAGCAGACAGAAGTCAGCCCGTCAAGAATGGCTATTTAGGGGGTGAAGCAGGCACTGCTAGCACAGAGGGGAAAAAACAGAGCCTCTGCAAAGCAGAAGCCCAACGTCCCCGAGACTGTTTGGTTCCTGTTGTTGCTAAAGTCTTTGAAGTCTTCCCCTAGGATTGATCCGTTTGAAGGCAGCAAAAAAAGCTGACTGACCCATACCTGTTGTTGAAACTTGTCTGGATCGAAGCTAGCCATGGAAATTCACCATCCCTGGTCCCTTTGCCTCAACTGCCTGCCTATCGAGAAGTGACTAACTTCTACTCCCTCACATTCAGCTACTTCGCAGCATTTGGTATTTTTTGGGGGGGGGGAGTCTCCTTCTGGTCTGCCCCTCAAATACTGGATTACCAGTGCTCAGAGTATAGGAGGGCGCCACACAAAGCACCCTGCTTATGGCTCTGTCCTGAGAGGCGCCAGCGTCACTTTTATGTGGTGGTATAACTTTCCATGGCGCATCATAAGGTGGACATTAGTACTGTTTTTCCTGATTTGTTGGAGAAAATGGCTGTGTGCCAGGCTTAATGGCTCACACTTGGAACATTAGCACTCTCAAACTCTGTACTTGGTGTACTGGCTTATATGCTAACACTTGCGAAACCCAGGAAGGAGGGTCCCTGAGTGAGTTCGCTGCCAGCCTGGCTTACGTGAAGAATTCCACTCCAGCCTGGGCTATATGGTAAGCCCCAATCCACCCTCTTTTTAACCAGAAACCGCTATAAACGTCCACGGTTCCTTGGTTTGGGAGCGCCTACGACTGCGACTGTTTCTGAGACCATACAGTCACATGAAAGTCTTGCTCCTACTAAGGAGCAAGATGGAGAGTTGCTTGCCAACACTTTTCATGTTATTTATCCGCCTAAGTGTCCTGGCATTTCTATAACACGTCATAAAATTGTACACTGACGTGAGTTTACTGGCCATTCACATTTCTTCATTCACAGATCCAAAGCGTTTGCCCACGTTTTCAGTGAGTTTTCCTTCTCTTGGAGATGCTGGATGCCTAACATACTTGCATACCATTCTTATGTCGGCTCTATGAACTGCTGTGACCTTTTCTCTACTGCTTGCCTTTTCACTTACATAATATGGGTTTTCTGAGGGACATGCATTCCTAAATTTACTATATCTTCTCTCAGGCATGCATTTCACTTTAAAATGTCTGCTGATGCCAAGATGACCAAAAATAAGTAAATAAATAAAGTTTTATGTTCTCAACTGGAAACTTCATCAATGTGCTCCCTTTCTATTTAAATCATTTGTTTGTAGCAAGAGTAATCAAACCATAAAGCCCGGGTAAAAGCTACTCCAACTCTTGTGTGTTTGGACTAGAAATCTTTTAATAGTTTTATTTTGGGTTTTTGAGACTGAGTCTCACTATGTAGTCCTTGCTGGCCTGAAACTTGCGGCACTCTTCCTGTCACTGCCTCTGAGTGCTGAGACTTAACAGGTGAGCATCACCAGCCTGGCTTATTCTGCTAAATGACTTTTTCCAATTGCATTTCACAGTGAAAATTACAGAAAAGTCAGGTTTCAGAGTCCACAAGTAAAATTTTATTAGACACATCCACGCTCATTTGCTTACAAATCGTCTATAGCTACTTCAACATGACAGTTAATTGTGGCTGAGCTGCTGCAGCAGAAATGACATGGTACACAGTTTGAAATACTATCTTTCCCTTGCAGAGAAAGACTGCTGACCTGTGGGATACGGTACAGGTTTTTAACTATGTAAAATATCTCCCCAAACTACAAGATAACACTTCGTACTACTAGGACAAAACAAAACAAAACAAACCTAAATGTTGGTAAGGACATGAAGAAATCAAAGTAGTCATTCATCACTGGTAGAAACATAAAATAGTTCAAGTGATGTGGACATCAGTTCTTCACAAAACAAAGACCCGGTAGGTCATTCCACTCCAAGAGTACTGAAAATATGGCAAATGAGATTGCTTGTGTGTTCAGAACAGCACTATTCTTAATAGCCAAAAAGTGGAAGCAGAAATGTCCATCAACAAATAAGCAAAATATGTTTTTAATCATTTAGTGAAATGTTTTTCAGCCACAAAAAGGATTCCTATTACGTGAACCTTGAAAACATTATACTAAATGAAATGAAGTAAGTTACAAAGGACCATATGTTTTATTTTTCCATTGATGTGCAACTGACAAATACACACTGAAAATAGATTCGTGGTTGTCAGGGTCAGAGGAGTGGGAGGATGCTATCAGGTACAAAGGTCTTTTACATGGATAATGAAAAATATCCTGAAATTACAGAATGGAGGTGATTGAACTACCTTGAGAGAATACTAAAAGCCACTGAATAGTACACTTGATTTTTAAAACCTGAATGCTAGTCTATTTTATCAGAAATGACCATTAATGCTGAGTACCTTTGGTTATCAAGCCTAGATACAAGCATGTATTTAAGTATTTGTTATTTTCTTCTGCTAGGACTTGATTGTTCAGAATCTGAACCTATTTATCGTTCTAGAATAGCTCTTATCCTGTAAATGGACTTTTTCTTTAGCAGTTTTGTTCTCCACTCCTGCCTCTGCAATAAAGCCACCTCCTCAATTGCTGCTCATGAAGAAGTTTCATCTATGACTTAATTGCTCCTCCCTGTGACTCCCTAAATCTTAACCTCTTGTTACATGACATCACACCCCTCGAGTGTCACACATGCAACTGCCATTCATTGTGAAAGGAAATGAATGAGCAAGCCTAAAGGCACAGGGTTGGAGATAAGCAATACACCCTTGGGCAGAGTATCTTCATCGGTTATACAGGACACCATAGTTGTCTTTGTAATTTGGGATGGGGGTGGGTACTGGCTACAGCATTGACATCAATGGCTCAGCCCAGCGTGTCGTGGCGCACGCCTTTAATCCCAGCAGAGGCAGAGGCAGATGGATGGCTATGAGTTCCGAGGCCAGTCTGACTACAAAGTGAGTCCAGGACAGTCAAGGCTACACAGAGAAACCCTGTCTTGGAAAACCAAATAATTATATATACATATATTAAGAGCACCCTGTTACTACCTCCCTGGCCCTGTCACATCATCCCATTCTAGTCACAGTGGTCTCCTGGCTTTTCAAAAGCAGTATGTTCTTTCCTCCATAGGAGCTGTCTTCCCTCAGTAACTACTGGTTGGTTCCCTCATATTTCATAGGTCGTTATGAATCATCTCAGCCTTCCCTGACCTGTTCCTAACATGGTGATCGCCTCTATCCAATATATACACCCCATCCTCCTCCTCAACTCCATTTTTCTCCCGGGCATCAACCACCACTTGATACATGATGTGTACTCGCTTTTTCTCCCCTGCTGAATCTTACACACTTGGTTCTGCTCTCTGCTACACTACCAACTCTTCTCTATGCAGCTGCTGAACTAAGAGACACGAAGCTGGACCAGTCCAGTGAACAATCTGCAAGCACACTCCACACTGCTAACATATGATAGCATCCTTTAGAATCAAAAGGATGTCGATTAAGAGAAATTAGTAATAACACGGTGAGCATAGTTATAATTGTTCCCACAGTCTCTATGTTGGATGTGGAACTCTGCTCTGGACATGCTTTAGGATGCTGAAATCCGTCTCGCTGGCCAACCAAGTGGGAGAGGATAGGGGTAAAGTTAAGGGAGATACTCTTTATCTTTCCTGAGGTTTCCTGTCACTAAGGCTACTCATTCATAGGATTTATTTGACTATTAATTTTTGTCATTGCTTGGAGTCAGGGGCTCTTTGTAGCCCTGGCTGTCTTGGAACTCACTCTGTAGAGCAGGCTGGCTTTGAACTCAGAGATCTGCCCGCCTCTGCCTCTCAAGTTCTAGGATTAAAGGTGTGTGCCACCATACCCAGATCCATTCATGTTTACTTCCCTAACCTAGTACTGGAATTCAGGGCTGTTAAAAATGGTGAAAGCCTAGCGGTCAACAGTGACAAGAGAAGTCTTTTTTCCTTCAAAAAAAAAAAAAAATGTTTTTAATGGGTATGGAGTGGAAGGGGTTGATTTACTAAACTTGATGGGTACAAGAATACACACGGACTACTTCCTTCAGGAGTCTAAAAAGAACTAACAAGGCAAGTATATCATCTATAGATAATATAGCAGATTACTGCAAAAACTAGAGGCTTAAACCCACACATGAGTTACAGACTTGAATCTACTCACTTTTACCGGAGTAAGAGCAGCAATAGTTCCTTTCAGGGAGACATGGGGAAGAATCCATGTTCTTGGTTCTCCGGCTTTCAGAAGCCACTCATATTGTGGATTCCCCAGCCTTAAAGCCAGGGACAGTAAATTAAAGCCAAGGATGGTGTATTCTTTGAAATACTCAACCTTCGCTTTCTCCATCTGATTCTAGCCAAAGCTCTTTGCCTACTTAAGGGCCTGTGTGACTAGACGGGACTCATCTTGAGAGGTAGTGCAGGGTAGTCTCCCCTGTCCTGTTCTCTCACCATTCAGGCTTAACACTGACCATTTCCCAGGCTGAACCGGAAGTCAGCTGGAACTCCCCCAATTCAAATCTCACCTTTCCCTCTTTAGCCAGAAGTGTCCGTCGTCTATAGATAATTTTCACTGCCGCAGTTTTTCCTGATCATTTGAGAAAACTGATTTGGGGGGGGGGGTTGGAATGGAAAAGGAAACAATTCACACATCACACAAACTCCATGTGGACTCACTCCAACGTCACCGTTGACCCCTCTTCCTTGGGGTGCTTGCCCTCGGGCCGTAGCTGGCCTGGTGGTGACTTCCTGTTCCAGAATCTGGAATGTAGAACCATGTGAAGATTCATGGAGATGGCTAACACTGCTGAAACCTGCTAGTGTGTGCAGGCTTTACTTGAGTGTAACACCAAGTGCCCAGCCCTTGAGTAATGCACTCAGTCCACTAGGGGTCTGCATATGTCTTATTCATACACATGACATTATAGCAGCAATCTGTAAGTTACAAATGATTGTGCATATTGTGGGAACATGAGACCAATCTTTTTAATGATGAAGCTGGAAAGTATGGGAAAATGTGTGTGTGTGTGTGTGTGTGTGTGTGTGTGTGTGTGTGTGTATCCCAATCTTAGTACTCGTGATATTCTGAGATGAACGACTGTTCCAAGGGCTATCTTTATAAAATGTCTGACAATATCTTTGGCCTCTATCCACTAAGCACCAGCAGCTTCTCACCATGTGGGTGCTGGGAACCAAACCAAACCCAGGGTCTCTGCAAGAACAGTGGGTGCTCTTAACAACTTTCTCTCCATCCCCATCATAGAAAACCATCTTACCAAAGAAGAGTATCCATACAGCTGAGGTGTCTGACTTCCTTATGAATCTATTCAACAGCCTTAATCATCTCAAAATAGACTTAGGATTCTCCTTCCACAGAATCAGAAGATAAAAGACAGGGTCAAGTTAAAATTTCCATAAGATCTACTCACAGGCCTTTAAAGCTGTCAATCAAATTGTCTAGCTTTCAGTCAGCCAGCACTGCACCGAGAAAGGGCATGCTAGGATTATTCCAGATTTTTCTGTACCTTTCTCTTCCTTATCTTCAAGGTTCATAGGTCTCTCCCTCCACAATGCCATAATCTGTACATCCAAGTTCCAAAAAGATATTCTAGAATTCAGGATGTTCTAACTCCAGAGAAGTTTCTGTCAATACACACGTGTAGATGTTTACAGCCTCCTATAGCCATGATCTAGCCTTTGTAGGATGTCTGACATTATCTTTGGCCTCTATCCACTGCCAAAGTTCATAGAAAACCCCAAATCCATTTCCTTTTTAGCTTCACTTTTATATACATTATCAAATTATTATATAAAATGTTTAAATGAAAAAGAAAACATACACAATTATAGTCTCCTAAGAAAGCCACTCAATGTTTTCCATCATCCACTGCTATCCTACAACCAAATATGAACATACTTACATGGTTGTAATAACAGGAAATCTATTTTTATGCCTTCTTTTGCAATGAGCTAAGTATTTTTAGTATGGCAATAGAGCCCTTGGATTTTGCTTCAAAGGACCTGAACTCTTAACAAATTAGTATCCAGGATGATCAACAGTGGTGAAGGCAGGTGGTAACGGAAATACAACAATTCAATATTTTCTTGCTCAACAACTAAAGCAATGGATCCTACTTCTTAAAAGCAGCCCTTTCCCTCATGGTAAATATGTTAGTCTTAAGAGGGACAACCTCATTTCAATCACAACCCCTGCATCTAGTTTCACCTCATAAATGAGTCCTCTGCTCATAAAACAGAAGTGCACTCAAACAGCAAAGTCAACTAAATCCTGTGGTGGTTGTGGGTCTCTATGTGAGACATCTCACCACAGTGCCTTGGCTGATACGGAAAAGACAGTAAAAACTCCTGGCCAAAGCTTCTCTTCCTAATTACATTTACAAACTCTGAGTCTAACAAGCACTTGCTTGTACATAACACTCACTATTAAAGATGTCTCCTACTGGTTACCTACTAAATGAATTCACAGGTTGGTTTTTTCCCCCAATTTAAGTCTCCTGATGTAAAGGTGGATGGGCATCTAAAGGGAAACCCCTTCCTCACTTCTGGGTACTGTGTGTCAGTGTATGGACTACATGTTTGGTATAGGCTGGTTCATCCCTGAAGCCTTTTACTACATTAACATTCAGTCCTCTCGTCAGTTCCCTAATAAGAGAATCAATGGGATTACAGAATGCCTCATACTCTAGGTTTTTTTTAATAAAGAATTCTTTTCTGTTAACAAGGAAAGACACATCTTTGTTCGCTCGAGAAGACTATAGCCCTCTTTCATTTTGCTTCCACGGGCGGCTGCTCTTCCTGGTGTGTTCTCTGATGTCGGACAAGACACCAGCTCCTTCTAAACATCTTCCCGCACTGAGGACACTGGCTAGGGCCCTCCCTGTTATGAAGTCTTTGATGTACTACCAGGTGAGTGTTCTGCCTGAAGGACTTTCCACACTTCAGACACTGGTATGGAGTCTCCCTAGTGTGAATCCTCTGGTGCTTGGTCAGACAGGAGCTATCCCTAAAAGCTTTCCCACATTCATTACACTCATAAGGCCTTTCACCAGTATGAATCCTCTGGTGCCGGATAAGTCCAGCGATGTTCCTGAAGAGTTTACGGCACTGGTTACAGCAATAGGGCTTCTCACCGGTGTGAATTCTCTGATGCCTGATGAGGTATGCACTCTCAATGAAGGTTTTCCCACACTCTTTACATTCATAGGGCTTCTCCCCAGAATGAATTTTCTGATGCACAATAAGGTGAGAGTTGCGGCTGAAGGATTTCCCACACTCTGCACATTCAAAAGGCTTCTCTCCAGTGTGTGTCCTCTCATGCTGGGTGAGGTAGGAGCCATCCCGGAAAGCCTTCCCACATCTGCTGCACTCATAGGGTTTCTCACCAGTGTGGATTCTGAGATGTACAGTCAGGTGAGAGATGTCAGTGAACGGTTTCCCACATTCGTTGCATCTGTATGGTTTTTCCCCTGTATGAGTCCTTTGATGCAAAATCAGGGAGGAATTTCTGTTGAAAGTTTTTCCGCATTCCAGGCATGCATAAGGCTTCTCACCTGTGTGAATCCTCTGGTGCTGGGTCAGAGCTGATCCGTCACTAAAAGCTTTCCCACATTTACTGCATTTATAGGGTTTCTCTCCAGTATGAATCCTTCGGTGAACAATCAAGTTGTAGTTCTTGGAGAATGATTTTCCACAATCACTACAGGTATAAGGTTTCTCCCCAGTGTGAGTTCGATGGTGTAAAACAAGAGAGGAGTTTCGCTTGAAGTATTTGTCACACTCAGTACATTTGTAGGGTTTCTCAGTGGAATGACCTCTTTTCTCATTCAGAGATGAGCTCAGGGCCAAGATGTCCCCAAAGTCCTTCCCTTTGTAAAATTTCTTGCTTCTTTTCTTAACTTTTTTGTCACAAAGGGGAGTGGTAAAGTGATTTAAAGATTTAATACTTTCTGCACATTTATAGGGTTTGTCTTTCATTTGGTTCCTTACAAGCTGAGTGACTTCCATAGAAGGATGGATGGCTTTTTCACAAGCATCCCCGTCACCAGTTCCCTTAACTGTGTAACTTGCAGGACAACTATGTAAGGTTTGGCCACAGTCAGAAGTTTTAATATCTGAGTTATGAACCTGAAAGCCATTTGTTGTAGGAACTCTCTGAGATGGCAGAAGGGCTGGGTTTGTACTCAAATGCTCCCCCGAACTAAAATGGTCACAATTTGCTTCCTGAGCCCCTCTTTTCTCATCGATAAAAGGAGATTGCCTCAAGTTTCTTTCCTGGTTCTCGCAGTCCCAATTGTCACCTAAAATGGAAAAGCAGGGACCCTCTCTTGTAAATCCTTCCATTTCTACCTCAAAGAAAACTTCTTCAGGAACATTCTGAGCTATTATTTTCAGTTTCATGTTCCATGCTGAAAAGAAAAAAAAAAAGACATATTAAGTAAGCACATGTACCTGGAAGAAAATGAAAAACATTAATGGGATAAGTGAGTATATTTCACTTCTTTTCTTTTTCAAATTCACATCTGTAAAATGGGGGATTCAAATGAGGGTCAGGAGTTGAAGCCAAGAGCAGTTTCGAAAGAAATGACATGACATTGCTCTGCTCCCTCTGAAGTATCATCCTGGCCACTGCTTTCTTGCCCCCCATCACCAATGCCCCTCATCAGAAGTCAACACACATCCTCCCAAGCCCAACTTCACAAAGTGCCTGCAAAGACATAGACAGAGGGGTTCTTGTCGCAGGTCTACGATCAGAGCTCTGCTTTCATGGGTAAGAAGACAACACAGGCTGGGGAACCTGAAAGAGCCGAAGCTATGTCCTAAATCCATGAGAGACTATGCTGCAAAGTTACTGTGAAAAGCTGGTCATGTCTAAGGCAAGATCCAAGGACATAAAATGAAAAGTATTTGGAAAACAGCTCCAGAGCTCTTCACCATTTTTAATCTTGTTCTTACTACCGTTCATATTCTCTCTCTCTCTCCCTCTCCACCCCTCCCCCCTCCATAATACTAAGACAAAGGGGATCCAGTGAAATGGCTCAGTGCGTAGATGCACTTGCCACCAACCTGACAACCCGAGTCCAATCCCCAGTTCACACACAGTGAAAGGAAAGAACTGACCCCCAAAAGTTGTCCTCTGACTGCCACATGTACCATGGCACACATACATAGACATACATGCCCAGGCCCGCAAACACACAATCAATCAAAAGTGTTGTTAAAAAGAAAAATTTAAAGGGAGACAATTGGCTCACTATAATTTCTGAAGTAAAATTAGACACTTAACTCAGAATTCACTGTACGTCCAGCTGATACAGTCTCCCACGTAAAACCAAACACTGAAGCACATGGAGGCATTCATAGCTAGGCCAGACTGTGAGCCACAGAGCTCAAAGCCACAGAGGCAGATTTAACAAGCTCACTTACATCTTACATGATATAAAATACAATAAAAAGAGTATACAAGTGGAAGGTGAGGACAAATATTAAATAGTGGGAAAGATTAGCACCCAATATCAACAAAGATCTCATACAGAAATGAATGTGCCGAAAGACAAAAATGGAATTTTATCAAAATGAGAAACAACAATCTCATTCTGCTTACCATGTACTTACATCTTTTTTGTTGTTTTATTTTGGGGGTTTGGTTTTTTTGTTTGTTTGTTTGGCTTGGTTTGGGTTTTGTTCCATGTTAGGTTTTGAGACAAAGTCCCACTATGTTGCCCAGACTCATCACAAAATTCCTGGGATTGAAGACTCCAAGTTAGCCTAAGTTAGCTATAGCTCAGCCATGTTACTTATATGCTTGCTGCTGAAAGTAGCCAAATAGGTCAAGTTAAGAAAACTTTCCACTACTACACCCCACAGTCCCTACCCCACTTTACCCGGAATCCATTGGCCTGAGATAGTGTAAGACTCCAGGTGGCCTGAGCTCAGCCACCTTAACAATAGTATCATAGGCTGACAGCAAGAACAAACAAAATATTGTTAGCCAGGCAAGAGCCCTCCACCTCACCCTGCCTGCTCAGAATGTATTGCCTCTACCGCACCCTGCTCAAAATTTACGGGCCTCGAGAAAAGGCCACATCCATATATCTTACCTCAAACACCTGCCAGAATCAACTGTCCCCAACCCACAAAAGGTCACCTTTGTTAGCTGATCAGTTACTAACTAACCACTGTTGCTGAGTTCTGCTTCTGTAAAGGGTATTTAAACCCTCAGCTTTTGCAGGATGAGGTCCCCCAACTCTCCTGATCTTGGTGGACCCCTGCCACGTCAGCTCAATAAAATTCCTTTGCTTTTGCATCAACTCTGGACTCTGACTCCTAATTGGGCTTCCGGGAATAGACTCTGACGATCTGAGTCTAACAGGATAAGGTGATCTTTCTGCCTCGACCTCTTCATCATACAATTCACAAACTATAACTCTAAAAACAAAAGAGATGGAGTGACTCTTGCTTATACTCCCAGCCCTTGGAAAACTGAAGCTGGGTGACTTGAGGGGGCTCAGCCCATGTTACACAGTAAGTTTGAGGCAACCAAGGCTACATGAGACCTTGTCGCAAAAAAACACAAAAAACCAAAACAAACAAACAAAAAAACGAACACACAAGCCAACAAAAAACAAATATGCAAGCAAGCAAACAAATAAAAAATTCAACACAAGATGTATACGGGTTGTAAGAGTAAAAAGAAAAAGGAAATGGGAACTGTAAACCAAGTGTAAATGCAACACTTGGGAGGCTGAGGCAGGAGAATCAGTGTAAGCATGCGGCTGGCAAACTCTATATAGCAAGTCCCAGATCAGCTGGGACTCAAGAAACTAAACACCACCAAACCAAATAACCCAATTGAGAAACGGGGCTCAGAACTAAACAGAGAATTCTCAACAGAAGAATATCAAATGGCCGAGAAACACTTAAAGAAATGTTCAGCCTCCTTAGTCATCAGAGAAATGCAAATCAAAATGACACTGAGATTCCATCTTACATCCATCAGAATGGCTAAAATCAAAAACTCAAGTGACATCACATGCTGGCGAGGATGTGGAAAGAGAGGAAAATTCTTTGCTGGTGGGAATGCAGACTAGTACAACCACTTTGGAAATCTATCTGGCGCTTTCTCAGAAAAATGGGAATAGGGCTTCCTCAAGACCCAGCTATTCCACTCCTTGGAATATACCCAGAAGATGCTCCAGCACACAACAGGGGTATATGCTCAACCACGTCTACAGATAAATTAATTAAATGAATAAACAGAAGTATGAGAACATAGAGCTCAGCCTGGCATGCAACAAATTAGTTAAAAACTGCAATTATTCCATCAGCATGAGCTGGCTAATTTGGTAGCAGCTATGAAAACTTTTTTCCCTCCCATCATGCAAATGGTCACCTCAGAAAATAAGTATAAATCATGATAAGTGAATAATCAATACACAGGTGTGGAAGGATCTTCTTTTCTAATTTTAAGTTTATTTTTATTTTGTGTCTAGGTATTTTCTCTGCATGTACATCTGTACGCCGCATGCATGTCTGCTGCCAGCAGAGGCCAGAAGGTGTGGAGCTGAAAGTTACAGATGACTGTGAGCCACGATTTGAGGGCAGGGAATTGAACCCAGTCCTCGGCAGGCACAGCTCGTGCTCTTAACCACTGAGCCATCCCTCCAGGCCCCTGTAAGATGATCTTAAAGGAAGGAAAAGACAGACCAGTAATAGTGATAAAACTTAACATGACTCATCACAATTACTCAATACCATAGCAGAAAACAAAGAACAATGAAAGGTTTCTTTCTTGCTTGCTTGCTTTTTAAAATATTTATTTATTATTATGTATACAGTACTCTAGCTGCATGTACACCTGCAGGCCAGAAGAGGGCATCAGATCACTTTTTATAGACGGTTATGAGCCACCGTGTGGTTGCTGAGAACTGAACCCAGGACCTCTGGAAAATCAGATAGTGCTTTTAACCACTGAGCCATCTCTCCGGCCCAGAAGGTTTCTTTCAAAGTACTGAAAGGGAAGCAGGCATGGTGGCATAGGCCTGCCATCCCAGCAATCAGGAGAGGCAGGCCGATCTCTGTGAGTTCAAGGCCAATCTGGTCTACAAAGAGAGTCCTGGGCAGTGAAGGCTACATAGAGAAACCCTGTCTCAAAAAAAAAAATAAATAAATAAATAAATGAAGGAAACGCTAAGGCTCACCAAGATTCAGGAGTGAGAATAAAATAAAAACAAATTCAGACAAGCAAAAACAATTCTTCAAAGGAGGAGGAACTGAAGAAAGGAGGGAACAGAAATAAAAAGAAATGATAAATAGATAAATCCAATGCTGGAAAGAAAAACAAAAACAAAAACAAAAAACCACTACTGACCAGATAAGGATCACAGCGCAATACAACAGGAGTAATATGCATCAAAACAGAGAGAAAGGCATCCACACTGGAAGAAGAAATCAATATATACAAACAGAGTGAAAGGTTTATTTCCTTTCATAAATGGAAATAAAGAAAAACTGCTGGACAGACACAAACAGCAAAAATCTTCAGTAGCCAGCCTTATCAAACAGCTGCATAGAAAGCCATGTACATTGAAAGCCACATGTTTTCTAAGCACATGTGAAACATTTGCTTAACATGACGATAAACTAAATTTAAAAACATATTAAAAACAAAGGCCAGACAATAGCAGAACAGACCAGCTTACTGGATACAATGCAGTCACGCTAACAACCAATCAACAAAAGAATATGTCAAATTACCCACCCCACAAAAAAAAAGGCAAAACAAACCTGTAAGACAGAAACCAAAACCTTGATAAAAATTAGAAAATACCTGTTAAGTAAATAAGAATGAAACTGCACTGCAAAGCCTATAATTGCACCACTTGGGAGGCAGGCAAATCTCTGGGTTCAAGGTCAGCCTGGCCTACAGAGTAAATTTCAGGCTACACAGAGGAACCTTGTCTCAAAAAAAAAAAAAAAAAAAAAAAAGAAAGAAAGAAAATGCTGTTATCACACAACATGTGACAACTGAGGTTAAAGTAAACTTAGCTCTTAGACAGAACATACGGCTCTTTAACACTTATGGTGAAAAAAAGTAGCCCACAGAGCTAGGAATCTGTCTTGGAAGAGTATTTACATAAAACATCTAATACTCTGTGGTCCAGCGCTAGCATCAATAACCATAAGAATGATGGACTCCTGGGCATCCAAAAGTATAAGTTATAGAAAGTTAATAGCTATAGGGGCCTCATGGCCTTTATGGATTTTCTCCAAGCTGCTACGACTGATGGATTGTATATACAAAACCACAAAACCACATCTGCAGCTGTGGGTGAAGCATGGTGTCCCCAGAATGCCTCTGCTGGCTAGAGCAACACAGTCACCTGCTGCTTCTAAATCCATTTGGATGAACCATAAATTCCCACAGGTGCTACAGAACAACGTAATATGCACCTTGCTCTTCTACTAAAAAGAAAATTCAAGCTTGGACGCCACCTTTGCCACCTTACAAGACGAAAGAGGGAAAACTGATTATGTAAATTTTCAGACTTTTTAACTTGACTTAAAAAGAAAAGCACAAGACAGAATGCTAATGAGTTCACTTCTCGCACTATACTCCATTTATATACAATCCCAACTAACTGAAAAACATTTATTTCTAAAAGGGAAAGAAAAATATCAAGAAGTATTAGAGGACTTCAAAGTAAAACCAAAACACTTGCTGTTCTGGCAAAGGACCTGTGTACGATTCCAAGCACCCACATGAAGCCTCAGAACCATCTCCGACTCCAGCCCTAAATACTTTCTTCTGTTCCCAGTGAGCACTGTATGTATGTTTATATTACATATATATTATATACACATATTACACACATATATGCACACATACATGATATATATATACACATATGTATATACACAAAACACCCATACACATAAAATTAAAATAAAATAATTTAAGGTCTGACAATTCCACCTACGTTCAGGTCGTGACTATCTTGTGAATAGGGGTGGGTAACTAATCTTGATAATTTAAGAAAAAAACTGCCCATCACTTATAACTGATACTTACTTTATCAAAGCCTAAGACTTAACACAACCAACAAAGTCAAAAGACACCCACCACATGCGAGACAATGTTATATACATTGTATCTAGACTATATAAAACTTAGAAGTCAATAATACAATAAGAAAGGCATGGTGGTTCACATCTATAATCCTAACATTTGAAAGGCGGAGATAAGAGAATCAAGAGTTAGAGGCCAGCCTGGGCTATCAGAGACCTGCCTCTGCCCCCCTCCCTTAAGAATTAATTAATTAATTAGTAAAAACAAGCACCCCCTCCCCATTATTTTAAATAAACGAAAGAGAGATCTTGTCTTACTTTAGATTGCTTTCTGAATTCAAATATGTAATAGCCTCATGGCCTAAATGACAGGAACTTACATCTCACAGTCGTGGAATCTGAGAAGTCCAAAACCAAGGTCAGGTTTGGGTAAGGGCTCACTTCCTAGCTTGCAAATGAAGAATAAGCAAAAGAAAGGGCTAGCCATGAGAAAAATGCAAAGCAAAGCCATATCCACAAAGATGCTGTCTGTAATCACTTCCACTTCTATGTAGCTATTCCACAAGACAGAAAAATGGCTTGTGACAGACGAAACTACACTGAAGAAATAAAGATCCATATATAGAGTATTACAAAACTATGAAACTGAACAGACTACACATGCATTCTCTAATATGGGTGAGTCTTGAAGACATTTTAGAAGGCAAAGAAACCAAAAAAAAAAAAAAAAAAAAAAAAAAAAAAGAACCACAAATTCTACGTGTTATATGGAATCTCCAAAACAGACCAAAAACAGGCTACAGCAAGGAGAGATGGAGAAGATAAAAGTTATAGTTAATGATCATTGGCTTTCTTTGGGGGTGGGGAGGTAGGGGTGGGGATCAGGGATTAATTAAAAGGTTCTAAAATTGCCAGTCATGGTGGTGCTGACCTTTAATCCCAGCAACCAGGAAGCAGAGGTAGGTAGATCCCTGAGTTCAAGGCTATTCTAGTCCAAACTGCAAGTCCCAGGCCAACCAAGGCTACATAGTCAGACCCTGTCTCAAGAAAGCAAAGACAAAACAAACAACAAAACAAAGCGAATAAACTATACCGTATGCCCATGTAGCCAGGGTTTTGTTGTTGTTATCATTGTTTTCAGGTGTGTTGAGCCCACCGGGGTCAGATCTGGGGGCCGACACACCAACTGGCATGTTGACGGGGCATAAAAAATTAAGGAGAGAACCTGTGCTGAGCTCCTGGAGAACTGTCCACCTCCCAAGTGCTGGGATGCAGGCACGCAGCACCGTGCCTGGCAAGAGTGCTTTGGCTGCTTTTTCAAATGGGAAAAATATTCTAAGTCCTGATTCGTACACATTCTCCCACACATTTATAAAAGGATAGGGAAGAGACTTACAGGAGAAGGATCTCCATAAAACTTAGTGAAGTTTTAAGGTAAAATACAAAGGTTAAAGCAAAATACAAAGCTAAGGAATTAGCCAAGTTGCTAGGATAAAGATGACTTTCTCTAAAAAATAGAAGGCACAAAACATAACTCCCCCCCAAGCCAAAAAAAAAAAAAAAAAAACCCTCAAACATCTGACTATATAAAAACAAGTAATACACCTAAAATATTAGGCTTCTGAAAATCAAAAAAGTAACAAAGAATTCAAAGTAACGTCCACAAGAACGATCTACTAATGACAGCAAGCACTTTAGCCACATGACCAAAGAATGACCATGACCACATCACGTGTTTTACTTAAAAATTGTCAACGTCAGTATGAACCAAACAAAGGCACACCCTACAAGATAACCAGCTACGTTTTTAAGAAACATTTGTCAAACTATTTTTTAATTTAAGAAAACCTCAATTATATATGTGTGTGTGTGTGTGTGTGTGTGTGTGTGTGTGTATGTTGTGCAATGATTGGCCCCCAACAACATTCTGTCATAGATTCAGGGCGGGGCTTAGATAGTCCCATGCCTCCTCGAGAACGAAAATGAGCAGTTTAGGTTCTTGGCAGAGTCAATTTCTTTTCTTTTCTTTTCTTTTTTAAGACTTATTTTTATTATGTGTATGCGTGTGTCTATGTGAGTGAATGCCACCTATGTTTAGACTCTTTCTGAAGCCAGAATAGTGCATTGGATACTACAGGCGCTGTGTGCCTCAAGACTTGGGTGCCAGAAAGCAAACTCAGGTCCTCTGGAAGAGCACCACCAGGTCTCTCCAACCACGCAAGAGTAACATCTTCTTCAGTGGTGTAGCCATTGGGAGATTAGTAGGATACCCACACTACTTTGCCCATGGGAGGAAAAAAAAAAAAAAAAAGGAAAGTTCATATTTTAAAGAGAATCTTCACTAAAGAATTTCAAAATGTAGTGTCAAGATACTACTTTTAGTAATCCAACACACACACACACACACACACACACACACACACACACACACACCTGTATCTTGCCTGCCGGTGCTACACTCATTGTGTGTGTAAAACATAGTGGGCTTGTGTCCAAAAAAAAAAAAAATAATAATAATAGCCTGATACTCTGGATGTGTTTGTCACTATTAAATTATGCCTGCAACTTAGTGATGGGTGTGAAATCTTTCCAATTACAAGGCTAGGAAGAGAAGGCGGAGGGAGAATGGAGGGGAATCAGAGAGGGGTGGACAAAGCCGTGTTTTACATGGAAATAAAAGCACCGAAAAACCAAGGAAGAGGTAGCGAAACGGCCAGAAGACAGGGGATGGACACACGAACCTCCCTGAGTACAAACATATATAAATAGGTAGATAGATTCTGCAAGCATCAGTAGAGAGAAAGGAAAACCACCTAGAAGAAAACACGGAAAAACAGCCCCGCCCACTGGAGCCTGGGAGCCAACTCAAGCGCGAGACCCGCAGATCCGGAGGGCCCAGGCGCCCAAAAAGATCTCGGAAAAACCTCGGGGAGCTGCTGGGCCCGAGACAGAGCAATAGACCCATAGGTGGCACGGAGGAAAGAGCCGGGACAGCCTCACCCGACGGAGGACGACGGAGGAGCGTCCACACCAGCCACGGAAGAAACCCCTCCGACCCGGGGGGCGTGCACACCACGGGAACAGCGCCGTGCCCGGTCACACCCTCCGGGTGGGTCCCAAACGGACACAACCCCCGTGAGACCCGACGCAGACGCTCTGCACCCCACCCTCCCGACACCCCTCGACCCACTCCTGCACGGCTCACACGGAGGGGAAGCTACGGAACAGATCGCCGCCGAGGTGCGACAGGACTTACTGCGGGAAGCCGGCGGCAGCCATGTTTGCGGCGACTGCGCATGCGCGAACCCGGTTGCGGCGCGCTGAGTCCGGGAGGTTCAGCGGCCTCAGACTTAGTGCGCTGCCAGTTTGAGAGCCCGGCACAGTTCACTGGTCCCTAGAACTGTGGGTGCTCGGAGCCTGTCACACAAGGCATTGCGATCAAGAAGAAACGTCACTTCATCCTAAAATAACTAAGTCATTGAGGACTCACGGATATTCATTTCCTACCATGATTCTGTCTTTTGAGATGGCTGGCTCTGGGTATAGTCTCCCACCTCAGCATCTCCAGGACTCTCCTGATGTTATAATTTTGTTATACAGCCTTTTTTATTCACTGCATAATTTGGCAAAAATACAATTACATGGGAAAAATGCTCACATTCAGCCAAATACACCTCTTTTATCGACAACCATTGGTGGAAATAAGCTGTTTCGTTTTAATTTATGTGTTATGTGTGTTTTGCCTGCATATTTGTCTGCACCACATGTAGGCAGTGTCCTCAAGAACAAAAACCGGTGTTAGATCCTCTAGGACTGGAGTTACAAATGGCTGTGCGCCGACATATGGGTGCTGAGAATCGAATCTCCGCCTTCTGGAAGAGCAGTAAGTGCTCTTAATCACTCCACCTCTTCAGGGTGCTCCTAACCCCAGACAATTTGATACTGAAGATTAACCAACAGTCCATTTTGAACACCAGAGAGAAATGAGATTTGGATTTTTTCTTTTGGTTGGTTGTTTGGGGGGGGGGTGTTCAAGACAGGGTTTCTCTGTGTAGCCGTATTTAAATAAAAAGGGGGAGCCCAACACAGTGGCACACATCTGTGATCCCAGTACTCCCACCGTGATGGGCAAGAGGACGGAAGAGGCAGCACAGGCTCGCAGGTCAGATAGACCTACTCTCTTTTTTTTTCACAGGCTAGGTGAATCTCCCAGGATCAGACTTTAGATGTGTGTTCTCCTTTGGGAGAGGTTTCCTTTCTATGACATCTTAGACTTGACTGAACAGTACACACTCCAAAGAGCTGGACCATAACAAATCAGGGGAGATGAGCTGTTGCTTCTGTTGGTTAAAAAAAAAAAAGTGCTTGCAACCACCATCTGTGTAGTCCCAGGAGAATGGAATGGCTTGTGTGCAGCTGCCACACCCACTGGCCTGACAGTTACCGCGACACAGTCAAGAAGAATGAGCGATGTAGTGGACAACAAAAAACAAGGCTGCAGTAACCAGCTGAGACATGAGACAGCCATCACAGGCCACTAAGAAGCAAGGCCGACTGCTGTAAGAGAAGGTGAACACCCTTAGCCCGGTACAAACGAGCAGACTCAGAGACCGGAGGTAGAATGGAGGGCTTTCTATAACTGAATAGCTTGAGTCTCAAATTTATAAACAGACATGGGCATGGTGGCGCACGCCTTTAATCCCAGCACTCGGGAGGCAGAGGCAGAGGCAGGCGGATCTCTCTGAGTTCGAGGCCAGCCTGGTCTACAAAGTGAGTCCAGGACAGCCAGGGCTACACAGAGAGACCCTGTTTCGAAAAACCAAAAAGAAGAAGAGGAGGAGGAAGAGAAGGAGGAGGAGGAGCTTTGAGTATTCTTATTAGCAAGGGTGAAAGATTTAAAGTGAAGTATTAAACAGAGCATGCCAGCTACACAACAGATCTGGTATTAAAGATTTATTATGGAAGGAAGGGGAGAGGAGTTAGGGCCTGAGAGGGCCATGGGGCGGGGGGTGGGGGGGGGGAGGAAGAACATTGGAAGAGAAAGAGAAACTGAAAGAGTGGCACGAGGGAGAGGGGGCCCGGGGGGGGGGGGGGGCGGGGGGGAGAGTAAGAGAACATGCAGAATTGGGGAGGGGGGTTATCCCTCACCCCTGGCAGTGTTGGCAGGTAATGACATCAAATTGCTAGGCAACCTAGAATGGTTATTCCAGACTCCCTCCCTCCCGAGACCTTTACCCATCCTTAGGGGAGATGTCACATGAGCTTTATGGCCTGCTGACCTACGGCATCAGTAAGAGACTACACTAGGTTCTAGGCCTTTTAGCTATAGGAAACCCTCCCCCCACCAACACCATGGATTTTGTAAAAGAGTTTCTTTGTAACCACACCTTAAACTTTATTGTGCACCTGGAGTTGAACTGATTGAACTGACTGTTGCCCGGAAACCTTTCCCCAAGTTGTACTGTGTTTTAAATATGCTGGCAATGAACTGTCTGGCCTTAGATTCCCCGAAATCCAGGTTGGTGAAATCAATCTACACTGGGTTTTCACCGTCATCTCTTCTCCGGTTCACTTTCCTGCCTGGATACTTGTGAGAGCTCCCTCAATATAGATTTGAAACTGAAATAATAAATAGGAATAAACACAGGAGAAACAAAAAAAAAAAGTTCCAGGCACGGCTATCTTTGACTACCAAACAGATAGATACAAAATGTACAAATCAATAATGTAAAAAAAAAAAAAAATTCTATAGCCCCTCCATTGAGACCTACTTTAGTTCCTAGCATAATAGTGGCTCCTCATTAACACCAGCTACGGCTCTTAGCATATGAGAAGCATTTTACTCCCTGAGTCTCCATTTTGATTATAAGGTGAAACCAAGTTCAAGTTCTCAGGCCCTGTGTGCCTGAAACCAGAAAGGTCCGATGCTTCCTGCTTAGAATAAAACAATAGATGATAAATGCATGTTCTGCTTCAGCTAAAATTAAATATATGTTCTATTAGGGTTAAGGCCAGAACATCCTGCTATGTTCCTTACTCCAAGAACTGGAAAGCCCCCTACCCTAAATCCCAGTCAATCAGCTTTAAAGGCTTTATCTAGCCACCTGGACATTGTGCTCGGAATAAAATTGATTCTTCTTGTGTTTAGTTAATTAAAATGATGTAATGCTGCCCTCCCCATTGCTTTGCACCTGGCTACCTGGTTATAGTTTTTCTTATAAAAAGCCTGCCTAAGAAGCAGACCAATGTCACAGTTCTGGAGGCCACTGTGTCCCTGGCCATGATCAGTACTGGGGTGTGGCATCCTAATAAACCATCAATATCTCAGTGTTGGACTTGTTTCATTAACATGCTAGGGATTGAATCCAGGGCCTTGAACATGCTTGGCAATCACACTATCACTAAAATACATCCCAACCCTGAACTTTGTGTTTTAATATATTAACAATTTGATGTATTTCCACCATGTTTATTGCAAAAAAAAATTAAAATTGAAATTAAAAAACCCATGTTTGCAAACCCTTAAGACATTTCTAAAGAAACAGAGTCATAACATATACTTCAAATATATTAAACACATTCTCAGAAGTACCACAGATGCCATGAAAAGTGCACTGTCAACAGAAGAACTGCACGTTCCTAGCATTGAGTGATAAAGGTACAAAGAAAATAAATACACAATAACACACAATAACAATACATTAACATATAACAGGAAACGTAAATGGAGCTGGAACGGTCTGGAAGTTTCTGAATGGTCAAAGCAAAGAAAGCAAAATAGTTACTAAATATATGAAATATTCATCAGGCTTATTCATTATGAAGGAAATGATCATTAAAGTAACAAGAAAAGGGCAATAAAGATGGCTCAGCAGGTAGTGCCTGCTTGCTTGAGTTCATCCCCCAGAATCCATAAAATTGTACTGACTTCCACATGCACATACATACACACCAATAATAAATAAAATTCTAATTAAAAATGATTTAATCCTGGCACTCAGGGAGGCAGAGGCAGGCGGATCTCTGTGAGTTTGAGGCCAGCCTGGTCTACAAAATGAGCCCAGGACAGCCAAGGTTACACAGAGAAACCCTGCCTCAAAAAAACAAAACAAACAAACAAAAACCCTAAATAAATAAATAAAATAACAACAATAAATACATTCTGAGTCATTAGACTGGCAAAATTAAAAGGGAGAGCCAACATAGTCTTTCCATGCTACTAAGGGGAAAGTGAGTCGGTACTGGTCACCTCAGAAAGTAACCTGGCAATATCTTTAAAAGTTAGGGGCTACCAGGTAGCTCAGAAGGTAAGAACACTTCCTGCTCTACTAGGAGACCAGACTTCTGTTCCCAGCATGCACACCTTGCAGCTCACAACTATCTGCAACTGGTATTCTCTCCTGGCCTCTTCTGGTACCTGGGCTCACATTCAAGTACCAATACACAGATACATAGACATAATTAAAAATAAATTTTCAACAAAAAAAGTTAATTAGAGATGTACTTTTCCCAGACCCTTCACCTATTAGAATACTATCTGTGGCAGGGAGAGGAGGGGTAGAATTAAATAACCCAGAGACCATATATTATTTCACTTTCAGAATGGTACAATAGGGAAAAGAATGTGACATATTGAATTTTATTTTATGCAAAATAATTGTTTTTTGCACATACTGCATGGGAATGGTGAGTACTAAAATACTACTGACTAATATATTGAATTTTCTTAATGAATTATAGAGGATGACGTTAAACTTCTAACCTTCCTGTCTCTCCCTCCTGAGTGCTAGGATTACAGGTATGTTCCACTGTCGGACTTTTCAGGGCAGAGGTCTGAGTAGGCTCCTCTCCAGAGAAGCCAGTTTACCTGTGAGCAGTTAAAAGGAAGCACTCCTTCCCGTCTCCAGAAAGTAACCATAAAATCCTGTTTGGTGAAAAGGTGTGACTATCCTGGTTCCATCAGGATAGTCAAAGCAGCCTCTGAATTAACAAGAGGCCCCAGAGATATCCTGGGGCTGTCCCTTTTACAACCCAGAGCTTTAAAAACGTGGGGTCCCAGTGGAAAGAGCCTTTTGCCCTTTTTCTCTGTCCTCTCGGCCCCAAGCCCTTTCCTCTGCTTTCTTAGGCTTCTCTTTAACTCTCCTTTTGTCAGCTTAGTTCAGACTCAGGCCTCTAGACTAGATGTATGAGACTTAGCACATGAATTAAAATCTAGTTCTTTGTTTTATACTGGCCAAGCATGCTTGGCTACCCTGCACTTCCTCAAGCCCCAGGCGCCCTTCCCCTGCTCAGAGTGACTCAGAAGCAGAGGCACGCTCCCACGGAGGAGGGAGGAACCTGGGTTCCCTCTGCCCAAGAAATTTTGTGCACCCACATTCACCATGCCACCACCCCCTCCAACCCCCCATCCCTCGAACGCCCCCCACCACCCCACCCCCATCAGTTTTCAGCCCTCTATGTGACCAGATCACAGAACAAGCCTTCGCCCAGCCAGCTTCACCAGACCTGGAGGCAAAGGGAAAACGCTGCTAGGGGGTACAATCCAACATTTCACCACATGGTTTCTTTCTTTCTTTTTTCCTTTTTTAAAGAAGTAAATTAAATATGTGCATCAAAAAAAACTTTTTAAAGATTTATTTATTTGTATATGATGTTCTGCCTGCACGTACACCAGAAGAGGGCACCAGATTTCATTACAGATGGTTGTGAGCCACCATGTGGTAAATGGGAATGGAACTCAGGACCTCTGGAAGAGCAGCCAGTGCTCTTAACCTCTGAGCCATCTCTCCAACCCACACCAAGATTTTTATTGACATAACATAAACTTCAGTACATGCAGGATAATCCCTGGAGGCAGAGCCCATTTAAATGTAAGAAATATGACAACGGCTACCCAGAGCTCCTACAATCTTTGCCTCAACAAAATGGACCAGTGGCAGATAATATAGACATACCAAGTATAAAACAAACAAACTCTTCATGATATGTACTTTGACATTAGAGAAGTCATACTGGTAGCGGTCACATAAATATAAGGCACAGCCCTTTGGACCTGTGAGGGATCTCTCAAGATAGAGACTTTCTAAGCATGCTAAGTGTAAAAAGGTCTTTCCCAGGAAAGATGTCCTCTTAGGACATTTCAAAAGCCAGAGAGGAGAAAAATGACATAAGTGGGATCTTTGATGGGTTGTTGTTCTCGTCAGATCATGAAATATACCCTGCAGGAGCATTAGTCGCTGTGGGAAAAGGCTTTACACAGCACTCAGCCTTTAGGAGACAAAATCAGAGAACTCATACTGGGAGGACTATACTGTGTGACCACTGTACAAAAGCGTCTAGGTATTCTTGCTTCTTGCTCTGCGCAGTCAATGTAGGAGGATTCATACTGGGGAAACTCTCTACAGGTAAGCTTTCAAATACAGCTTTTTTTTTTTTCCTTTTGCTACAAGGTCTCATGTATCTCAAGCTCACTATTTAGCAGGGGATGACCTTCAACTGCTCATCCTTCTGCCTCACCTGCCTCTGCCTCCTGAGTACTCGGATTAAAGATATACCTTTAAGGACACAGCTTTTAGCCAGGTGCAGTAGCACACACCTGTAATCCCAGCACTGGGGAGGCAGAGACAGGTGGATCTCTGTGAGTTCAAGGCCAGCCTGGTCTACAAAGTGAGTCCAGACCAACCAAGTACACAGAGAAACCCTGTCTCAAAAAACAAAACAAAACAAAACAAAAAAAGACACAGCTTTTATTTTAAACCAAGAAATTTCAAATAATGCTAGAGAAATATCACCATACACAATAAATATGGAAGTAGAGTTGAAATTCTATTTTATTTGTCATTAGAGATAAATCATAAAGATGGGGAAAGCTAAAGTGATTTATGGGCCATAGATAAATATATTACCTAAATGTCAACAAATACATTACCTAAATGTCACAGACAAACAATTCTCTACTACATGCCCCCGCCCCCCTTTTCGCCTCAAAAACACCAACTAATGGGACTCGGAGTCTCGTCTAATAAGCAATGTCTGATAAAAAATTGTTGCAATAGATAATCAATTTACATGTAAACGCTAACAGCAACAACATATCTTTCTTCAACATAGACAATCAGAAAACCACCAACTTTGACAATCCATACAGAAACCATACTACATCCCTTGGAATATTCTTGTCAATATATATATGATTTTTAAATATTCAAAGAGGGCTGAAGGTTATACCATTAATTTCCCCTGCACATTCTATGTTTTCATTGGAAACAAATCAGACAGATTATGATAACTTATCAGTGTGTTGTCAGGAGCATTGCACTATTTACTTAGATGTGCGACTTCTTAGTTCTAAGGGCACAACCAATATCCAGGCAAAATTAAAGACATTCCAGTGCCTTACAGTCTTCAGATACCAAGAATAACGTCAACCAAACACCCTTACAGAAAAACGGAGAATAGGCATAGCACTGGTTTCTGTTCAGAAATCCTAAGTACTAGAGGACAAGAAAGAATTACAGTAACAAAAGAACACCAGTTTTAGAATATTATGCTCAACAAAGATAACATTCATACATGAGAATAAACTTTTTTTTTTCAAGACAGGGTTTCTCTGTGTAGCCTTGGCTGTCCTGGACTCACTTTGTAGACCAGCCTGGCCTCAAACTCACAGTGATCCGCCTGCCTCTGCCTCCCAACAGGCAAGAGTTAAAAACTGTCCTCTTTCAAGAGGACATAACAATAGTAACTCATAAAGATATGTGAGCCATGTCTCAAAAGACATGTAAAAGGGTGCTATCTGTGGACCTTTTGGTCCTAAGGGGGTGGGGAGAACTCAGGCACTCCAGCAGCCCTTCAGTAATAAAGGACAAGACAGGGTTCATCTACACAACGGGCTACTCAGCAGATAAAGAGTGAACTGCTGACACAGTCACTGGCATAGCCCAGAAAACACTGCTGCATGACAAAGCTAATGCAAGAAAAGGAAACACTACTTAATGGGTAGAGGTTTCCTTTATACTCTCCAGAGAGTGGAACAGCGTTTTAGAAGCTATATAATGTAACCTATGTGGTGGACACACATGTATTTCTATATATTAAGTCCATTGAGGGGGCTGGGAAGAATGACTCAGCAGACAATAGTGCTTGTTGCCCTTAGAGATGACCTGGGGACATTTCCGACACCCATGCTTGGTGGTACACAGCTCCCTGTAACTCCAGTCCCAGGGGACCCAACAACTTCTTCTGGCTTCCATGGGCATGCACATGCATATGGCGCACACACATACATCTAAGTCAAATAGATTTTTACAAAGTCCACTGAAGGTAAGTATTGTGGTACAGGCTTCTAATCTTGGCACAAGGGAGATCAGGAGGTTCAGGAATTTGTGGTCATCTAAGCAACACAGTAATTTGAAGTCAACCTAGGCTACATGAAACACTGTCTCAAAAAAGTGTCATTGATCTGTAAAGATGCGGACTTTAAACCTGTCACTATATATATATATCATATATCCACGATATATATATCTGCTGGGAGCAATTGCATGCTAGAGTGGCAGAAGCAAGTAAGCTTCCTGGAGGCAACGCACTCGTTTTTGCACAGCTCCTGAATGGGTGTGTCCCTGGTTTAGGCAAAGCCCCAAGGATTTTGCCTCAAAACTGCTTATTGCTGCTGTACTGCCTTTCCATGCATGTCTCATATATCTGCCATGGCAGAGACCACCACTGCCTATTGCTTCACTCTGGTGGCTTTGTTTTGTTTTGTTGAGTTTTGTTGTTTCTGTTGTTTGAGCGGAGGGTTTTCCATGTATCACACGCTAGCCTAAAACTCTATATGAAGCTCCGGCTGACTTTGAATTTGCCACCTTTCTACCTCAGGATACACATGCTAGCATTCCAAGAGCACACTGCCATGCCAAGCCATTTTAAAGCTAGATGCCAGGGCTGAAGAGATGGCTGAACAATTAAGAGCATTTACTGCTCTATCAGGGAGATGGGGTGAAGAGCCCACCAGCCACACTGGGCTGTTCACCAATTCCTGTTCCAGGGGATCTAACTGCTTCTGGCCTCCAAGGGTGTGGGAATCTGTGCTAAATGCTGTCAAGTCAGAAATCCCGTGCTTAGGTTACATGCTGTAACCTTCCAGCTGCTGATCTTTGCTGGAGGAGGTCTTTGTGTTCCAGGCCATCCTTGGACTATTTATCTTTGAAAGAAGCAGGGAAGTCCCTACTGAGAAACACGTGGAGGGTTAAGGCATTCCTTTCAGAGAGCTACTCAATAATAAGTTCTAGCCAGGCGTGGTGGCGCACGCCTTTAATCCCAGCACTCGGGAGGCAGAGGCAGGCGGATCGCTGTGAGTTCAAGGCCAACCTGGTCTACAAAGTGAGTCCAGGATGGCCTAGGCTACACAGAGAAACCCTGTCTCGAAAAAGAAGAAGAAGAAGAAGAAGAAGAAGAAGAAGAAGAAGAAGAAGAAGAAGAAGAAGAAGAAGAAGAAGAAGAAGAAGAAGAAGTTCTTACAGAGAGCTACTCAGGCTATTGTGTTCTTCTTGCCTTGGGAGCTAGGTAGAGAGGGATCAGATTAGATCCTATTGACCTCATTATATAAAGTCTTACTCGTCTGCATTAAAGGTAATCTTGATCAGAAATTTCCTGACTTGATTCGTTATTTCTCGCATCTCTGTATCCTACTTTCAATCCCTATTCCCTCTTTCAGGTGAACCCTGACTCGATTTTTCCAGGGGGCCGGGACCCGACCACAAGGGGAACTGCACACACATGTACATATATACACACAAACATAAACACATAAAATAAATAATTTAGGACCAGGAGAGATGGCTTGGTGGTTACCAGTGCACACTACTCTTGCAAAAGACCCAAGTTCACTTCCCAGCACCCATATCAGGAAGTTTTACAACCACCTGTATCTCCAGCCCTAGTCCATATGCTGCCTCTGGCAGGCACCTGCACGCAGAGACATGTTTACATTCATACACACACATGCACATAATTCTAAAATAATAGAATATTTAAAACTCAATGCCAAATGATGAGACGCAGAGGTTCATGCTTCAAGTAGAAACAAGCCCAAGCAAAAAGCAAACACAAAAATCAATCTGCCCCTGTTGTTGTAGGAGTGAGATTCTGTAACTATTAATAGCTAGCCCACCTCAGACTGACACCATCAGAGATAATTTCATTTATATGCTTGGAGAGATAGATCACCAATACAGCTATAATGTAAGTATGATCTAGCAGTTCAGCAATCACTCCAAACACCCGATCCAACTTTCCCTCAGGCTGTCTTCATATTGGTTATCTTTTTGGTTAATGTGTATGGGCGTTTTGCCCACTTTCATGCCTGACTCCCCAAGAAGACCAAATGAGGTTGTCTGATCCCCCTTGGAAACGAAGTCACACGCGAATATGAGCCACAGTGTAGGTGCTAGGAACCGAACCGGGGTCCGCTGGAAGAGCAGCAAGTGCTCTTAAGCACTAATAACTTCTTTCTATCCCCATATATTAGCTGCCCTTGAATTAGCTCCCAAGTACATTATAGCTGCCAGTAAAGACAGACTGTACGTCTTTTTTTGTTTGTTTGTTTTGTTTTTTGAGACAGGGTTTCTCTGTGTAGCCTTGGCTGTGTAGACCAGGCTGGCCTTGAACTCACAGCCATCAGCCTGCCTCTGCCTCCCCAGACTGTACTTCTTTTGCATCCCTATGGCAACTTTAACTCCACTAGTACAAACCTGGTATTTTAAAACAAGAGATACACCTTAATAAAAATTTATTCTTGTATTCTGGAAACTGTAAGTATAAATCAGTATCGCTGAATGAAATTAAGGAGTTGTCAGGGTTAAGCTCTACAAGGAGGCTTCAGGAGAGAATTAATTTCATGCCTCTACCAACCCCTGGTGGTTGCTCTCATTCCTTGGTTTCTGGGTCTATAACTACAACCTTTGCCTCTAAGGTAACACCACCTTCTTTTGTGTTTGTGTGTGTATTCAAATCTCTCTGCTTGCCTCTTATAAAGGCATATGGCTACATGGGTAATCCAGGGTAACCTCCCCACCACAAACAAATCAATACATATGCAAAGTCTCTGATCTTTCATGAGAACAGTTAATAGGTTCCAACCTAATATACTTTCAAAATCTTTCATCAAAACTATAGACTTCCCAGTTTGTGTTTATTCGTTTAACCCAGTTGCCATCAAGATGCCCTTCAGTGAGTGATTCAGGTCAGAGTAACTTATAGGTCTGTGGATTAGTCACAGAGACAATGGAGACAGAATGAACTCATATGGCCGCACTAAGGACTAACTCCTGCTGCTGGACTGCTAGACATCCTCATCCACAGCTTCCCAACAGGGTACTTGGAGAAGGGTTAAGTGAGGTGGTCTCACACATGAACCGCAAAGCTATTCCTCTCACTCATTAAGAATCCTTTGAAACAAGCAAGGCATGGTGGTGCACGCCTTTAATCCCAGCACTGGGGAGGCAGAGGCAGGCGGATCGCTGTGAGTTCTAGGCCAGCCTGGTCTACAAAGTGAGTCCAGGACAACCAAGGCGACATAGAGAAACCCTGTCTCAAAAAAAAAACAATTAAAAAAAAAAAAAAGAATCCTTTGAAATGCTGGCTTCTTTCCTAATTGAAGGAAATACTCTTTCTTTCTCCTTCCCTACCATGAAAAGCCATTTTTCCTTTCAAGCACTCCCAGGAAGCTATCTGGCAAGATTCCCACCTGCTGACTGTTCCCTGGACATTGAGACTTCACTCAATTCCAGATCTCGGCTATCAGTAAGTAACTTATGCCATCAAGTGCTCTCTGGTCTGAAAACTCAACTTGAGCAGATTCACCTGGAACAGAGGAGTTTCACTGAAGCTGACCTCTGTACTGACTGTGGGCATTTCACCCTTGTTTAGCGCAGCAGAACCTGATGGCTCCATTAGATGTCAAACAGCTGGCCATTCCCTTCCCCAACTTCTCACAGCTAAGAAGTAAATGTGTCGGCCGGGGTGTGGTGGCACGCGCCTTTAATCCCAGCACTTGGGAGGCAGAGGCAGGGGGATCGCTGTGAGTTCGAGGCCAGCCTGGTCTACAAAGCAAGTCTAGGATAGCCAAGGCTACACAGAGAAACCTTGTCTCAAAAAAACAAACAAAAAAGAAGTAAATGTGTCATCTGTGGCCACTGAGATCTAAGCATGTGCACAGAAGACATCTTAACTATGGCAGGCAGCATGATACTCCTTTCTTCTACTGAAGACCATCTTAACCCACAGAGAAGCATGTACGCATATTACCTCACATGGCAAAAGGGAATTTATAGATGGAACTGTGTTAAGTATCTTGAGAGAGTGACATTACCCTGAACTATTTGTATGGGAGAGGTAGCTAATGTCAATTGTAATGACTATTCTTGGTTGTCAACTTGACCAGATGTGGAATTAACTAAAACCCAAGTGGCTGGATACACCTGTAAGAGTGAGAGATTCTTATTAAATCATTTGAAGTAGGAAGACTCATTTTTTTGTTGTTGTTGTTGTTGTTTTGGTTTTTTTTTTTTTTTGTTTTTTGTTTTTTGTTTTTTCCAAGACAGGGTTTCTCTGGGTAACAGCCCTGGCTATCCTGAACACACACAGTCTCTACTCTCTCTTCTCTCCTCTCCCCTCCCCCCTTCCCTTCTCTTTTCTTTTTCTTCTTCTTTTCTCTCTCTCTCTCTCTCTCTCTCTCTCTCTCTCTCTCTCTCTCTCTCTCTCTCTCTCTCTCTCTCTCTCTCTCCCAGTCTGTGGCCTCAAACTCATATGGATCCACCTGCCTCTGCCTCTACCTCCCAAGTGCAGGGATTAAAGGCATGCACCACCAACGCCCATCGGGTAAACCCACTTTTTTTTTTTTAATTTAAAGATATATTCATTTATTATGTATACAGTGTTTCACCAACATTTATGCCTGCACAACAGAAGAGGGCACCAGGTCTCATTATAGATGGTTGTGAGGCACCATGTGGTCGCTGTAAATTGAACTCAGAACCGTTAGATGAACAACCAGTGCTCTTAACTTCTGTCTAAGCCATCTCTCCAGCCAGGGAAAACCCACTTTTGTTTTGTTTTGTTTTGATAGGGTTTCTCTGTGTAACCCTGGCTCCCTGGCTGGCCTGGAACTCACTCTGCAGACCAGGCTGGCCTCAAACTCAGAGATCAGCCTGCCTCTGCCTCTCGAGTACTGGGATTAAAGGTGTGTGCCACCACCATGTGGTGGGAAGACCCACTTTTTTTTTGTTTTTTGTTTTTTGTTTTTGTTTGTTTTCTTCTTCTTCTTCTTCTTCTTCTTCTTCTTCTTCTTCTTCTTCTTCTTCTTCTTCTTCTTCCCAGGATTCCCTTCTCTCTCTCTCTCTCTCTCTCTCTCTCTCTCTCTCTCTCTCTCTCTCTCTCTCTCCTCTCCCCTCCTCCGCCCTTTCTCTCTAAGCCAGGGAACCTTAGCCCCACCTCCATCTCCTCTGCCCTGCTCAGGTGGGATGGCTTTTTATTAATCAAAAGGTGGGTCACAGAAACAGCAAACAGTAATTAGCACCAAAATACATTAGACCATGCCCCAACAAGATCCAGCCTTCTAGACTAAACAAGTACTGAATTCTTAGATTTTCTGTTGGTAGACAACCATTATTGGACTAGCTGGACCACAGCCTGCAAGCCATTTCAATAAAATGCCTTTCATAGATGGATGGATGAACAGATGATAGATAGATAGATAGATAGATAGATAGATAGATAGATAGATAATTGATAGATAAATGATAGATAGATAATTGATAGATAAATGATAGATAGATGATAGATAGATAGATCCACTCATTCAATCAGTTCTGTTTCTCTAGAGAACTCTGACTAAAACAGTTATCAATAGAGTCCTCATTGGGACTTTTTTCCTGCAGTTTGAATCCAACCTAAATCATTCCTGTGTAGAAGAGTAGATTCCTTCCCTCCTCCCCCAACATTTTTAGGGGGAAAGGACAAAACAAAGCCCAAGATGCCAAGCCTCTTCAAAGCCCATTTGTATTAATATTTGAAATTTTATTGAATCTAATGAGGAAGGGAAGAAACGACACTTACACACTGGGCTTCTAACTCTGGAACACAAGCAGTTTCATCTATGTAAGTTTACTCATGCATCTCAAAAGATATCCTCAGCCAGGCAAGGTGGAGCACACCTACAAGTGGATCTCTGTGAGTTCGAGGACAGGCTGGTTTACAAAGCCCTGTGAGTTCGAGACCAGCCTGGTTTACAAAGCGAGTCCAGGACAGCCAGGGCTGTTACACAGAGAAACCCTGTCTCAAAAAAACAGCAACAACAAAAAAAGTTATCCTCAAATAGGACAAGGGATTCTCTGCATGTCATAACAGATTAGCCTCACATTTTTTTTTTTTATGATGCTACTGTTAAAGGACCCTTACTCCAATATTGTTTAAGTTATTTCAGTTTTTGTGCATACATATGTGAGTGTTAATTTATGGATCTTTGGTTCTTATTATGGCTTATTATGGCTTATGCAGTGGCAAGCAGATCATTGTGAGTTCGAAGCCAGCCTGAAAAACATAGTAAGTTCCAGGCCTCCAATAAATAAATAAATACATAAATACATAAATAAATAAAATTATACTGGTTTTTAGTATGCTATTTGTTAATACATTCTTTCACCTTTTCCCCCAGCAGTTACAGGACACACATCTGTTTCATTTATTTATAAAACAAGAACAACTAACTTTTGAACAATTTTTAAAATCAAAATTTCTACTCTTTCCTTTTGTTTTGGATATGAGTAACCATTCACAAGTGTGTAATACATAAGAGAAGAAGAAGAAGAAGAAGGAGGAGGAGGAGGAGAAGAAGAAGAAGGAGAAGAGAAGAAGAAGAAGAAGAAGAAGAAGAAGAAGAAGAAGAAGAAGAAGAAGAAGAAGAAACTCCAGAAAATAGAAAGCAACATTTAATCCATGAAAGGCACAAATTAGGTTGCCCCTCTTGGATATGATCCAACGCCACCACAAGGAGCACATCTTAACCCTGAGAGACCATGCAGCCCTTCCCACGCTACAAATGTGGGCAGAGTCCCCAGAACCCACAGGTCAAAGGACAGAACCAGACCCCTCAAGTTATTTCCTGACCTCCATACATATGTTGTGGTACACAAAAACACATATGCACAATAAATAACTGTAAATTTTTTTTAAAAAAATCAATTTTCAGGCTACTGAGATGGCTCTGTGATAGCCAGCACCTACTAAGCCTGACCACCTAAGTCCCTGGAACTCATACGGGAGAAAGACAGAACCGGTTCATGAAAGCTGCCCTTTGACCTCCATATGCACACTGCCGCATACATACACACATACACACTAAATCCAACAAAAAGAAAAACTTAACTAACTTCTTCCCCCCGCCCCCTTGGTTTTTCAAGTCAGGGTTTCTCTGTGCAGCCCTGGGTATCCTGAAACAGGCTGGCCCTGAACTCACAAAGATCCACCCACCTCTGTCTCCCAAGTGCTGGGACTAAAGGTATGCACTACCATTGCCCAGCTTTAATTTCTGATAATAAGAACCACTTTTAACTGAAAAGAGAACTTCCCTCTGTGAAATAAGAAAGCTCTCTATTGGGCCATGGGGTGTGCCACTTGAATGCACACTGACATCTGAAGTGAAACTGCCAATCAACGGCTATTTTACACAGCTCTGTCAAACAATAATTGTCTGCCAAACAGCCAGGGTTATTTAATCTGAAACATTAAAAAAAGGACCAAATTACTTACTCAATTGAGGACGGTCCATCTAACAGCTAAGAAATTCTAATGAGGGCCAGAGATTTAGCTGCAGTCACCAGAGTATCTGCCTAATATGCACAAAGCACCGGGTTCCAATACTAGGAGCACATAAAGATGGGCATTGTGGCCCACATCTGTAACCCCTGCACTAGGGAGGTGGAAATAGGACTCGAAATTCAAGGTTAACCTAACTCAAGGACAGTCTGGGTAATATGTCAGAATAAAAAGTAGCATAATAATCTGAGTTAATACTAATATGTAAAAATTAATTGCAGTAACAACTAAGACCAATATATAGTCTACTTTGGCCATAAGAATAAGAAACATGGGCTGGAGAGACGGCTCCGCGGTTAAGAGCACTGGCTGCTCTTCCCAGCACCCACATGGCAGCTCACAACTGTCTGTAACTCCAAGATCTGATATCCCCACACAGACATACATGCAGGCAAAACACCAATGCACATACAATAAAAGTAAATAAATTTAAAAGAAAGAAAGAAACATAGCCACAGATAGCCACAGTGTTGCTGAGACCCTACTTAGAAACCTCAAGGAAGTGCACAAAGCCTTGGTGGAGGAGGATAGGTCAGGAGGCTCTAGGCATGATGGGAATGTCACAGTGTCTGGACCCCAGGTAGGACAAGACTCCATCAGTCAGAATAGAATACAAGGAGACCATAGGAATAGAACACTACATGGCATAAGTAACACAGCAGAATCCTTTGTCATTCTGAGCTGTCAAGGAAGTTAAAAAACATACCAGATGGTGGTCAGCGGTGCACTTCAGGGTCCCCTCCTGGATAAGATCCAGCCTGCCACTAGGAACAAACCTAATCACAGGTCACTGACATTACCAGGGCCTGTGTAGACATTTTACATTTAGCCTTCCTGGGATGGATGGAGAGCTTCCTGCTCCCCTTCACACACACACACACACACACACACATCTGATCCTCTACATCCCATTGTAGCTGGTCTTTGCTACTTTGTGGGTTCTTCTTTTTCCCACCCTTTATCCCCCGCTAGTTTCCACCTGGTACCACCAGATAGAGGAGGAACAAGGATAGAGGGAAGGGGGGAATTAGGAAAATCCTTAAATCTAATTTCCTTCCTTTTGTTTCTTCTTTGACTGCTGCTGCTGCTATGGGTGCTGCTGCTGCTGCCGCTGCCGCTGCTGCCGCCGCCGCTGCCACTATCACTGTCGCTACCACTACCACCACCACTACTACCAAAACAACCTGCTGCTGCTGCTGCTACTACCAAACCTCAGGCACCTACTACCACCATACCTCAGCCAACCTCCCTAAACAACCTACGACCAACAACCACCCGCACCTATCAGGGCTCTAACATTTATGAATCCTCTGAAAAGTTCACAAAACTCCAAACTGTCACACAACTGCAGCTGGCAAAACCACGCGTTTCTTCTCAAAGCATGACAGTCAGCTGCTTCGGACAGTCTGAAGCCACCCCAAATCCCTACACCTGAGGTTAAAACTGAAAGCACCTTCTCATAATGTTTCTGTGTTAAAAAAAATAAATAAATAAAATGAAATCCAGAATCCTCACTATCTCCCTTCCTCTGCTAGGGAAAACTGGAGTGGACATTTAGTGTAGCCCACCATACACATCAAGTCTACCAAATCTCCAAATTTCCCACCATGTAGCCCGGCCGACTCTTCAGATCTGGGCGCAAATGCCTGTCTTCACCACGCAGAAACTTAAGCTGATTTTTAAATCCCAATGCCTGTTGACTTTCTGTTTCTGTTTAGTCCTTTCTTCTCTCCTTTATAGGGGTGAACCCTCAGCAAAAGTGCATCCTTTTCTCCTCCCCTTCAGGAAACTCGGTTAAATGAGTCTTGTCTTCTCCTACCTCCCGGCCTACAGCACCCCACCATAAACACACGGGGGTCCCTCCCCTATACACTGGGTAAAACAGCATGTTCGGTCTGTCCCCTACTTCCAGCCCGACCTACTCCCCAACACAGCAAGGACCTGTTAGCTGCCCTAACACCAGCACTTCCTGCCCACCCTAGTTCGTCCCTAACTTTCGGTTCGTCCACGCGCGTTCACTACGGTTAGTGGGTTCGACTCTCTCCTAGCCTCGGCGTCTGTTCACAGAGGTGCTGGGGCTCCTCGGCTTCAAAGGCTTCTTCCAACATCGTTAGCAGCCAACAACACACATCTGCTTCGCCGGCAGAGAGGACGTACGCCGCCTGACTACAGCAGCTCGACATCCCCGGGGGCGTCTGGGAGTTGTAGTCCGAATCAGTGAGCTGACGCAGTTCTGGGCAGACCGACGGGCGAGCGCCATTGTGTCTTTCGCGGGCACTCTTGGTGCTGCGTGAAAGCCCATCAGAGACAGAACCCGTCTTCTGTTTTTATTATTTTAAAACCTCTGGAGCCCAGGGTCGGCTTTGTTGACGGCTCCACCTCTACGGACTCGGGAGAAGCTGTGTAGCCGTGGATCCGGATCCTGAGGGGGAGACATCGCGCTCTGGATGTGGGGCACAGCTTAAGAAAACCAACCGCATCCTGGCTTAGAGGACATCAGTCATCCCCTCTCGGTTAGAGGGGAACCTGTCTTGTAGGCGTGTGGGAGTCGGGGAGAGGACTCAACTGAGCATTTTCCAATGTGGCGTGGACTGGTCCTGTCCCGCTGAGGGACCGCATATGGGCAGAGGATGGAGAGCCACTGTGTCCACATTCCTTAGGATAACCCCCTTCCCTCCTTCCTACTTCAGTTTCCTCAGCACTCTGCCTACCTCCGCGAGAGAACACTGAGGAAAATATGGCTTCCACACTTCCGACAACGTGGCCCCATGTGAGTAGAGAGTTCTTTGAGCTTTTGTTTCTGCCCTCACGAGGGTTGGGGGTGGAGGGATGGGGAGGTGGCGGGGGAGGGTGGCTGCTGGTGAGATTTCTGTTCTCAAATACTCTAGAGTTCGGGAAGAGGTGAAGGACTGGCCAGGAGGCTGGCTAGAATAGAAGAAGAAAGAAACAAACTGATTTCTGAACTGGGATGTGTGTGTGTGTGTGTTTCATGTATTTTGTGTGTGTATGTGCACTTGTGTGCCACTGCCTTTGTGTAAAGGACAGAGGACAACTTCTTGAATCGCTGCTCTCCTTCAACCTTGTGCGCTCTGGAAATCAAACTCAGGCTTGGTAGCAGACTCCTTTACTCACTGAGCCATCTCACCAGCCCTTTTTAATTTTTAATTTTTATTTTTTTAAACCTGGGGGTTCAGAAGGGAAACCTGACAAGTGTAAAAAGATAGAAGGCTCTTGTTTACTTTTCAGCAGCTACTTTAAAGAGGTGACAATTCAATAACAAGAAAAGAGGTGTAGATGGGAACCAACAGTCCTGTCCCCTGGTTAGTGAGAAATGAATAGGGTTGTTTTGTTTTGTTTTGTTTTTTTAATAGACTAAAGGTCTCACTTGTCCTCCTTTTTAGTGTCAGATTGATTTGCTCAAGGATTCAGATAAAAGAGCTAGAGATAGAACATTACTGGGTCATGTTGGTCAGCCTTTCCATTTTTCTGTCACTATGGAAGAGGAAGACCTGTGACTGAACAACATCTTGTGGGGTTTTTTTGTTTGTTTGTTTGTTTGTTTGTTTGTTTTAAGGAACCTGTGAAGTTTGACGACGTGGCACTGACATTTACCAAGGACGAGTGGGCACAGCTGGATGTCCAGCAAAAGTGCCTGTATAAGGAAATCATGATGGAGAACTACAGTAACATGGTCTCAGTGGGTAAGGCAGCCTCCGCTTTGACACAAGATCTGTTTGGACCTTGGGTGGGTGGAGTGTGCTTGTAACTCCAGCACTCCAGAGGCGGAAGAGGGTTGGAAATTCAGTGCTGGGCTTGTCTCTTGACCTCCTTCTTCCTCCTCCTCCTCCCAGCTCTCTCCCCCCTCCCCCGACGTGGTGACTCCAAATGTGTGGTGCCTCTGAACTGTTTGTGCTTGGACTTAAGCCAGAGGGACTGGAGTGGAAGTGCAGAGCTTGGCAGAGAGGAAAAAGGCAGCTTTTCAATACGACTTAAGAAGTTTCATCCCGTCTTCATCAGAGCCCCCTGAACACTGGGCAGAGCCGATAAGGGATGTTTGTAGCCGCAGTGACAGTGGCCTATCATCTTTAACGGCACTCCCAGCATCTGAGATGTCAGTGTCCAGCAGCTCAGGGATCTCATCGAAGACTGTGATTTCTTTGTGGTTCTTAGGGAGTTTTCAGTCCTCTCTAGTTATTGCGTGGCTGTGGCTCCAAGCTCTATGTCTACATTTAGGCAGAAACTAGAAAAGTAGATAGTCCTGACCAGTTCTTTCTGGGGCTGTCAGATCTAACAGGGAAGCAAAAGCTGTTCCAGAATGTTCCCCCAATTGAACAACCTCCCTTTTTATTTTATATATATACCTCTGCTGTCAAGGAAACCCAAGAAATCCAACAAAAGGAGTGGACATGTAGTTAGCCCAAGGCCTAAAGCCATCATTTCACAGCGGAAGGGATAATGTTGCATCAGCACAGCGTTTTTCTCTCAGCAGAATCCCCAAGCCCTGTCTCTTTTCCTCTTGAGCAGAACATCACTTTTCCAAGCCAAATGTGATATCTCAGTTAGAAGAAGTAGAAGACTTCTGGCCAGCGGAGAAAGAAATTCCTCAGGATACCTTTCCAGGTAAGGGCCAGGCGTGTGGGAATTCCCAAAACGGATGGGCCTCCTGGTTATCCTGAGCCTAATGTCTTCTAAGCAGTACGAGAGCCCACGTAGTATTTTGTAATAAAGGTAAGTTATTTTCCGATCTGCAGTCATTTTTTTTTTTCCCCATGGTGCTGGCGGCAATTACGCCTAGGGCCTTTCATGTGCTAAGCAGAGCAGACATGCTGCCACTGAACTGACAGCCCCAGCCTCAGTCTTTATTTGGGGATGGGTTTGTGGTAATTTGGGGGTTTGTGTATGGTGGCAATGGTGTTTGTGTTGGGAGTTTTGTTGTTGCTGTTTCGTCGCATTGTTTTTTTCCTGGAGTTTTGGTTTGGTTTGGTTTTGAGCTAGGGTCTTGTGTAGTCCAGGCTGGCCTGCAACCTACTAATTAACTAAGGCTATGAAGTCCTGATCATCCCTCCACCTTAGCAGTTATGGGATTACAAATGTGTGCCACCACACTGGCTCCTGTTTTTTATTTCTGTTTTAAGCTTTTTGTTGTTTTTGTTCTTAAGGACATAGATGTATTGTCTGAATATGTTTGTGAATGCAAGCATTTTTAACCTTTGTTGTTGTTGTTGTGGTTGTTCTATTTATCTGGTTTTCATTTTATATATGGTGGACATAAGTTCTTTGAGCCCATAAAAATTCTGACTCACTTGTCTTCTCTTTCTTGGAAACACCGTCTTTCTGTAGACTAAATTACTATTGTAATAGTATAGAAACTTCTGTGCTCGTGTGCTTTGATCTCCGCCCCTCCCCCTCTGGGTACCTGCCACAATGCTCCACATTTTATTGTATATTAATGAGCTTCAATACATTTCTTTTCCTCTTGAATTAAAAGGAAAAGCTTAGCCATACAGTGGTGTTACATGCCTTTAATCCCAGCACTCAGGAGTTAGAAGCAGGCAGATCTCTTTAACTGTAACCCCCTTTAAATGCAAAAAACAAGTTACATACTCCAAACACACACACACACACACACACACACACACACAATGGCACAGAATATATATTGCCATTCCAGAAGGGAAAAAGAGGAGATACTGGACCAAAAAACCAAGCATGGCAAACTCCAGATCCTGTAACTCCATGCACCTGGGGGCTTGCTTACAGCTTCCGAGGGTGAGTCCATGTCCATCATGGTGGGTAGCATGGCATCAGGCAGGCAGGCCTGGCACTGGAGGAGTAGCTGACACCATACATCTCATCCACAAGGAGGAGGCAGAGGGAGAGAGAGCTAACTGGGACTGGCTTAGGCTTTGGAAACTTCCCAGTGACAAACCTCTCCCAACAGGGCCACAACTTCTGATCCTTCCCAAGCCATTCCACCAGCTGGGGACCAAGTGTTCAAACAGATGAGCCTATGGACGTCAGTCTCCTTCAGACCGCCACAATCTCTGAGCCATCTCTTCTTCAGCCCTATGCTAACTTTTTCTTTGCCTTAGACAATTACATAGTTGCATCATCACATCTGAAACCTGGTGATTAGGAAAGTAAAGAGTACCTGGCCTGACTTAACTAGGAAAATTTCTAGGTTTTGGTGGGCATGATGCTAGTTTCTGCTGTTTCACATCAACATTCATCAGAATTAATATTCATCTAGTGCTTTTTTTTTTCTAATGCTTTCTAATGGATGCAAATCAGTAATACTTCCTTTTCCACTGCAGAATCTTCCAAGGTGGTTATCGTGGTTTTCTTGAACAGTTAAAGTGGTGATATAGCAGATATAAAAAATGCCTTGCTGTAAAGGTATATTTTTGTGTTAATACTCATAAATGACATTCTGGTTTTCACTGTTTTTGCTATCTTCAATATTTTTTTCCTATGCCTTGGCTATGAAACACACGTGTGCTACCGGATGCTTATGTTTGGTTTGTTTGCTTGGTTGGTTTGTTTTGTGGCTTTTCAGGACAGGGTTTCAATGTAGCTTTGCATGTCCTGGACTCACTCTGTAGACCAGGCTGGCCTCAAACTCACAGTGCAGGGGTGCTTCTCTTTGGCTCTAGTGAAAGTAGCATCAGAATCACTGTTTCCATCCCTGTTCAGCTATCAGATCCCCACCTGGTGCCATTTTTGGTGATGGCTTTTAGCCACAACCCAAAGGGGCTGGTGTCAGTAACTTAACACGTCCTTTCTGTGGACCCTATTTTGGGGCTAGGAGTAGATAACCAGAATACAAGAACATGCAGGTTAAGTAGGCAGCAGATACCTGGCCACATCAGCTGTGAAGGGAGTTTGACTTTTGTTGCCAAGGAATGGTGTGACATGGCATTTCACAGCTCACTCTGGTTGGTTTGTGAAGAGCTGCAGCAGGGCACAGAGAAAGAAAGGAGGCTTTAGCATTTTCCAGGGGTGAGGTGATAATGCCTGCAGTGAGAGAGTCGTCGCAGGGTTAGGGAGAATTAAGGAGTATGGTTAGCACAAAGGTAAACTCAATGGATCTAGGTAAGTAATTAGCTAAACTGGACAAAACCGCTGCTGAGAATTGCTCTGGGTGAAGAAGGCCTTGCAGAGATTTCCTGTGGCTGTTTATAATCTGTACTTTTACTACCAGCGTTCTTTTTGTGACCCTGATCCCAGAGCTTTATATATGCCAATCAAGCACTCTGCCACTACACTACAACCCTAGCCAGGCATTGCAAGGAAAACTTAGCCTGAATTTTTGGAAGTAACTTATTTAAAGGTGTTGGCGAGGAGAGTAGCTCAGGAGTTACGAGCACTGGCTGTTCTTTCAGAGGACCCAGGTTCAACTTTCAACACCCACATGGCAGCTAGCAACTATCTGTAACTCCAGTTCCAGGGGATCTGACACCCTAACATAGACACATACAGGAAAAACACCAGTGCACATAAAAGGAAAATAAATTATTTTTTACGTGGTGTCTTTAATCCCAGCACTTGGGAGGCAGAGGCAAGTGGATTGCTGTGAGTTCAAGGCCAGCCTGGTCTACAAAGTGAGTTCAGAACAGCCAAGGCTACACAGAGAAACCCTGTCTCGAAAAACCAAAAGAAAAAAAGAATGTATCCATTTTCTCATTTTCACCAACCCCATTCTGTGCTGCCATCCTAGCTCTCTGGTGGGAAACTGGGGAGGTATGAAAGCTGAGTTGTGAAACAGAATTCCAGTTTTGAATTTAATCTCAGTTATGTTCATCAGAAGGAGGCTGTTCTGACAAGAGATCACATCCAGAGATCTTATAGTTCTGTGTGATTCAGCTGGAATACAAACACACCTTTAATCCGGGAGACAGAGGCGAACAGATCTGAGTTCAAGGCCAGCCTGGTATAGAGCAAGTACCAGGTAAAGGAAAGCTTAGATCCAGGCGTGGCGATACATGCCTTTAATCCCAAACAAAGGTAATGTTAGTTTGTAGAAGGAAAATCATGTCTAATTGAGCGGCAGAAAAGGTGATGAATCAGAGATTTGACAGAATAGGGTAGAAAGGGAAGCTACTTAAAATGCAGTTTTTCAGAGAGAGGAGGCGTTTTAAAAATTTACCAGGACAGTAATAGAGAGATGGGTTGCAGAGAGAGAGAACTCAGATAAAGAAGGAACGAGCCAAAAGAAATGAGAAGAAGCCAGAAGATTCGAGCAGATTGCTGAGTTAGTTTGAGGCCAAACAGAGCAATTCTGGGTCAAGAGAGAAGCCAGATCAGTTGAGTTGAACCAGCCAGCCCAGAGTTCAGAAAGAACAAGTAAGGGTGAGCTTATTAAGCAGCAAGTCTCAGAGGCTGAAACATTCTAGTTCTAGGTTAGATTGTACAGAGGCTAGAAGCTTGCAGGACTAATTCTAGTTTAGCAGAAAGGGGCAGTAAGCCTCCCAGACAACAAATGAGCCAGGAGAATAAAAGTTACTTTTACATACAACACTGCTGTTAGGAGACTTGTGGAGATGTAGTATCTCATTTAATAGTAATATGTGACACTGTAAAATCTCTTATTTTTATTTGCTGGCCTTGAATTCCCAGTGATCCGCCGCCTCTGCCTCCTTGAGTTCTGGGATTAAAGGCATATGCCACCATGTCCATCTTAGATAAATTCTAAGGTAAATGTGATTCATCCTCAAGAAAGCTTTGAATTGAATAAGATCCTGTGAAGGCAATATGGGAAAATAAATTAGGTTGTGCTCATATATTCAGTTGTCAATTTGTGGCCATTTAAAAAAGCACAGCCACATATATGTCCCTTAAGTGGTACACGTGAAAGTTAACATGACTTAATCATTAGAAAAAGAATTCATAACTGAGAATATTAGCCGGGCATGGTGGCACAAACATTTAATCAAAGCACTTGAGAGGCAGAGGGAGGCTGATCTCTGTGAATTCCAGACTACCAACATAGCATAACGAGACATAGAAGAGCCTGAAAAAAAAAAAAAAAAAAAAAAAAAAAACTTTTTTTTCCTTTGTGTTTATCTATTTGCTTACATGTTTATCTATGCGCTGTGTGCATGCAGTTCTCACAGAGGCTGAGGAGGGACTGGAGTTAGATATGGTTTTGAGTTGGGTGTCGTGGTGCACGCATTTAATCCCAGCATTTGGGAGGCAGAGGCAGGTGGATCATTGTGAGTTTGAGGCCAGCCTGGTGTACAAGTGAGTCCAGGACTGTCAGGGCTGCACAGAGAAACCTTGTCTCAAAAAACAAAAACAAACAAAGGAAAAAGGGGATGGTTTTGAAATATCATATTATGTGCTGGGAATGGAACCCAGGTCCTCTAGGGAAACTGTGAGCCATCTCTCTAGCCCCAAAGTTGATATTGCCAACTTAAAAAAGAAGCAGGAAGCTGGAGAGATCACTCGGCAGTTAAGAACACTGGCTACTCTTCCAGAAGACCCAGGTTCTATTCCCAGCACCCACATGGCAGCTCATAACTGTCTATAACTCTGCAGGCAAAACCCCAGTGCACATGAAATGAAACAGGAAGTGAGCCCTTTAAGAGTGATTTCTCAAAGGCTGGGCAGTGGTGGCGCACACCTTTAATCCCAGCACTCAGGAGGCAGAGGCAGGTGGGTCTCTGAGTTTGAGGCCAGTCTGGTCTACAGAATGAGTTCAAGAACCGCCCCCCCATCAGGGCTACACAGAGAAACCCTGTCTTGACCTTCCCCCAAAAAATCATTTCTTTGCCTGAGGAAGAGAGGCAGATAACTGCTGAAAATACCAACAGGATGTCCACATGCTCAGACAAATATGGAGAATGAAAGAAATAGTTACTTAGGAAATTATAGAATATATATATGATGTGGGAAATGAAAAACATCACATATTCAGACCTCTGAGGGCTCAGAGTCTTACAGATTTGCTTGAGTGTCCAGAATATAGAGTAGTCATATGTTTTGGGTAGAGCCTAGTCCCATACTGTATTTGCATGGTTTGGTGATTTTTGTTCAGGGACATATTTTGTCTCATCTTTCATGAATTTGCTCTCTTGGATCTTTGTGGGGTGTGTATGTGTGGGAATGTGTCGGAGCAGGGGAGGAGTGTGTGGGAGTGAAATCAAAGAGCAATGTTAAATAAATGTGCTTAGTGTGAGAAAGCCTAATTTCAGCTCAGCTTGGACCTCCTTAACACAATATTAATATGTAAAGACATGGATGGGAATCTTTCTGTGAAATTTCCAATATTTGAGAACTCACTCTAAGGGAAGAAATCTCAGAAATGTGATTGTAGCAGGAACGACTTCTAACCTAAGTTGGTCTTACCTTGAGAGAACTTACAATAACTACCCTCCCCCATTACAATTTTGTATTTCAAAATTCTTTTATACCAAATAATAGCATCTAAGAATTCTGAAACCACAAGAATGTGTGTGATATAGAAGTAATTCCATGTGTAGCACTCTTACTTGGCATCACAGTTGTGCTAGGGATAACCTTAAGAATGAAATCACTATTAGGAAGCCACTGAGTGTTAAGGAAACCCCTGACAGAGATCTCTGTGCGCATGACAATGTGGGAGACTTCAGTAGGAGTCCTCGTTGCATTCTATATTAGAGGACTCATATGGGCAAGGACCCTTTGGATGTATTCTGTGGGGGTAATTATTAGCTTTAATGCCTACATTATCTGAGAATGAGAAAATACTCAATTAGAAAGGATACAGTTAATGGGAAGCGGGAGGGGGGAGGAATGGGAGGATACAAGGGATGGGCTAACAACTGAGATGTAATTTGAATAAATTAATAATAAAAAAAAAGGAAAAAAAAAAAAAAAGAAAGGATACAGTTAATAAGAAAAATGAAATGACGAAGTGAGTCCAGGACAGCCAGGGCTATACAGAGAAACCTTGTCTTGAAAAACAAAACAAAAAAAGAAAAAAAGAAATAAGAAAAGTGAAATGTCAGAGGTCGTTAAAAAAAAAAAAAAAAGCAAATTCTACAAATTCCGATTTGCTATCAGTGTGACTGAATTGCTTGGAGCTTAGTAAGAAGGTACCGCAGAGTGAATAAACATCTGAAGAAACCACAAGAAACAAGGGTCTTCAAGGAGAATTTCAGCATGAGTCCAGGCTTTGGGAGTGTGGAGGCCAGTGGTGTTACAGAGACACCTGAGGGCATCTCAGAGCCTTACAGATTTGTTTGAGAGTCCACAATCTAGAGTGGCCATGTACTGGGGGTTAGAGCAGTGGTTCTCAGCCTTCCCAATGCAATGATCCTTTAATGTAGTTCCTCGTGTTGTGGTGACCCCCAACCTTAAGGTTGTTTTGTTGCTACTTTATAACTATAATTTTGCTACTGTTAAGAGTCGTAAATGTCTGATGTTTCCAGTGATCTTTGGCAACTCCTATGAAAGGGGCATTCAACACCCAAAGGAGTTGTAACCCACAAGGTTGAGAACCGCTAGGCTAGAGCCCAGTCCAGTAGTGTGTCCGCATGGTTTGTTGATTTTTGTTCAAGAATACATTTTCTTTCTCATGCATTCGTTCTCTGGGGCCTCAGTATACTGTTTGTCTGTCTCAAATATGTATGTCATGATTCTTTTAAGTAGATACTGTTCTCTAGCATCCACACTTAAAATCTGTCATTTTGTAGGCCTACATATAATCCCAGCTACTTGGGGAGCTGAGGCAGGGTCACAGGGTCAAGGCCAGTATGGATAATTTAGTGAGTACGTCTCATCAAATAAGAAGCAAAAAGAAGGGGCTGGGAATGTAGCTCAGTTGGCAAAGCGTTTGCCCTGCATGCCAAGGCTTGAGTTGAATAGCCAGCATCCCATAAACCATGTATGATGGTGGACTTTTATAATCCCTGCGCTTAGGATGTAAGAAGATCATCCGAAGTTTAAAGTCCTCCTCTGCTGTATAGAGTTCAAGGTCTCCCTGGGTCTGGGTTGGCCGCCCTGTCCCAAAAAGGAGTGTGGGTCCTGGTTGAAATAGCTGAGTGGTTAAAACACTCACTTAGGGCTAGACCCTGGGCAAAGAAAGAAAAATAAAAAAGGAGAAGGAATAAAATTCTGCATGAACTTAGTTTCTTTTTAGACAAAGTCCAAAAAAATTGATGCTGTACATAATTAATATTTATACGAGAGAGAGGGGGAAACCGATACTCTGCAGTGCATGTAACTTAATGATAGTACTTTGCAATCTAAGAATGAGCCAGTCCCTTATGTACTGAGTAAAACAATATTTGTGTTTCTTAAAACGTGTGTCTGAAACTGTGTCTCAGGTATCTCAGGCTGGCGTCAGTTTTACTGTGTAGCCTGGCTTGACCTTAAACATATGATCCCTCTGCTTCTATCTCTTTTGTGCTTAGCGTGCATCGTGGTGCCTGGTTTTAATGTATTGCTGGGTGTTGAATCCAGGGCTTCCTGAATGGTAGGTAGTTTGCTACCAACTGAGCTACAAACCAGCCATGTTTTTGTGTTTTAGATGAGTCTGCCTTTGTGTCCCTGGTTGGCCTATAACTCAACATGTAGACCAGGCTAGACTCTCACTTGCAGCTTTGCCTTCTAAGAACAACAATGACAGGAAAGTACCCCACTGCTTAGCTTTTGCTCTGGTTTTGACTTATAGAATGTCCCAGGCCTTCTCTGGACCCTGAAGTAAATTCCTCTCCTGCTGAGAATCCCCTGATGGATATCAAGGTTGTTGAAGTCCTCACACTGAATAAGGATGTGGCCGGACCTCGGAATGCCCTGATTCAATCCCTCTATCCTGAACATGCAGAAGACCAGAGCCCAGGTGATGTCCAGCCACCTCTAGAGCCAAGCAAGCCTTTGGCTGACACTGAAACTGCTCACCAGAGGTTCCGACATTTCCAGTATAAAGAGTCAGCTGGTCCTCACAAGGCTGTGTCCCGGCTTCGTGAGCTGTGTTACCAGTGGCTGCAGCCCGATGTACGCTCAAAGAAGCAGATCCTGGAAATACTGGTGCTTGAGCAGTTCCTGAGTGCTCTGCCTGCGAAGTATCGGGTGTGGATAGAGTCACGGCACCCAGAGGATTGCCAGGCAGCGGCAGCCCTGTTGGAGAATGTGACCTCAGCGTCTAAGAAAGATGGTGAGTGTCATGGAAGGGTGACATGAAAAACTGCTCTGTAAAGGCTTGGTGAAGGAATGAGGAGTTCTGGGGTGACTGAGAATGGGTTGCTCTCACTGTAGACCATAAACATCTGTGTCTTCCAGAGCTAATAGAAACCTGGAGTGCTTGGTATATAGCCCTTTCCTTCCCTCTACCCACTCTCCCCCCTCCAAAATAAACTTCCACAGGCTTCAACGGAAGTTCACAGATGCAGTGCTTTTTGTTGGTTTGTCTGTTGTTTTGTTTGTTTCCCCATCCTGTTGAGATCCCTGACACAGCCAGCCTTCCAGTTCTTGGAAGGGGCTGTGTATGAAATCATAACTTAGGGAGAACTGGAGTTTACTGAGCCAGTGGTCCTACAGAAAAGATAGAATGTAACGAGTGAAAAGATAGAATATAACAAGTAAAAAGATAGAATGTAACAAGTGAATACACATGTGATGGTACTAAGGTGGTGAAGAGGTCCAGACACTGGTAGCGTTTATGGAGGCTGTTTCTGTCACTGATGGCCTGCTCTAAGTAGAATGGTAAAGACAGAAGGCAGGATAGATGTGCCAACAAACCATAAACCAAGGTAGCCTATGGGACTTGAAAAGGCAAATAATGGGTTCTTCCCTATATCCAAAAGGAACACAGCCCTGTTAACATCTTGATTTTAAGCCAGTGAGGCTGATGCCAGAGCTCTGCTCTCTGGAACCTTAATAGATTTTGCCAGACCTGATGCCACGAGCTTCTAATCTAAAATACTCAAGAGGCCAAGTCCAGTCAGTCACCAATTCAAGGCCTGCCTCGGGTACAAGTAAGTTCAAGGCCAGCGTGAGCAATTTATCATGACCCAGTCTCAGAATAGAAAAGGCCTGGGGTTATCACCCAGGAGTGGAACACTTACCTAGCATGTACAGCATTCTGAGTTCAATCCCCAGGATCCTGAAGGGGGAACAGCTTATGACAGTTACCTGGAGTTCAGCTCCCCCCAGAAGCTACATAAGAAAAATCTGGGCATGTTCACGTTGAGTGGAGACAGGAATGTCACTAGGGTTTGCAGCCTGTCTACAAGTTCAGTGAGAGAACCTGTCTCAAAGGAATACAGTAAAGAGTGATAGAACAGGACACTAGACATCCTCATTTGGCCTCTGCATGCACCCAAATACACACACACACACACACACACACACACACACACACACACACACACACCTAAAGGGGGGCGGGAAGCAGTAAAGTGGCTCTAAGAAGAAGAAAAGTTTACTGGAAAAATTCTAGGATGCTCTAACTCTAGGGTCATCCTCCTCTCAGGAGCTGCAGTAGAAGCCTCATTTGGCTGCCTCCAGCTGGCTTCATTCCCATTAAGGCTTCCAAACACAGGATTTCTCTTTCCTAAATGTTCCCACAAAAACTTCATTTGCTCTAAAAGTCTATGGTCTTGCATGTCTACCAGAGTCTATTTACTATGGCTGGGATGAAGTGATGCGATCCAAGATGGTGGACCAGCCCAGGTCACATCATTTGTCCCCATGCTAGCTCGAGTAGAATCAGTATTATAAAAGCCCATACAGCACGTGGAGACCCATGAGGAAGGCTAGACCTCAGGGAGTTCTTCAAAGGGCTGTTAGTAGTGGCCAGGGATCTTCACTGTGACCAGAAGCACAAAATGGCTGCACACACTGTGACCAAGGGAAGACCCTTCTCCGAGGCAGCAAACAGGGACCCACACAAGCATGATAAAGACCTGGAGACTAGAAACAGACTTTACCAATGAGAAAAAGATAGGCGGCCATTGCCTCCGAAGCCAAAGCCTGAAACAGATGCTAGGATGGGGAGACGATAAAAGACTTCAATAGTGGAGACACTTGTCTCCCAGTGGTCCATGCGTAGTAGCACACTAGGCCGATCCATTTATGGCAACTAGTTACCCATTGCAAAGAGGTCAACATAGACCATCAAGGGACATAGGTATGCATAGGTCAAGGGTTGCAGAGCCTAGTAATTCTGCTTGCCTGAGGGCTACCACTCCATTGATCCTTCATGTGGCATCCTTTCCAGTTCTGCCTGCCTGCTGTAGTGAGACCACTGGTCAACTGAAGAAGAAAATGAAGGACTCAACCACCTTACCAATTATTGTACCACCTGAGGTAAGCAAGAACTTTACCTTGTGTTCCTTTGGTTATAGGTTCCTTTAAGGGCCCCGCCCCTAAGATGTCCCCTTCCGAGGCTTCACAGAAGAGAGGCCATTTTACCTTTCAGAGTTCTGAACAGACTTCTGAAACAACCCAAGTGTGAAGGGTGACCCTGCCTCCTGACACTGTGACCTAGGCATAGGAAAAGCAAAAGACAGGAGGAAGAGGACCAAGGCTGAGGGCCATGAGAAGCAGAGCAGTCACAGGCAGGCTCTAAGAAGCACATGGTTAGCATAATTAGAGCAAGAGGGCCCTTGTCCTCCAGAGACACTTAACTGTGGAGTTAGGCATGAACTCACACAGGCTCAGATCTGGTTCATAACTGGATGATGTGCGCGCGCTTGGGTTACCCTGTCAGCCAGCATGACAGTGCGTATGTGGCATTAGCCAGTGCTCTTTGCCCTGTAAGGGGTTTATATTGGCTCAGGCTTGTGATTGGAATTGTTGGCTCTCAGGTAATGGGCAATGTACAATAGGCCTCAGGCCAGGATGTGCCTGGAAATGGGAGGAAACTAATTAACCCCAGACTCCTCATTCTGTATTGTGTTCCTTATAAGGTAGGCTCTGCTCTAGCTGGGCAAACTAGCTCTCAGGCCCAAGCAAGTTAGTAAAGTCAAAGAGTCTTCCCTTTCAGAATCAGTAGCTGCTCATAGAACACTGATCTGTCATAGGCAAATAGTCTACATAGGTCAGACCCGTCCATGAAGGCAAAGACTCTGTGCGCACTGTGGATTTTACTGCACAGGACAAAGCTGTTTCCAGACAGAGAATGTCCTTTGGCGGGATGTTGTCCTTAAGATACAGGTTTGATCTAGATGCTGGTATGATAGACGTGGTGTGCTTACTGCACTTGTAGCTTTTTGTCAGTCAGGAGCTCTGCCTACCAGCTTCCCAGACCTTAGTTAGGAGAAATACACTACGGATCTCTTTTGGGCTCAAGAAGCCGTTGTCGCTGAGCAAACCACCAGAGCACAACAGTCCCTCTCTGTGGTAGGCCTTTCTTCTGCCTTCATTGACAGACACCAAGCTTGTATAACATTACAGGAACCAGTGACCTTCCAGGATGTGGCTGTGGACTTCAGTCAGGAGGAGTGGAGGCTCCTAGATCTGATGCAGAGGACTGAGTACCACGACGTGATGCTGGAGACCTTGGACAACTTGGTCTCTGTGGGTAAGGGCCATGCCTACCTTGAGAATGCCACAGGGTCCCCTCAGTTCTCTCCGTCTTTCTCTACCCAATGTCAGAATTGGATGTGCTCTCAAGGGTCCCTTGCTCTCTGCAGGACCTTTATCTGGAGCTGTGACCTTGCATGGGAAGGGAAGGGAGCCTTGAGTGCACAGAGTCAGCCTCAGGGTTACTTTTCCTAGAGGAATGAGCAAACGCTCCTTGCCCTCACTTAATGTTTTGGTCACCAAACTGATGGTTGCTGGTTTTGTGGCTTCACAGCTTGTCACTCCCTAGACTGACTATTTGAGAAGAGGATGTAACCTTATTTTTTTAATACTCTCTGTTACACTGTCATTCTGGCACTTAACTGCAATATGCATATCTTTTGGTTTCTTTCAGGGTGGGAGCCTACATTGGGAAACAAAGAGTTAACTCAAGATTCTCCCCTTCCGGTGTCAGAACCAGTTCAAAACCCAAAATCAAACCCTTTTTCACTGGGTGGTAGCCAGTCCACTCTCTTCAAAAGTATCTCACAAGATGAGGTCCAAGAAATTGACACCACAGAATCAAATCAAGTGGAGCTTGTAGAGGAAAAAGGCCACCCTCAGAAGAAGCTCTCTGAAAGGTCCAAGTCGCAAGGGCAAACTAGTCCTCACACAAGCCAGGGCTCACTCAGTGGCATTCGTCGTAGAAAGCGTTTGCATGTAAAAATTAACCAGAAGGGCACTAGAAAGGGGAAAGGCAGGGAAAACACCATTTCTATGACCCGAGGTTTACCCATAAGAAATCAGCGAAAGAGCTCTGTAGGACGGCAGCAAGGCAGTAATGACCGCAATTCCACGGCACATGGTTCATCTATAAAAAAACATCAACAGACTTCCAAGAGGAGTAAAGTTGGGGACATCAGAGATGGCATGACACTCGCCACTGGCTCTGAAGGTGTTAGAGTCAGGGATAGCCACAATACTTTGGTACCTGATCGACATACAAGAATTCACCAGAAAGCCCCTGAATGGGGGAAAGTTGGGAAAAGCAGCAATTCCAAGTCCCAGGGTTCATCTATACAAAATCACCAGATGAGATTTGGGACAGGAAGAGCCAGGGACTGCAGCACTTCGTTGATTTGTACCTTACCTGTAAATTTTCACCAGAAAGACTATGAAGTTGGTAAAGTCCAAGGAAACAGGCATTCTTTGAAATATATAAATTTTCAACAGAAGGGTTCTAATGGAGGGAGAGTCAGGGAAATTAGCACTTCCGTAAAACATAATTCCTATGTAAAAACTCACCTGAAAACCTCTGAAAGAGGGAAAGGCAGGGAAGTCATGGCTTCCATAAAATACAGTCCTCGTGGGAAAACTTCCGAGATGGGCTCTGAAGTGGGGAGAACTAGGAAAGGCAACAACTGTGGGAAAGCCACCAGCCTGCACTCTAAGCAGATATTTTTTATAAAAATTGACAAGGGGAGCCAGCTCTGCCGCTGCAGTGAATGTGGTAAAATATTCCAGAATTCTAGGTACTTCTCTGTCCATAAAAAGATCCACACAGGAGAGCGGCCTTACAAGTGTACGGCCTGTGGGAAAGCATTTGTTCAGAGCTCCTCCCTCACACAACATCAAAGAATTCATAGTGGAGAGAGGCCATTTGGGTGTCCAGAGTGTGGGAGGACCTTCAATGACCGCTCAGCCATCTCTCAGCACCTGAGAACTCATACTGGGGCTAAGCCCTACCATTGTCAGCACTGTGGGAAAGCCTTCCGCCAGAGTTCCCACCTTACCAGGCATGAGAGAACTCACACTGGGGAGCGCCCATATGTGTGCACTAAGTGTGGGAGGGCTTTCTCCCAGAGCTCACACCTTATTGGACATCAGAAAACACATCGGATAAAGTTCGAGAAGAAGCAGCCCAAATTGTAGCCTGAGTGCCTTCCAAAGCATTGCCTTTTCAGCCTTGGGATACACTCCTGCACACCTTGAGTAGGATAGATAGACTCTCAGTAAGGAGAGTGCCACACTCAGGACACCACCCAGCAGGCAGTGAGTGAACCAATCAGGGAGTTCTTAATTGCTTTATTTAGCCATTAAAGGATATATGAAGTGTGAAAATGCTCCTGTTTAAAAAGCCAAATACCAAAAACTACACTGATAATTTACAGGGTAAAGCGTGTGAGTGACAAAAACCAAGTCTGTGGACAAATAAACTATATTTGTGTTGCACTTTTTGTTTCTGCTGTGATGGCTATTCTTGGTTGATGTGACTACATCTGGAATTAACTAGAACACACGTAGCTGGGTATACCTGTGAGGAATCTTTTCAGGTGGGAAGATCCACCTTTAATACAGGTCTTTTGAAGTGGAAAGAACCACCTTTTAATCTGGCCTACACCTTCTACTGGAAGTCTATATAAAGGACATGGAGGAAGGAAATTTGCTCCCTTTGTCTGCTTGCTCTCACTCCTGCTCGGTTGTTTATTCCTTCACTGGCATTAGAGATTCTGGCATGTACCAGTTGAGACATCCAGCCTGTGAACTGAACAACTACTGGATTCTAGGACCTTCTGTTGGTAGACTGTCGTCGTTGGACTAGCTGGATCACACCCTGTAAGTCATTCTAAAGTGTGTGTGTGTGTGTGTGTGTGCCCGTGTCCATGTCCATGTCGGTGTCCATATGAAGAGATTCCATTCCATCAGATCCTCTACTCTAGGGAACCCTGACTAATACACCTGCTCAATTACGATTTTTTTTTCCTGTGGAGGGGCTGCTATTTGGTTTGTGTTTTTAAGGCAGGATTTCTCAGGGTAGGCTTGGCTGTCCTAGAAATTACTGTAAGCAAAGCTGGCTTCAAATGCAGAGATCTACCTGCCTCTGCCTCCCAAATGCTAGAATTAAAGGTGTGAGCCACCACTGCCTGGGACTTGAGAGATGGCTTAAGAGGTTAAAAGCACTGGCTATTCTTCCAAAGGTTCTGAGTTCAATTCCCAGCTCATAACCATCTACAATGAGATCTGGTGCTCTCTTCTGTGAGACAGAATACTGTAGAAAATAATAAATAAAGGTTTAAAGATCTTATGTTGATGATCTGATGCTTAAGTGAGCAACCTTAAAAATAATACTTAGGAAACAGTACTAGCAGATGAGTGTACAGGAGGTAGGAAATGCTCAAAACTCACTGGAGACGCAGAGGTCTAAAAGTCTATAGTGAGTCCAGGGACACATGGCAGTGTCGCCTGGCTTTACATTGTGGAGAGCCAAGACCATAGCTGGCAAGCATCTCGGACCTTGGCATAATACATTGGACCTGGGGCAGGCTGCCTTATGACCTTTTTCCCTCCTTGCCTCAGGGTACATTCCAGAAGGCTGCCTTGTATCCTCTTCCCCTTCCTCAAGGTACTCTCCAGCTGTTCTCAGTATTCCCGGAATTTCAGAGGACGAGCGAAACAAAGTCCATAGATAACATCTTGTGGTTCCAGATGCCTAACAATTCCACCCAGCCCCAGAACCACAGGGGCCCTCGCCCTGCCAAACTTCCTGACTTCCTGATATCTTGTGAAAGCCACCCACCCGGATCGCCCCACTCAGCCTCCTGCTTCAATGGTATATAATTGCCTGTGAAAAAATAAAATTTAGTCAGCTTGATCAGATTCCTTGACTTGCTGTCTGTTCTTCGCATCTCTTGTCCCCCATTCTCTCCTCAGGGGTCTGAGGGTCCCAGTTGATTGTCCGGCGGGCCCGGACATTACATTAGCATCCTTCCTGATGGACCAGTTAAGGAAGAAATTCCCCAGCTAGTTGCTCATCACTGTGCTAAACCACAAAACACTGGCAACACCAAGGCATATATATGTTTGATGCCCACTTTCAAGTTTGATTTAAAAAAGAAATGTAAAGGACGAGCAATATGGCTCAGCTGGTAAAGGGGGCCTGCTACCAAACCCAATGTCCTGAATTTAATCCCTAGGACCCACTCAGGGGAGAGAGCTGATTCCTGCAAATTGTCCTCTGACATCCACATTGCACCATAGTGACCAGTCACACACTAAATGAAACTGTAACTAGAATTCTTCAGGGTTGGAGAGATAGCTCCATGGTTAAAAGTTCTTGCTGCTCTTGCAGAGGACCCTAGTCTGGTTCCTAGCATCCATATTTGGAGGCTCAAAATCACCTATAACTCCATGCCAGGGCATCCAACACCTCTTTCTGGACTCTTGGCACCTGACTCATACAGACCCTGACAGGTACATATAACTTTTTTTGCACTCCCAGATCATGCAGGGCCCACTTGATCCCTTTCTCCAGAGTTCCATGTTGTTCTGAGTTTGTTAAAACATTGGAAATATATTCTAGAGCTGGGGTTTAGGTCCAGTGGGAGAGCATGTATTTTGCATATATGAAGCCCTGGGTTCAACTCCAGCACACATATGGGGGGGGGGAGAGAGGGAGGGAGGGAGAGAGGGAGGGAGAGAGGACGCTCCTTTGGGATCTAGCCTACAGAGCAGGTGTGATTGAACCCTCTTGGGTGAATGCCTTTCTCACCTTTCTCTGAAGTAGACAGGACCAAAGAGTACATATAGACTGTAAGGACAAGAATGTGGAAAGGGGGCCTGGAGAGATGGCTCAGAGGTTAAGAGCACTGACTGCTCCTCCAGAGGTCCTGAGTTCAATTCCCAGCAACCACATGGTGGCTCACAGCCATCTAGAATGTGATCTGATGGCCTCTTCTGGCCTATAGGTGTACATGCAGAGAGATCACTGTATTCATAATAATAAATAAATAAATATTTATTTAAAAAAAGAATGTGGAAAGGGGGCCACCAGGAGACATATATTATGTATAGTGCAGTTACTATCATGGGTGTTTTAATCATTTCAACAACCTGATAAAGTGTGTTAGCATTTTTGAAGTGGGGCTTAAGTTTGGCCCAACGATGTGTTAACTGGTAAATTATTCCACATTGTTGCCTGTCAAGTAGGGGGAGGAAAAGGTTTATTTCAACTTTCCTTTTCCTTCTCAAGTTGCTTTTGGTATTGGTGTTTTATCACAGCAACAGGAAGCAAATTAAGACCCTCATAGAATTCTCAACTCTGCCTCAGAACTACCTCTCCCTAGCCACCTGGGCCTGATGACTGAGAAGGTGGGCCCAACTGGAATCACCCATTCCTCCTGCTGGGAGCCCTTAGCGCCTCTTCAAAACCCCAGATATCTGTTATCTTACCTTCCAAGGCCCAAGTTTGGGAAACCTCCAGGTCAGTTGGACCCCATCTGATTATGACCACAGACACAGGGTCTTTGTTGAAGACACTGATTGGCCATTGGTCACCCAAGGCCTTCCTTTTTAAATGTGCATCAGTATTTGCCTGCATATATGTTGCGATTAATCTGCCAGTATGGCCTAGTAATGTTTATTATCAGGCCTATAATTATTATTTCAGCAATATTTTCTAATCCACTAGCAATCAATCAAGACACAGACACCTGTTATATTTTAAAATAGTCTTAGTTAACCTTGGGCAGGGCAGATATTAATCCCCTAAACTACCTCCCATAGTGGACCAGGTATGAAATACCTGTCCCAATCCCATGCCATCTGCTTCTAATAATGTCTATCAAGCTACCTCCCATCCGCAATACCATATACTTGCTAATGGTCTTCATCTGGGCCAAATCCTCCATCCACGCTGGCCATGTGCTTCTCCTCCACCTAACCCATGACGCAGCTTCTTCTCTTCTCTCCTTCAGTCTCTCCCAAAATTCTCCCTGTCTCCCCAAGCCAGGGAACCTTAGCCATGCCTATCCCATTTGTCATGCCCTGGTGTGAAGTTCTTTTATTGGTCAAATAGGTTAGGCTCTAGGCAAGGTACAGGTGGGTCACAGAGACAGCAAGCAGTAATTAGCATCAAACTACATCAGACCAACCTCCAATACATGTATGTCTGAATTAGGGTATCAGATCCCCTAAAACAGGAGTTACAGAGAGTTGTGAGCTGCCATGTGGGGTGCTGGATATTGAACCCGGGTCCTCTGGAAGAGCAGCAGTGCTCTTAACCACTGAGCCATCTCTTCAGGTCCCCGAGGCCTTTTGTTTTTTATGGCAACTGGCTTATGGTGGCTCCAAGACTGGATTCCAGAAGAACCATCTAGAGACCCAGAGTTTCAACAGACTGAAGAAACACCGGCCTGGCAACACAGTGTCTTGGAAAGGATAGAAACTACCATTTGGATCATTGAGGGAAAGCCAGGGCAGGAACATGAAGGCAGGAACTGAACTAGGCCATGGAAGAGTGCTGCTTACTGGCTTTCTTTCTGACAATTCAAGACCACTTGCTTAGGGGTGCAACCATCCCCAATGGGCTGGACTCTTCCCCCATGAACTATTAACCGTGAAAATTTCCCCAGCAGGCTTACCTTGAATTCACTCTAATGGAGGCATTTTCTCTTTTTTAAAATATATTTTATTAATTTATTCATATTACATCTAAATTTTTATCCCATTCCTTGTATCCTCCCATTCGTCCCTCCCTCCCATTTTCCCCTTACTCCCCTCCCCTATGACTGTGACTGAGGGGGACCTCCTCCCCCTGTATATGCTCAACTGAGAATCTCTCTTTCAAAATGTATCAAATTTTGCTTGTATCAAATTAAAAAAAAAACCTACTACACAGAGAGAGACTGTAATGGTTTGAATAGGTATGGCCCCCTATGGCCTCATGTGCTTGAATCCTTGGCCCATAGGGAATGACGCTATTAGGAGGTGTGGCCTTGTGAAGGAAGGGCGCTCCTGTGGAGGTGGGCTCTGAGGTCTTCTACATGCTCAGCGTGACACACAGTCTTCTGCTGCTGCCTGCAGATCAAGATGTAGGACTCTCGGCTCCTTTAGCACACTATGCCTGCCTACATGCTGCCATGCTTCCCTCCATGATGATAATGGATGAAACCTCGGAAACTGTAAGCCATCCCCAATAAAGTATTTTCCTTTGTAAGAGTTGCCTTGGTCATGTTGTCTCTTCACAGCAATGAAACTCTAACTAAGACCAAGGCAGAGGTAAGACTTAAGGGGTTCAGAGGAAGAGCTGGGCATCTTCCACCTATTGAGAGCTTCGGGTCCAAGGCTTGTTTGTTTGGGGAAGTGGCACTGGGAGGGTTAACTTTATCCTTGAACCTTTTTCCACTCCTTCCAAATTCCCTTATCCACCCTAAGGTGGCATGGACGAGGGACACTTGAAGGACAGAGTTGTGTTTCAGCCACTAGTAGTAGTGATCATGGTGAGGTTGCTTGGTGTTGGGGACTAGGAATTATAGTTGTGTTTTCTTTAATTTTTTTCATTTACTTGTATATTTTGTGTGTGCATATGGACATCAGAAGACAACTTGTGACCATTCATTCTTGGTTCTTTCATTCTACCATATGGGGACCCACGAGTCAAACTCAGGCTTGGCAAAAAAAGGACCTTTATCCACTGAGTCACCATCAGGCCTCTCTCTCTCTCTCTCTCTCTCTCTCTCTCTCTCTCTCTCTCTCTCTCTCTCCCTCCCTCCCTCCCTCCCTCTCTCTCTCTCTCTTTCTCTATCTATCTATCTATCTATCTCTCCTTTTAACCCAAAAGTATAGTGATTTTTTAATTTGAAAAAATTCATGAGGGTAGGTGGTGTAACTTAGAGGTAAAGCACTTGCCCAGCATGTGTAAGGCCTCAAGTTCAATCCACAGCAAGACACACACACACACACACACACACACACACACACACACACACACTCAATAGTGCCTAGAGCCAGAGCAATTATGAAGTGAATTCACACACTCCTCCCAATTTTTTTGCACAGTCTCACATTGCCCAGGCTAACCTTGAGTGTGTTACCATACCCGGTATATTGAGATCTGGATCTCATGCAAGGCAAACAAAATACTCTACAAACAACTACATCTGCAAACCTGTTAAGCATCATTTTGGAAGGGTCAATTTAGCAAGAACTAATAAAAATTAAAATCTATATATTCTTAAGTACGGAATCCCACTTCTGGAAATCTGACAATAGAAGTGAAGGTACTAGTTATGGGTGTCTAAGGGGATTTATCACATAATTCTTTGTCATGTTTAGAGATGGGAGAGTGGAAGATAAATCTTTTTTTTTTTTAAGATTTATTTATTTACTACATATACAGTGCTCTGCCTACACTACATATATGCCTGCACACCAGAAGAGGGCACTAGATCTCATTATAGATGGTTATGAGACATCACGTGGTTTCTGGGACTTGAACTCAGGACCTCTGGAAGAGCAGCCTAGAGGATAAATCTTAAGCTTTTATATTAAAAGAAACGGAGGATTCCAAGATGGCGCCGACCATTAAGCCACGTACCTGATCTACTCCAAGGAGACCAGAGACATAAGTGGAGCAACAGATTGCTGGACTTTGAGAACTGTAGGTGAGTGGGGGCCGAAAGGCTGCAGACCAAACAAGAGGCCTACCCTCCTGGGTCAAGCAACATCCTGGAGGTGCTAAACGCACTCCCCAAACTCTGAAACGGAAGCCACATGCAAACTGCAGCCTGTATATAAAGCACAGACTCGCTGTTTGGGGAGGGGATTTTCCAGAGTCCCCAGCCAGAGGAGTCTCAGTGAAGAGGGTGAATCTGCCCTAGGATTCCTCCTTCCACACCACCCCAAACTGCGGAGGTCACCCGCCTAGGCTGAGTGGAAACACAGGCGACAGGACCCAACAGAGACAGCTAAAGTGGGACTGCAGCTTGCTGGCCATCCAGGGCCCAACCTAACACCAATCACAGTGCACTGAGCCTGCAAACAGTGGCAGTGAGAAATCAGCTTGAACTGCTTCCACAGACCTATCGGGAGACGTGGGTCTTGCCTAGAGCGATAGCTGAACTTCTTAGCCCTGCATGAAGACCTGGTTCCGAGGGCTTCCACCAGAGCTCTGCAACCCTATTGTTCCTACCCAGCCGCAAGGCACTGGTCCTACGCTCCCCGCTCCCCGAACAAGAAAGCCCAGCTAGGGATCCTGGCCCAAGCAAGGCAGGCACTCTCACGTTATCAGGAGATGCGACGTGGATGGGTCGTGTTTGCAGTGTCTAACTGCTGACCTAGAGTGTGAGTGGACCATCATAGCCCAGCGGGAAGATCTGGTTCCGTGGACGACCGCCAGAGCTCTGCAACCCTAGTCTTACTAACCGCCCAGCCGCAAGGCACTGGCCCTGCTCTCCCTGCTCCCTGAACAAGAGAGCCCAGCTGAGCTGGCCCAGCGCTCCCTGCTCCCCGAACGAGAGAGTGAAGCTGTGGATCCTGGCCCGAGCAAGGCAGGCACTCTCACTTTATCAGGAGACGAAAAGAGGGTCTTGCTTGCAGTGTCTAATTGCTGACCAAGAGCGACCTTGGTCCTTCCTAGCATATAGTACTGGGAGAGGTTGGGCACTGCTACAGGGTATAGACGCAGAGCTAAAAGACAGCTACACCCCCAGAAGATCTGATCTACCTGGGGTCTTGACTACAAAGCCACAGGAAGGACAGGCAGCTGGGATCAACCTACTCAGCCAGAACGTTTGTGTGCGGACCTTATTCTAGGTCCCAAGACTGCTGATCTGAATTACAGCAGTAAAGTCCAAACAGATATCTACTTTGGCTGGCTCAGCCTGGAGCCCAGGGTGCAGAGGAAAATCACCAGGAGTGAAACTGGATCACCTACCTGTTCCACAGAAATATGCCCTGATCCCCACAGGCAAGAGCACCTGACCCATAATCAGTCATCAATTAACCACTCTCAACCAGTGAAGGTCACTACAAAATACCTTCCAACATCAGAGCCATCAAAATGACAAGACGACAGTGAAAGAATGCTATCAAAAACCAAAACAGTTTGGCATCTCCGGATCCCAACATTCCCAATGAAAACAACCTAGAGAACCTAACAGCAATGGATAGGCAGGAAAATGACTTTAAGTCCTTAGTAAAGAAGATGATAATGGAAGAAACAAATAAAATCTGTAAACAAATGCAGGAGGAGGCAAACAAGAGGGCTGAAGAGTTAAAAGAGTCATATAAAGAGGCACTTGAAGAATTTCAGAAAAATATAAATAACCAGATGATGAAAATCATTAAAACAGTCCAAGACATGAAGATAAAAATGGAAGCTATGATGCAGGAACACACAGAAGAAAAACATGATCAAGAGGCTTCAAAGAAGAAAGCAAGCATCTCAGAGGTGGCCTTATCTAACAGATTGCAAGAAATGAAAGAACGAATATTGGGACTTGAAGATACAATCGCAGAACTGGAAACAACCATTCAGGGAAATGCTAAATCTGAAAAATTCCTGACACTGACCATACAAGAATTAAAAGACACCATGAAAAGACGAAACATGAGAATAATTGGGATAGAGGAAAGGGATGATGCCGACTCCACAGCCCAGAACATATCTTTAATCAAATAATGAAAGAAAATTTCCCCAATTTGAAGAAGGAGATGCATACGAGCATACAAGAGGCCTTCAGAACACCAAATAGAATAGACCTGAAAAGAAAATCTTCCTGCCACATAATAATAACAACACAAAATATACAGAACAAGGAAAAAATATTGAAAGTGGCAAGAGAAAAAGGTCAAGTAACATATGAAGGCAAACTTATCAGAATTACTCCTGACTTCTCAGCAGAGACCATGAAAGCCAGAAGGGCCTGGACAGAGGTGCTGCAAACCCTAAGAGAACACAGATACCAGGCAAGACTACTATATCCAGCAAAATTGTCAATAACCATTGACGGAGAAGACAAGATATTCCATGACAAAAACAAATTCAAACAGTACCTAGCCACAAATCCGGCTTTACAGAAGTTACTAGAAGGAAAACTCCACCCCAACTGGTCAAACTACAACCAAAGCTACATAGGAAATAGGTAACTATACCATTGCAAAATCACAACCTCACAAAATCTTGACTGTTACAAATACCAAAAATGAAGGGACTTACCAATCACTGGTCATTAATATCTCTCAATGTCAATGATCTCAATTCTCCAATAAAAAGACACAGACTAACAGAGTGGATGCATAAACATGACCCAACATTCTTCTGCATTCAAGAAACACACCTCAACCACAAGGACAGACATTGCCTCAGAATAAAAGGTTGGGGAAAAATATTCCAAGCAAATGGTCACAAGAAACAAGCTGGGGTAGCCATTCTAATATCTAATAAAATAGACTTTCAACGAAAATTAGTCAAAAGAGATGAGGATGGACACTTCGTACTCATCAAAGGTAAAGTCAACCAAGAAGACATCACGATTTTGAACATATATGCTCCGAATACAAGGGCTCCCACTTTTGTAAAAGACCTATTAACAAAGCTTGCCCCACCCATCGATACCCACACATTAATAGTGGGAGATTTCAACACCCCATTTTCACTCAAGGCTAGGTCTTTGATTAAAAAACTAAGCCGGGAAATAACCTCATTAACCAATGTCATGAAGGAAATGGATCTAACAGATATCTACAGAACTTTCCACCCAAACGCTAAGGAGTATACCTTTTTCTAAGCACCCCATGGAACATTCTCTAAAATTGATCACATAGTTGGTCATGAAGCAAACCTCAACAGATACAAGAAGATTGAAATAATACCTTGTATCTTATCAGATCACCATGGTCTAAGGCTGGAGTTCAACAGCAACAGAAATAACAAAAAGCATTCTAACAGGTGGAAACTAAACAACTTTCTACTTAATGGCACATGGGTCATGGAAGAAATAAGGGAAGAAATAAAAGACTTCCTGAAATTCAATGAAAATGATGGAACAATATACCCAAATTTGTGGAACACATTGCAAGCAGTGCTAAGAGGAAAATTCATAGCATTAAGTGCCTTTCAAAAGAAAATGGAATCATCCCACATAAACAACTTAACAACACATCTGGAAGCTCTAGAAAAAAAAGAAGCAGAAACACCCAAGAGGAGTAGACGCCTAGAAATAATCAAACTCAGGGCTGAAATCAATAAATTAGAAACAAAGAGAACAATCCAAAGAATCAACAAAACCAAGAGCTGGTTCTTTGAGAAAATTAACAAGATAGACAAACCGTTAGCCAATCTAACTAAAAGACAGAGAAACACTATCCAAATTAACAAAATCAGAAATGAAAAGGGAGACATAACAACAGACACCGATGAAATACAAAGAATCGTAAGAACCTACTTTAAGGGCATTTATGGCACAAAATTTGAAAATTCAAGGGAAATGGACAAATTTCTCGACTGATTCCATTTGCCAAAATTGAACCAAGACCAGATAAACAAATAAAATAGTCCTATTTCACCTATAGAAATAGAAGCAACCATTGATAGTCTCCCAACCAAAAAAAGCCCAGGGCCAGATGGTTTCAGTGCAGAATTCTACCAGTCCTTCAAAGAGGAGATAATACCGATACTATTCAAGCTATACCAAAAAATAGAAATGGACAGAATATTACCAAATTCCTTCTATGAGGCCACAGTCACATTGATACCTAAACCTCACAAAGATCCAACAAAAAAAGAGAATTTCAGACCAATTTCTCTTATGAACATTGATGCAAAAATACTCAACAAAATTCTCGCAAAGCGAATACAACAGCATATCAAAGATATCATTCACCATGACCAGGTAGGCTTCATTCCAGGCATGCAGGGATGGTTTAACATACGGAAATCCATCAATGTAATCCACCATATAAACAAACTGAAAGAGAAAAACCACATGATCATCTCTTTAGATGCAGAAAAAGCATTTGACAAAATCCAATGCCCATTTATGTTTAAAGTTCTGGAGAGATCGGGAATACAAGGCATTTATCTAAACATAATAAAGGCTATATACAGCAAACCAACAGCCAACATTAAATTAAATGGAGAGATACTCAAGGAAATCCCTCTAAAATCGGGAACCAGACAAGGCTGCCCTCTGTCCCCATATCTCTTCAATATAGTTCTTGAAGTTCTAGCCAGAGCAATAAGACAGCAAAAGGAGATCAAGGGGATCCAAATGGGAAAGGAAGAAGTCAAATTATCCCTATTTACAGATGATATGATAGTGTATATAAGTGACCCCCAAAATTCCACCAGAGTACTCCTACAGCTGATAAACACCTTCAGCAAATTGGCAGGATACAAAATAAACTCAAAAAAGTCAGTAGCTTTCCTGTATACAAATTACAAACATGCAGAGGAAGAAATTAGGAAAACTACTCCCTTCACAATAGCCACAAACAATATAAAATATCTAGGAGTAACTCTAACCAAGCAAGTGAAGGCCTTATTCGAAAAAATTTTCAAACCTCTGAAGAAAGAGATTGAAGATGACATCAGAAGATGGAGGGATTTACCTTGTTCATGGAACGGGAGAATCAACATAGTAAAAATGGCCATCTTACCAAAAGCAATTTACAGATTCAATGCAATCCCTATCAAAATACCTACAAAATATTTTGAAGATATTGAAAAATCAATTCTCAAATTCATATGGAGAAATAAAAAACCCAGAATAGCAAAAAAAAAAAAAAAAAAAAAATCCTATACAACAAAAGATCCTCTGGAGGAATCTCCGTACCTGATATCAAGCTGTACTACAGAGCAACAGTAATTAAAACAGCATAGTACTGGCAAAGCAATAGACTGGTGGGTCAATGGAAACGAATTGAAGACCCAGAGATGAATCCACACACATTTGCTCACTTGATTTTTGACAAAGAAGCCAAATCTATTAAATGGAAAAATGATAGCATCTTCAACAAATCATGCTGGTCTAACTGGATGTCTACAGGTAGAAAAATGCAATTAGACCCTTATTTGTTACCATGCACAAAACTCAAGTCCAAGTGGATTAAAGACCTCAACTTAAAACCAGAGACATTAATTCAGTTAGAGGAAAAAGTGGGGAAGAGCCAGGGACACACAGGCACAGGAACAACTTCCTGAACAGTACACCAACAGCCCAGGCCTTAATGTCAACAATTAATACATGGGACCTCATGAGGCTGAGAAGCTTCTGTAAGGCAGGAGACACTGTCAAGAGAACAAAGCAACAGCCTACAGAATGGGAAAAGATCTTCACCAACCCTTCATCTGAAAAAGGTTTAATATCCAAAATATATAAAGAACTCAAGAAATTAAACACCACAAAACCAAACAACCCAATTGCGAAATGGGGCTTGGAACTTAACAGAGAATTCTCAACAGAGGAATATCAAATGTCTGAGAAACACTTAAAGAAATGCTCATCCTCGTCAGTCATCAGAGAAATGCAAATCAAAACGACACCGAGATTTCATCTTACACCCATCAGAATGGCTAAGATCAAAAACTCAAATGACACCCCATGTTGGCGAGGATGTGGAGAGAGAGGAACACTCCTTCATTGCTGGTGGGAATGCAAACTAGTACAACCACTTTGGAAAGCTATCTGGTGCTTTCTCAGAAAAATGGGAATAGGGCTTCCTCAAGACCCAGCTATCCCGCTCCTTGGAATATACCCAGAAAATGCCCTACCACACAACAGGGACATATGCTCAACCATGTTCATAGCTGCTTTATACATAATAGCCAGAACCTGGAAACAGCCTAAGTGTCCCTCAGTAGAAGAATGGACTAAGAAACTGTGGTACATTTACACTATGGTATACTACTCAGCTATTAAAAACAAGGAATTCCCGAAATTTGTGGACAAATGGATTGATCTAGAAATTATCATAATGAGTGAGTTCACCCAGAAGCAAAAAGAGACAAACAATATAAACTCACTTATATCAAAACACTAGTCCAAGGGATATGTACCATGAAAATCTTTACTTACCAAGAAAGTGGGTCAGAGGGGAGGACATCCTATTGAGACTTTAGGCGAGAGTAGCATGGAAGAATGGGGAAATAGTAAGACCCACAGGGTCCTGGAAACCTACATGAAGATCTTTATGACAGGTAGATCTGGATCCTGGGGTCCTCCTCAAACGAAGGCACCAGCCAAGGAGAATATAGGCAGTAAGCTTCAAACCCCTACCAAGACCTAGCCGACAAACAGGATATTCTTCACCGTTGAGTGGAGAGTGAGATCTGACTCTCACACAAACTCTGGTGCCCCTTTTCTGACCACATCCCCTGGATGGGGAGACCTGGTGGCACTCAGAGGAAGGATAGCAAGTTACCAAGAAGAAACTTGATATTCTAAGAGCATATATAGGGGGAGGAGGTCTCCCTCAATCACAGACATAGGGGAGGGGGGAAGTGGGAGGGAGGGAAGAATGGGAGGAAACAGGGGAAGGGCTAACAATCAAGATGTAATATGAATAAATTAATAAAATTAATTTAGAAAAAAAGAAATGAAATGCTGGGCGTGGTGGTGCACACCTTTAATCCCAGCACTTGGGAGGCAGAGGCAGGTGGATTGCTGTGAGTTCAGAGCTAGCCTGGTCTACAAAGCAAGTGCAGGACAGCCAAGACTACACAGAGAAGCCCTGTCTTGGAAAAAAAAATAGATCCCAAGTGCTTAGTTAGATTAAAGGCATGCACTTCTACACCCAGTCAGCTGTGAATTTTTTAAGGTTAAATTTGAGTGTGCACTTAGACAATAGAGACACCAACAAATGGAAACACTGATTAATTTCAAGGTAAGAGTCTGTGTAAATTGTTTATCTTAGCTTGATTTAACTTTGGTAAGTGGTATGTATCGAAGAATTTCTTTAGCTTTTCCAACTTGGTGGAGTACAGGTTCTCTAAAGTATGTCCTCATGTTCGCATTAATTTCCTTCATGTCTCTTGTTATGGCCCCCTTTTGTTTCTGATTTTTGTTAATTTGGATATTCTCTCTCCACCTTTCAGTTAGTTTGTCTATCTCAATGATTTTTCTCAAGGAAATACCTTGTTGTTTCACTGATTCTTTGTCAGCACAAAGAACCATTTCTATTTCTATCCTCTTCACTTCTATCTTACTGATTTCAGTCTTGAGTTTTATTGTTTCTTGCCTTTTATGCTTATTTTTACAAAACTTTCTTTCTCTTAGTTTCTCTCTTAACCTATCACATTAAATAACTGAGACTCTTTTATATTTGTTTAATAATAAGCTTCACAAGACAATAACTGAGCAGCTATTATTCTATTCTTAACCCTCTAAGCTAATTTGGTGTCCCTCCAAGAATACATCTTGGAGATACTTACAATTTGTAGCTTTCATGTTCCAGCTCCTTCTCCTGATAGCTCTTGGACCTCTGCCCATGGCTGAATCCCCTGGCTGAATCCCCATACTTCGTCTTCTAACTCCTCCTCCCCTGGCTGGTAGGAAGTCCAGCCCTATTCTGTCTCTTGCTCAGCAATTGGCTGTAAGCTGCTTTATTGGCATATCAGGGAGAAAACTGGGGAGCAGTATTTATACAACATTAAGACAGGAGATTCCTGGAACAAGGATTGTAACCAGATATAGGGGGTACAGAAATCAGCATTTGAATTACACAATGACTTTATGCCTACACTTGCCATCCACTCCTCTTGAGTATAATTACTTCTTTTTGTCCTAGAGCTTTCTAATATGCTGTTCTGTTGCAAGTGTGAGAATCTCCAGGTTTTTTTTTCCCATGCAGGCACTTGGTGCTATGAACTTTCCTCTTAGAGCTCCCTTCATTGTGTCCCATAAGTCTTAAGCAGTTTTAGTCATTTCCTTATACTGTTTATGTTTTCATAGATTTCTTGAAGAGATTTGTTTATTTCCTCTTTAAGGATCTCTACCATTTTCATAAGGAGGACTTAAGGTGCTTTTCTTGTACTTCAGGTATGTTGGAATATTCAGGGCCTGTGGTGGTGGTATAGCTAGGCTCTAGTGGAGTCATATTGCTCTGGCTGTTGGTGGCGGGAGGGGGGAGGTTAAAGACATGGTTTCTTTGTGTACCTTGGTTGTCCTGGACTCACTTTGTACACCCGGCCTCAAACTCACAGAAATCTTCCTGCCTCTCTCTCCCAAGTGCTGGGATTACATGCATGTGCCATTGTGCCTGCCTATTGATAGTGTTTTTACACTGGTGTCTAGACATCTGAGATTGGGATAGTTATAAGTCTAGGTGCCAATTTGTCTATGCTGGGTGGGCGTTTTGTTCCTTGGTTTGTTTTCTCTTTGGATTTTTTGGAAAGTGTGATGGCTCTATATTGCCTGGTAGGAAATATTCCTTAGATCTGATAGTTATGTTTACTGGATGTTCCAGGTAATATGTGTTTCTGGTCACTGGGAGCTGATACTTATGAATGGAAACAGGCTAGGAGTCTGAAGGCATTCACAAGAGAGGGGAAACCAAAGTGTTCAACCAGGATCAGCACCTAATTTTATCTCTTTGGAATGGAGGGAGACAGTCAAGAGAGGTCATCCCAAATGGTCTGCTATAGTGCTGGGGATAAGAAAGGAATAAAAGGAGAAAAGATTATCTAAAGACAGCTTAACTGCTTCCCTGGCAGGAATGGTCTGTGTGTTAGCAGGATTGCTAGAAAGGAATGGTCTGTGAGATTCATGAGAGATATTGGTGAAGTGGAGGAGAGGAAGTCTGAAGCCAGTGTTCTGTTGTAGACCTAGGGATGAGACTTGGGGATTGGATTTGAAGGGGAGGAGAGAGTGGTGAAGGTCCTCAGTTGGCTTACCTGTTTCCCTGCCCTCCTTGGCAGATGTGTTCCCAGTGAATGGCAGCTGGTGCTGGAGGCTGGGATAATGGGATGAGCTGGGGGAAAGAAAGTTGGGGGAAGAGACCTCTGTGATTCATTGGAGATGGGGTCAGAGCTGGAGACAGGACTGAAGTGCCCTGGCCCGCCAGGGTTCGACTAATGCTCGGGAGTAGAATTTTCCTGTATAGGGACAGAACACAAGACACGAAGAAGGGGGCAAGTCTGCATTCTGATCAAACTCCGTTTATTGAAAAATTTCACAGAGTTTATATAGGCACAGAGGCATGGGTATTTGTGTAAGCAAGGGTTGCTATGGATACCTAACTCTGGAATGCTCCATCAGGTATCTACCTTTACAGCTGCTATAATTGCAGAGAGAGAAATTCCAGGAAAGGCGTGAAGGATCTGGTTAGTCAGGAAAAAGCTCCTGGAATTGCTGCTTTCAGGCAGCTGGCCTTTAATCTGATCTTATCAGTAGTCTTACCGGAAAAGGAGTAGCTCGGGGGTCTTAGAATGCCCAGCCCCCACAATAAACCACAACAGGTGTCTGACTGCCGACCTACGACAAGGTCAGCTGGTTTCTGGTGGATGGCAGACTCTGAAGAAATAGGAACCTAGGCTCTGACAAGATGGCTGAACATTGGCCATGTAGTCCGTCCTCTACACTGAAGGGATTGGATCTGGAGGAGCAAGAGAGGTGTGGATCTGCTATCAGCCTCCTTGTTGCCCTGCCAGGAGCAATGGGGTGCCTGCTGGCATTGGAGTCTGGGAAAAAGCAATAAGTGGGGAAGTTAGAAGAAGATATCTGGGAGCCACAAGAGATGAGAAAGGGGGTCAGGGAAGGCTCCCACAGATGCCCCTCTGCAGTGCTGGGGATGAGGTTGTTATCACCTCTTATTGCTTTTGTTTTTATTTTATTTCATTTGTTCATTTTACATCCCAACTGTAGCTCCCTCTCTTGTTGCCTCCTGGTCCCACCCTCTCTTCCTCATACCCTTCCACTAGTCTTCAGAAAGGGGGAGCCCTCCTCCCCTAACACCTGACCTCAGCCTATCAAGTTTCATCTGCACAATCTATTTTCTCTTCTATTGTGGCCTGGCAAGGCCATCCCGCCAAGGGAAAGTGATCCAAAAGTGGGCCCCAGAGTCCATGTCAGAAGTAGTTCCTACTCCACATATAATGGGACCCAAAAAGACACTGTGCTGCTTATTTGCTGCATCTGAGCAGAGGGTCTCGGCACTAAGCCATGCATGGTCCTTGGTTGGTGCATCAGTCTCTACAGCACCCCTCTCCTCCACCTGGAGTTCTTGAGTCCTATGGTCTCCTTGCGGAGCTCCTGCCCCCTTCAGTCTTTCTATCACCCCAACTCTTCTATAAGACTCCCTACGCTCCACCCAGAATTTTGGGTGTGAGTCTCAGCATCTGATTTTATCCCCTGATGGATGGAGTCTTTCAGAGGACCTCTACAGTAGACTCCCATCCTGTTCCTTGTCTTCAACTTCTTCTGGTGTCTATTCTATTTGGCCTTCTGAATGAGAATTAAGCATTCTCTCTAGGAACCTCCTTATTATTTAGCTTTTTTAGGTCTGTGTATTGTAGTGGGTTTTTCCTGTATTATGTGGCTAATATCAGCTTATAAGTGAGCATATGCCATGTGTGTCTTGGGTCTGGGTTACCTCAGTCAGGATGATCATTTCTAGTTCCATCCATTTCCCTGCAATTTTCAAGAGTTCCTTCTTTTTAATAGCTGAGTAGTATTCCCTTGCGTAAATGTACCACAGTTCCTTATCCATTCTCTGGCTGAGGGACATCTAGGTTGTTTCCATTTCTGTGCACTATGAATAAAGCTGCTATAAACATAGTTGAGCAAATGTTCTTGTTCTATGGTGGAGCATCTTTTGGGTATATTCCAAGGAGTGGAATAGCTGGGTCTTGCAGTATCCCTATTCCCAATTTTCTGAGAAAGCATCAGATTGATTTCCAAAGTGGTTGTACAAGTTTGAGCTCCCACCAGCAATGGAGGAGTGTTCAAAAATAGAGAAAAAATAAAATAGGACTTCAGGAAGTCTTATGAGTGTCATTTGTACAAAAAAAACTGGCTGTCAAATCTCTGGCCTTATTTGGCAACAGAGAACTCATCCCAAAGGGAGGCTTGAGGAGTGGAATCAAAGTGGTAAAAGCTTCAGTTGGAGTTCTCACTTTGTTGCTCATCAGAGAATTCATATGGAAGAGAAATCCCATGTTTGGCTTAAGTAAGAAAAATCACTGGAGTGCTTTACTACATACCATACAAATCGCTCAAAAAAGAGTTACCATTAGTGTCATCATGATGGAATACACTACATCCAAAATTCTCACATCCCAGAGCATCAAAGAACTCATATTCTATGATTACAGATACACACACACACACTCAATGCTATAAAGTTGAGAAATCTTTCAAATGGAGGTCTTGCTTCCTTGTTATATACTTATAAAATCCAGTCAGTACAAAGCACATGAATTAATATGAAGAAGTTTCCAACAGATCATCTAACCTTTTAGATTACCAGAAAACCTCTCACTAGACAATAATCCTACACATGTAATGAGTGAAGAAGTATTTGGGGGAAAATACTGTATTCACACTGAGTATTAGCCAACTCATTGAAGAAGAAAAGTTTGGGTATTACTTTTCAGTGTTGTGGCACAGGGTCAATCTTTGATCTCATAACACAGTCAGATGAAAAGTGATCAACACAAATGGTGTTCTTTAAATCACATATTTCTAAAGTGGAAGAAAGTATTACAAGGGCAAGAAGATTCATAGTCTATACATGAGTAACAAGAAAGTTGTTCGTCAGAATACTATATAACTGACGGAAACACTGAAAGCGTAATTAAATATATCGACTTCTTGCTTACTAAGACACACAACCACTTGGACCAACTTCTCTAGTCGCTAATCTGGTTTATGAAGATTCCACATGACATAATTGTGTTTCAAAAGTAAGGTGTACATAACTATGTTGCCAGTTTAAAGTGAATTTTCCCATGGATCAGAAAACAAAAGAATGAGAGTAGAATGAGTAAATGATTTTTCTTAAATATTTAAACATCCATATGATCACTCAACAATGCATTTGTTTTGTTTTGGTTTTGTTTTGGAAATGGGGTCTATATAACCTTAGATGTCCTGGAACTCTCTACAGGGTCTAGAGTACCATTCGGTTCAGGGAGATCCATCTACTTCCTGAATGCTGGGGTTAAAGGCATATTGCCACCACAGCCAGGTCCTACAGTATTTTTTAAGCAACAAGATAGGTTCTTCTTGATACATTAATCAGAAATGTGGCTTTTCCAAGATGAAGTTTAGTCATTGCACTCAGGATATGCTAACCCCTGCAATTTCTCCAGATGCAGGTTGTGGTAGTGGAGGATTGCATTTGTGTTCTCTTCTTTAGGAAAAAATAAACAAAACAAAAAGAGAATTGGGGGAGGTGCCTCATTGTTTAAAAGCACTGTATGCTCTAGGGTTAACTCCCACATGGCAGCTCAAAACCATCCATAACTTCAGCTCCAAAAGATCCAATACCCTCTTCTGGTCTCTGTGGACACAGAACACAGGTAGCGCACAGATACACATACGGTAAAAACATCCGCACACTTAAAATAATAAAATAATTTTTTAAACAACAATAAAGCTTTTAAAAAAGAATTGGAATACAGCTTAGTTTCAGAGCACTTTCCTAAAAGGTAATCGTTCTGGGTTCAATCCACAGCATCTCAAGAAATAAAAGAAATGGAGAGAGATTGAAGACAGCTTGTTTGCCAGCGGCCTCAACAACGAAGGACAAAGAACTAAAAACTGAATGCTGCTAACCTCCTATAAGGACTAGTAGATTCTGTCATCTATAAGTTCTCCAGAGACTTTATCAATGAAGACTCATCAATTATGGATGACAGGGTTGGGGAGAAAACACTGAAAAGTTGTCAGGGTGGTGCAAAGGGTATGTGTATATAGCTTGTACACAAGGGCATGGCATTTACTCAGGGCTTTTTACATAATGATCATTTCACGTGGCTGAAGTGGTGAGAGATGCTGGAACCTCAAATGGAAGCTTCATCCCCTTGTTCATGTTTCACCTAACAGGAGTAGCTGGCAAGAAACCAAAGCAAGATTCTTTCCATGGCCATTATGGCACTTTCTGGAATTTGGAAGTGGGCTATTTTTTTTCTGGCTTCCTAGATCACAGGCTTTTAATTAGGTTTCGCTTGTCCCAAGAGGCTCTGTTAGGAGCCATAGGACCCTGCCTGACCTGCCCCAGCTGGCTGAGAGGCCCTGCTGGCTGAAAGCCACAGCTGTCTGCATGCTTGAGATAAACATTATGCCTGGCAACCACAGAAGATCCAGCCTGGCCTTGAGAAAGAGAACATTCAGTGTATCACGCTTTCTGAGTAATCGCCCTTCCCCCATCTGTTGCCCTTGGGGCCTGGCCCAGAAGATTCTGTAACTTTCCACTGCATTCCTTCCTGCCCCTACCCTCCCTGAGGCTTACTTTGAATTTGAACACCCCCTTACAATAAACGGCTCTTGACAAGCAATGTTTACTTGAGCCCTGTCATCTCTCTCGCCTGTTCTTTATCCACAGGCCGCGACCCTCCTCGCCCCCCGAATAACTGGACCCGCGGTCGGGTCAAGTGGCGCCCAAACGTGGAGCTCGAGGCATGGGTCATCCCCGGACAGAAAAGGGATCCCCACTTGGTTTTTCATGACTCGTCCCGCATACCCGGCTGGTCTTCTCATTAGGTAAGTCATCCGTCCGCATTTTCTCAAGAATGGGCCATTCGAGGATCCAAGATGGCGGCAAGCAGTGTGGACTGTGTTTGGAGGCTCCAATGAACAATTCAGGGATTTTCACAGATTTCTGAGCCAGGAACACCGAGGGCCGAACATCACGGCAGCAGGAGTGCTCCACGGTTCGGAGGGACCAGGGTGCGGAGGACCTGCGTGCCCCTGCACACGGGAGGAGCATGGAGTTTCTCTGATCGGAGTGGCAGCGGCAGAGGCAGCAGCATCAGCGGCACCAGCATCGGTGGCTGAGGTTTGCAGCTCATAGCCTTCCGGTGGAGGCGATTGGTGTGGTGGCTGGTGGGAGTTGCTGCGGGAGAGGGGACTCAGGGCAGGATTTGGGTCGCGTGGAGCCTTCGGACCCAGACTAGACTCGGCGGACAGTTCGGCCCCAGAGTCACGGGTACTGGCCCAGCCCAGCAAGCAATTCTGCCTGAGGCACTAACTCAGCTTCGGCCACAGCTCCCCTGCTGTGGTGCAGGCTTAGCTGAGCGCGCAGCTCCACACTAGGCAGCACCTCAGCTCAGCGGCAGCTCCCCTTCGGTGACTCAATCTGGGCGGAGCACATGGTTCCAACACCGGCGCTAACTCAGAGCAGCTGCAGCTCTCCTGCTGTGGCGCAGGCTGGACAGAGCGCTCGGTTCCACCAGCTCTAAGACTCTGGTTGGACACAGTGTGCAGTTTGAATCCAGATTTCCTGGCTGAGATTGGTGGTCGGATCAGGCCCTGAGTCAATAACTGACCACAGCACGCACTTTGGGCCAAAAGGCCCTAGCGGAGCTTGGTGGGTAGTCCCAGCCCAAAAATTCTGGCTGGACCCTGTGTGCATTTGGGGCCCAGAATCCCTAGCTGAGCTTGGCAGACGGTTCAGGCCCTGAGAATCTAGCTGAGTTCGGCCCGTGGTTCGAGCCCAGTGTTCCTGGCTGGACTTGGCAGGGAACACAGAAGGCTGTGGATACCTTGGCCTGACCCAACGCTCATTCAGAGACCCAGAAAAATTGCAGGATCCACAGCACAGGGGGGCTGAAGATCACTGGCTGTGAGAGACCAGAACAACAGGGCTAACCTCCTAACATCCACACCAGAGAAGCTTTGAGCTCGCAGCCTAGGGAAATCGTGAGAAAAAAAGTGAATCTATCATCAGACACCCTCCATCCAACTCTGGAAGCTACCCAATAAAAACAAAGATGGCAAGATGTCTAAAGGACACCGAAAAAGCATACACAGAAAAACCCAAAACAACATGGCGTCTCCAGTTTCCAGCTATCCCAAAGAAAACAACCCAGAGAACTCAAATACAACGGAAATACAAGAAAATGACCCCAAATCCTTAGTAATGAGGATGATAATGGAGGAAACAAATAAAATTCATAATCAAGTGCAGGAAGACGCAGCCAAACAGGTGAGAGACATAAAAGAAGCACATAGAGTGGAACTGGAAAAATTGCAGGAAAATACAAACAACCAGATGAAAGAAATAAATAAGACGGTTCAAGCTCTGAAGACCTATAAAGAGGCAATGGAAGAAACTCAGGAATACACAAAAAATCAGATGAAAGAAATCAAAAAATCAGTTCAAGATCTGAAAATGAAAATGGATTCAATGATAAACACACAGACAGAAGAAAAACGAGAATGTGAGACCTCAGAGAAGAAGGTGAGCAACACAGAGGTGAGCTTTTCTAACAGAATCCAAGAGATGGAAGAACGAATCTCAGGGCTAGAAGATACAATCCCAGATATTGAATCAACCATTAAAGAAAATGCCAACTCTGGAAAACTCCTGACACAAAACATCCAAGAAATTAAGGACACCATGAAAAGAAGAAATCTGAGGATAATAGGCATTGAAGAAAGAGAAGACATCAGACTCCAGGGCTCAGAAACTATTCTCAACAAAATCATAGAAGAAAATTTCCCCAATCTAAAAAAAGAAATGCCTATAGACATACAAGAGGCCTACAGAACACCAAATAGAATTGACCAGAAAAGAAAAACTGCCTGCCACATAATAATCAAAACACAAAACATGCAGAACAAAGAAAAAATATTAAAAGCTGCAAGGGAAAAGGGCCAAATAACATTTAATGGTAAACCTATCAGAATTACACCTGAATTCTCAGCAGAGACCATAAAAGCCAGAAGGGCCTGGACAGAGATCCTGCAAACCCTAAGAGACCACAGATGCCAGGACAGATTACTTTACCCAGCAAAATTATCAATAACCATTGATGGAGAAAACAAAATATTCCATGACAGAAACAAATTCAAACAGTACCTATCCAGAAATGCAGCTTTACAGAAGGTACTAGAAGGAAAACTCCATCCCAAAGGGTCAAGCTACAACCAGAACTACCCAGGAAATAGATAACTATCCCATGGCAAAAACACAACTACACAAACTCTCAACTAGAAACAACATCAAAATTAAGACTCTTAACAGTCACTGGTCATTAATATCTCTCAACAGCAATGGCCTCAATTCTCCAATAAAAAGACACAGACTAACTGAATGGGTACATAAACAAGATCCAACATTCTTCTGCATCCAAGAAACACATCTCACCCATAATGAAAGGCATTACCTCAGGGTAAAAGGTTGGAAAAAATATTCCAAGCAAATGGTCACAAGAAGCAAGCAGGTGTAGCCATTTTAGTATCGAACAAAATAGACTTTCAACCAAAATTAATCAAAAGGGATGAGGAAGGACACTTCATACTCATCAAAGGTAAAGTCAACCAAGGTGACATCACAATTCTGAACATCTATGCTCCCAATACAAGGGCACCCACATTTGTAAAAGATCTCCTAAAAAAACTTAAACCACACATCGATCCCGACACAATAATAGTGGGAGACTTCAACACCCCACTCTCACTGAAGGATAAGTCATTGAAACAGAAACTAAGCCGAGAAATAACATCATTAACCAATGCCATGGGTCAAATGGATCTAACAGATATCTATAGAACCTTTCACCCAAACAAGAAAGAATACACCTTCTTCTCTGCACCCCATGGAACCTTCTCCAAAATTGATCACATTGTAGGTCACAAAGCAAGCCTCAATAGATACAAGAGGATTGAAATAATACCTTGTATCCTATCAGATCACCATGCTCTTAGGCTGCAATTCAACAACAACAGAAATAACAAAAAGCCTACACGTACGTGGAAACTAAACAACTCTCTGCTAAATGACACCTGGGTCAGGGAAGAAATAAAGAAAGAAATCAAGGAGTTTCTGAATTTCAATGATAATGAAGAAACAACATACCCAAATTTGTGGGATACATTGAAAGCAGTGCTAAGAGGAAAATTCATAGCACTAAGTGCCTTTAAAAAGAAATTGGAAACATCGCACATAAGCATCTTAACAACACAACTGGAAGCCCTAGAAAAAAAAAGAAGCAGAAACACCCAAGAGGAGTAGACGCCTGGAAATAATCAAACTCAGGGCTGAAATTAACAAATCAGAAACTAAGAAAACAGTCCAAAGAATCAACAAAACCAAAAGCTGGTTCTTTGAGAAAATCAACAAGATAGACAGACCGTTAGCCAAACTAACTAAAAGGCAGAGAGACAGTACTTAAATCAACAAAATCAGAAATGAAAAGGGAGACATAACAACAGACACTGAAGAAATTCAAAGAATCATAAGATCCTACTTTGAAGGCATATATGCCACAAAATTTGAAAATCTAAGGGAAATGGATGATTTTCTTGATCAATTTCACTTGCCAAAGTTGAATGAAGAACAGATAAACAAGCTAAATAGTCCCATTTCCCCTACAGAAATGTAAGCAATCATCGATGGTCTCCCAACCAAAAAAAGCCCAGGGCCAGATGGTTTCAGTGCAGAATTCTACCAGACCTTCAAGGGCGAGCTAATACCGATACTATTCAAGCTACTCCAAAAGATAGAAATGGATGGAACATTACCAAATTCATTCTATGAGGCCATAGTCTCATTGATACCTAAACCTCACAAAGATTCAACAAAGAAAGAGAATTCCAGACCAATTTCTCTTATGAACATAGATGCAAAAATACTAAATAAAATACTTGCAAAACGAATACAGGAACACATCAAAGATATCATTCATCATGACCAAGTAGGCTTCATTCCAGGCATGCAGGGATGGTTTAATATACAGAAATCCATCAATGTAATCCACCATATAAACAAACTGAAAATAAAAAACCACATGATCATCTCCTTGGATGCAGAGAAAGCATTTGATAAAATCCAACACCCATTCATGTTTAAAGTTTTAGAGAGATTGGGGATACAAGGCTATATACAGCAAACCAATAGCCAAAATCAAAGTAAATGGTGAGATACTCAAGGAAATTCCTCTAAAATCGGGAACAAGGCAAGGCTGCCCACTCTCTCCATATCTCTTCAATATAGTACTAGAATTTCTAGCCAGAGCAATAAGACAACAAAAGGAGATCAAGGGTATCCAAATAGGAAAGGAGGAAGTCAAATTATCCCTATTTGCAGATGATATGATAGTGTACATAAGTGACCCTCAAAATTCCACCAGAGAACTCCCAAAGCTGATAAACACTTTCAGCAAATTGGCTGGATACAAAATGAACTCAAAAAAGTCTGTAGCCTTCCTATACACAAATGACAAGCTGGCAGAGGAAGAAATTAGGAAAACCACACCCTTCACATTAGCCGCAAGCAATATAAAATATCTAGGAGTTACCCTAACTAAGCAAGTGAAGGACTTGTATGAAAAAAAATTTCAAAACTCTGAAGAAAGAGATTGAAGATGACCTGAGAAGATGGCATGATCTTCCTTGCTCATGGATTGGGAGAATTAACATAGTAAAAATGGCCATCCTACCAAAAGCAATCTACAGATTCAATGCAATCCCTATCAAAATACCTACACAATTTTTTAAAGACATTGAAAGTTCAATTCTGAACTTCATATGGAAAAACAAAAAACCCAGAATAGCTAAAACAATCTTGTACAATAAAAGGTGCTCCGGAGGAATCTCCATACCTGATCTCAAACTATACTATAAAGCAATAGTAATTAAAACAGCATGGTACTGGCACAGCAACAGGCGGGTTGATCAGTGGAATCGAATCGAAGACCCAGATATGAATCCACACACATATGGTCACTTGGTTTTTGACAAAGAAGCCAAATCCATTCAATGGAAATAGGATAGCATTTTCAAAAAATGGTGCTGGTCTAACTGGACGTCTATGTGTAAAAAAATGAAACTCGACCCATATTTGTCACCTTGCACAAAACTCAAATCCAAGTGGATTAAAGACCTCAACATAAAACCAGAGACACTAAGCCACATAGAGGAAAAAGTGGGAAAGAGCCTGGAACATATTGGCACAGGAGACACCTTCCTGAACAGAACACCAACAGCCCAGGCCTTAATGTCAACCATAAATAAATGGGACCTCATGAGGCTGAGAAGCTTCTGTAAGGCAGGAGACACTGTCAAGAGAACAAAGCGACAGCCTACAGACTGGGAAAAAATCTTCACCAACCCCACATCTGACAAAAGTCTAATATCCAAAATATATAAAGAACTCAAGAAATTAAGCACCACCAAACCAAATAACCCAATTGAGAAGTGGGGCTTGGAACTAAACAGAGAATTCTCAACAGAGGAGTATCAAATGGCTGAGAAACACTTAAAGAAATGCTCAACCTCCTTAGTCATCAGGGAAATGCAAATCAAAACAACTCTGAGATTCCATCTTACACCCATCAGAATGGCTAAGATCAAAAATTCAAGCGACACCACATGCTGGCGAGGATGTGGGGAGAGAGGAACACTCCTTCATTGCTGGTGGGAATGCAAACTAGTACAGCCACTTTGGAAATCTATCTGGTGCTATCTCAGAAAAATGGGAATAGGGCTTCCTCAAGACCCAGCTATTCCACTCCTTGGAATATACCCAGAAGATGCTCCAGCACACAACAAGAAAATTTGCTCAACCATGTTCATAGCAGCCTTATTCATAATAGCCAGAACATGGAAACAGCCTAAGTGTCCCTCAGTAGAAGAGTGGATAAAGAAACTGTGGTACATATACACTATGGAATACTACTCAGCTATTAAAAACAAGGAATTCCCGAAATTTGTGGATAAATGGATTGAGCTAGAAATGATCATAATGAGTGAGTTAACCCAGAAGCAGAAAGAATCAAATGGTATATACTCACTTATATCTGCATACTAGCCCAAGGGGCATGTCCCACGAAAGCTTTCACTTACCAGGAAACTGGGACAGAGGGGAGGGCATCCTATTGGGACTCTAAATGAGAGACGCATGGGAGAATACCAAAATAAAAGGATACAGAGGGTCCTAGAAATCTACAAGTAGAACAATATGATAGGCAGATTTGGGCCCAGGGGTCCCACTCAAACTAAGGCACCAGCCAGGGACAATACAGGAGGTAAACTTTAAACCCCTTCCCAGATCTAGCCAATGGTCAGAACATTCTCCACACTTGAGTGGAGAGTGTGATATGACTTTCTCACGTACTCTGGTGCCTCACATTTGACCATGTCCCCTGGAGGGGGAGAACTGGTAGCCCTCAGAGGAAGGACAGCAGGTAGCCAAGAAGAGACTTGATACCCTATGAGAATATACAGGGGGAGGTAATCCCCCTCAGGAACAGTCATAGGGGAGGGGAATAAAGAAAAATGGGGGGGAGGAGGAATGGGAGGATACAAGGAATGGGATAAACATTGAGATGTAACAAGAATAAATTAATAAAATTTTTTTTAAAAAAAGAAGGGCTAATACCAATACTCTTCAAACTACTCCACAAAATAGAAATGTATGGAATTTTACCCAAATTCATTCTTTGAGGCCACAGTTACCTTGATACCTAAACCTCACAAAGACCCAAAAAGAAAGAGAACTTCAGACCAATTTTTCGTATGAACATTGATGCAAAAATACTCAATAAAATACTCTCAAACAGAATCCAAGAACACATCAAAGATATCATTCACCATGATCAAGTAGGCTTCATCCTAGGCATACAGGGATGGTTCAATATATGGAAATCCATCAATCTAATCCACCATATAAACAAACTGAAAGAAAAAAAAACACATGATCATTGCCTTAGATGCCCCCTCAAAAAAAAGCATCTGAAAAAATCCAACACCCATTCATGTGTAAAGTCTTGGAGGATCAGGGATGCAAGGCATATACTTAAACATAATAAAGGCTATATACAGCAAGCCAATATCAAACATCAAATTAAATGGAAAGAAATTTCACTAAAATCAGGGACTAGACAAGGCTGCCCACTCTCTCCTTATCTCTTCAATATAGTACTTCAAGTTCTAGCTAGAGCAATAAGACAACAAAAGGAGATCAAGGGGATCCACATAGGAAAGGAAGAAGACAGATGATCCCTATCTGCAGATGATACATCAGTGTATATAAGTGACCCCAAAATTCAATCAGAGAACACTTACAGCTGATAAACACCTTCAGCAAAGTGGTTGCATACAAAATCAACTCAAACAAGGCAGTAGCCCTCCTATATACAAATGACAAAAGGGCTCAGAAAGAAATTAGGGAAAATACACCCTTCACAGTAGCCACAAGTAATATAAATACCTCAGTGTAACTCTAACCAAGCAAGTGAAAGACTTGTATGAAAAAAACTTCAAGTCTTTGAAAAGAGAAACTGAGGAAGATATCAGAAGATGGAAAGATCACCATGTTCATGAATAGGGAGAATCAACATAGTAAAAATGGGCATCTTACCAAAAGCAATCTGCAGAGTCAATGCAATCCCTATCAAAATACCTACACAATTTTTAAAGACCTTGAACGATCAATTCTCAACTTCAGGTGGAAAAAAAAACAAAAAATAAAATAGCAAAACAATCCTGTACAATAAAAGATCCTCCAGAGGAATCGCCATCCCTGATCTCAGGCTGTATTATAGACCAACAATAATTAAAATAGCATGGTACTGGCATAGAAATTGGCTGGTTGATCAATGAAATTGAATCAAAGACCCATAAATAAATCCTTACACCTATTGACACTTGATTTTTGACAAAGAAGCCAAAACCATACAATGGAAAAACGATAGCATCTTCAACATATGGTGCTGGTCTAACTGGATGTCTACATGCAGGAAAATGCAAATAGACCAATATTTATCACCCTGCACAAAACTAAAGTCCAAGTGGATTAAAGATCTCAACATAAAACCAAACACACTAAATCTGTTAGAAGAAAAGGTGGGAAGATCTTTGAGCTCATTGGCACAGGAGACAACTTCCTGAACAGAACACCAACAGCTCAGGCTCTACGATCAACCGTTAATAAATGGGATCTCATGAAACTAAAAACCTTTTGTTAGGCAAAGGACACTGTCAACAAAAGAAAACCACAGCCTACAGACTAGGAAGAGGCCTTCACCAACCCTATATCTGATAGAGGGCTAATATCGAAAATATATAAAGAACTCAAGAAATTAAATATCACCCAATGAAATGATCCAATTAAAAAGAAGGTACAGAAATAAACAGAGAATTTTCTCTTTTTTCTTAATTTTATTTATTTATGTGAGTGTTCTATTTGCATATATAACAGAAGAAGGCATCAAATCCCACTACAGATGATCACGAGCCACCATGTGGTTGCTAGAAACTGAACTCAGGACCTCTGGAAGAAGAGAAAATGCTCTTAACCGCTGAGCCATCTCTCCAGCCCAAACAGAGAATTTTCAATGAAGGCATATCAAATGGCCTAAAAACACTTAACGAAATGCTCAATATCCCTAGTCATCAGAGAAAAGCAAATCAAAATGACTCTGAGATTTCACCTTCTACCCACCGGATGGGTAAGATTAAAAACTCAAGTAACAGCACATGCTGGCAAGGATGGAGGGAAAGGGGAACACTCCTCCATTGTTGGTGGGAGTGCAAACCTGTACAACCACTTTGGAAATCAATCTGATGCTTTCTCAGAAAATTGGGAATAGGGCTACTGCAGGACCCAGCTATTCCACTCCTTGGCATATACCTGAAAGATGCTCCACCACACAACAGGGCAATTTGCTCAACTATGTTCATAGCAGCTTTATTCATAGTACACAGAAACTGGAAACAAATTAGATGTCCCTCAACTGAAGAATGGATAAAGGAACTGTGGTACAGTTACACAATTGAATACTACTCAGATTTTTTTGAAGGAAATATTGAAATTTGCAGGCAAATGGATCAAACTAGAAATGATAATCCTGAGTGAGGTAGCCCAGACCTAGAAAGACATGAATGGTATGTACTCATTTATAAAGTGGATATTAGCCCAGCATGGATAACCTCTGAGAATCTCCAGAGCGGGGGATTGTGTCAGATGCTGGGATTGGCTTCTGGACTCCAGGTGAGAGTAGAAAGGAGGAATGGGGAGATAGAAAGACCCAGAATGTCCAGGATCTCCACAAGAAAACCATCAAGGATGGTGGATCTGGACCCAGGTGTCCTATACAAACTGCTGTATGAGCCAAGATAAATGCATGCAGTAAATCTAGACTCCCTGTTCAGATCTAGCCAACAGAGAACTCATTCTCCACGGTTGTGAGGAGAGAGGTGACTGCCACATGGGGGCCCATGGAGAGCCCTTGGACCCGATCTCCTTAGAACTTTTTGAAGACAAAGTTCCAAAGACAGAAGAAAGCTTTCATGCTGTGAGCACCCAGGGAAAGGATTTGCACATAAGGGTTCCTCCTTTCACAGAATTACTCCAGGATTCATGTGCCAGGGTGGTGACTTCACACACCATAATGGCACTGGCAGCAGGTCCATCTATGGGAAAGAAGTTCGAGGATGAGAGCTTCATCCTGAAGCATGCAGGGCCTGGCATCTCACCCATGGCAAATGCTGGACCAAACGCAAATGGTTCCCAGGTGTTTTTTATCTGCGTTGCCAAGCCTGAGTGGCTGGCAGGCAAGCATGTAAGCTTTGGGAAGGTAAAAGAAGACATGAGTATCGTGTAAGCCATGGAGCGCTTGAGGAATGGCATGACCGGCAAGAAGATCACCATTTCCGACCTTGAATTCTTTTGACTTGCGGGCATCTTATCCATCAGACCATTCCTTCTGTAGTTCAGGAGAGCGGCCCACACCCCATCTGCTCCCAGAAAGTACCCTGTAATCTCTGCTCTCACTGAAGCTCTTTGGCTTTCCATATTTTCCTCATCCTCTCCCAGTCTAATTGGACTGCAGAGTTAAGTTTATGATTATGAATAAAAGGTAAATAAGAAAAAAAGTGTAAGTGGTGAGGAGGAAGTCAGCACATCAGCTAGAGCGTCACTGGGCGTTAAGGGACCTTCTGGATAAAAATGACCATGAAGATGAGCTATGGAAGAATGTTGAGCCCGTTATCATTTAGGCATCAGAAAGGAGAGAAATGATTATGAAACGGCACTAGTGTAAGTCTTGCAGTCTCTAAGACAAAAGTAATTTGAGCATAATATGCAGAGTTAGTTAAAATATCCAATGGCTGAGAAATATCGAATAAAAGCTGATTGATTAGCTGCACAGTGGTGGCACACACTTTTAATCCCAGCACTTGGGAGGCAGAGGCAAGTGGATCTCTGAGTTCAATGCCAGCCTGGTCTATAGAATGAGACCCATGACAGCCAGGGCTATACAAAGAAACCTGTCTCAAAAAGAGGGGGGGAGGCTGACTGACTACAGTGAGTTCAGACTGTTGGGCTGTACAACCAGAAATGAGTACAATGTTTTTTGTGGAGGACATGAAATTTGTATACAAAACATAAATTCCTTGTCCTTTTAGGTTTTGTTTTGTTTTGCTTGCTTGTTGTTTTTCTTGTTGTTGTTTTGTTTTTTGAGACAGGGTCTCTCTGTGTAGCCTTGGCTGTCTTGGACTTGCTTTGTACACCACGCTGGCCTCAAACTCACAGTAATCCACCTGCCTCTACCTCCCAAGTGCTGGGATTAAAGGCTTGAGCCACCACCGCCCGGCTTCCTTTTGAAGAGTCATCTGTAAAGGTGTAGAAAGCAGTCTCTGTGGGATTTTTAGACACAACTTTAAGCAATACCTATGGGGTATCTCCAAAAGGAGATCTTTAGGATAATGGTTATCTATAGAACCTGAGTAACACGCCAATGCTACCTGCCAATTATTATCGTCATGGGACAAATAGCCATCCTGCATTGTATTTACTGTCACAACCGTTTCTGTAGGCTCTTTACCAGCAAGTTGCTTTAAGACGTGCCTGTCCCATCGTTACCAAATCTATAAGTTCTTGTAAATAAGATGCTCTGGATCACGCAGGGAATTGTGGCACGTGTAGCCTTGATGATATATAATCCCTGTGGGTGATGAGGAGAGAGGAAGGATAGACAGTCAATGAAGAAGAAAGGGACTAATTCTATGAGCTGCCACTTTAGCAGGAGCATTATACACTCATGACTGTATCCACTTCAAGTGCTATGGTTTTTACAGAGTTTAGCCGAGAGTCTCTGAAAAGTAAGTTAGAGAGGAGACTCGAATCCTTGGGCAAATAAGAGCATACCCAGCTTAGGGCACGCAGACTATCTGGATGAGATCCGAAAGGCTGGGGTCATGTGATGGGGGAGGAGGTCCCCTTCTGTCGGAGGTCTAGAGGAGGGGAATAGTGAAAAAGAGAGAGGGAGGGGGAACAGGAAGACATAAGTGAAAGGATAACCATCAGGATGTAATCTGAATAAATTATTTTAAAAAGAAAAAAGGAACACAGTAAAAAAAAAAATCAAAGACAAAACCAAAAAACGAATATACCCAATTTAACATGGCCCAAAGGTTTGTTGGTTTTTTTTTCCTAAGTAACTGGGGTACATTGTTTGGGAAGGTTTAAGCTGAGAGGATGACGGCAAATGTGCTGTTGAATTGTTTGAATGTATGTCTCTCATCTACATATATCGTCACCGTGTTTATACACTTTCTGTCCTTAGTTGCTATGTAGATCAGGCTGGCTTTGAACTCAGAGACCTGCCCGTCTCTACCTCTCAAGGGCTGGCAATACAGGGACCCACGACACCCAGCCACTTCTACTCTCTTTTTCTCTTTTTCGTCCGCAGGTGTTGAGCAAGTGAGCAGCACCCTCAAGTGTTTATGATTGTCATGGCCAAGCCAAAACCAGGAGAAGGCATTTCATGACACTGTCCTCTAGATCCTACAGTCACTGCCCGTCTCCTCCTAGAGTTCCCCATGCCTTGAAGAAGATGTAATAGACATCATGATTGGGTATCCGGACTTCATAGCCAGTTATTTTCAGCACTTTGAATACTTATGAATTGCCAAATTCAACACTGACCTCTGATAAGAAGTTTCTCTGATACGTGCTGAACCGGGACTGAAGGTATAATCAGAGGTGTTTAAAAGGCAGATTGGCAAGTGTTTGTTTAGCAAAACTGAGCGTTCTTAAAATAAAAGTCTGCTCTTGAGCAGAAGAAGGAATGCAAACATGACTAAGGCATGTACTAGGTGCTCAAAATAAAACTCCAAGTGTGGTGTCATGGTTCCTACGGAACCTTGAAATACATGGTAAGAGCAGAAGGCGCAACGGTCTGCAGTGGACCTGCACAAATGTCCTCTGTGGTTCTGCTCATTGCTCAACATTTGGCTTAACCCCTGTGAGAATTCCCACCACTGTCTTAAAACTTTTAATGACTTCCTCAGTCCTAAAGTTTACTTTCTGGAATAGCTCATCTTGGGAAAAAGCACATCTTCAGATAGAGACTTTACACTCCTCACACGCTACGTTATCTGGGACTCCCGTGGCCTCTGGGAGAGTTATGTTTTCCTCTGGGTGCATCTAAGTGATGCAAAGTGAACAAGGTCATTAATGCCATAGGTGACAAGCTGGTCCATGTCCACTGGGAGGAAGAGACCTGTCATCCTGTCCTTGATTTAGTCATGCCTCCTCCTAGGCAGCCTTTCCAGGAGACTTCAATGTCTGTGGGATTCACACTGCCCTGAGAAAGGGCTCCCAGCACTCAGCACTCAGAGGGAGAGGAAGGTATGAAGACCGTCACCCTGGTCCTCTTCTGCAGCCTATCCTTTCCTAGAATTTTTTTCTTCATATGTCTTTTTCTCTTATTTTTCTTTCAAGCTAAATAAATCGTGTCTTTCCTGTTTTTCTTAACAATCCTTGTCTCTAATTTAAAATATTTTGACAATTTTCTTCCCTTTTATTTATTTTTGCATCTCTTCAAGGCAATGATTCAAATCTGTGGGAAACATAGGCACTTACAACTTTATGTAATTCTAAAATCTTGCAATGGAAGCTATGGCTCAGAGAAATTTGCCCTTTCACTCAAACTTCCAAAAATCATTGCGTAGGTAATCATAATATAATCTCATACAAGTATTTACATTTTTGCAGCTACTGTCCCCAACACTTTCCTCCTGATGCTATCTGTACACAAGACTGACTTTAAATTCTTGTCTCAATCTCAGTTGTTTTCTATTACGCTGCTTTCGTATTTCAATTCAATTCTCTATTTCACAGTCCATTTTAATCTCCCTTTTAATGATACTGCATCTTCAAACCTCTCACCTGTTATCCACAAATGCTCCTGGAACAGACGCGAATCCATTTCTATACTGGGATTTTTCCTTATGTCATTACTAATATGTGATTTTTGTTTTCTTTTCAACATATTGAGAAATGCTTGTGTAATTTATCTAAAATTCCTAGTTACCACTAAAAAATGAAACTTTTCTGCAGAATGAGCTATGACTTTTAGTGTTGTTGTTTTTCACCTGCTTCATGTGTGCCTGGGAGAGAAGGGTGTGTGTTGTGGGGATGGTGGTGTGAGTTTTACTGATGGTCTCACAGCTCGGCGTGGTGGCACATGCCTTTCACCGTGGCAACTGGGATGGAGAAGCAGGCAGATCTCTGTGAGGCTGAGGGCAGCCTGATCTCCATAGAGAGTCTAGACAGCCAGGGCTACATACGGAGGCCATGTCTCAAAAAGCAAAAACAAAATGAAAAAGAAAGAAAGAAAGAAAGAACATAATTTGTCATGCTCAGACCTCTTAAATGCTATTTCTGTTAACTTTGTCAAATACAGTGAGACTTCTCAAAATACCCGATCCATTATATTCTTCTTCTTTGCAATTTCCTGAGTTTGATATTCTACAGAGTGTTCCATGTAATAATATTTCTGTTTCTCACATTTAAATTTTCTGTAATTAAAGACATGGGGATGCATGGAATGCTGAGAGTGGGAAGAGTAATCTTCCCCAGAGAAGAGCACACCAATACCGATGGTCAGCCCTGAAACCACGCATGGGAGTAACATTACACACATGAGCAGGTTGTATTTATGCACCTAGGACCTACATACATACATCACATGACTATATGTAACAACAATTAAAGAAAAGAGGTCATGAATTTGAACGAGAGAAAGAGGGAGTACATCAAAAAATTTAGAAAACAAAGGGGGAAGGAAGAAATGGTGTAATTTTCTTATAATCTCAAAAATAAAAATATATATTTAAGTGAATGTATGTATATATGTATGTATGTATGTATGTATTTCTTGATTTTGGTGACAGTGATTCTCTGTGTAGCCTTGGCTGTCCTGGAACTCATTCTGTCGAACAGGATAGCCTCAAACTCAAAGATCCACCTGCCTCTACCTCCCAAGTGCTGGTATTAAAAGTGTGTGCCACCACTGCCTGCCTATATTTAACTTTAAAAAGATGTGTGATACAATTTGAACTTTTAAAAGGCATGGCACTGCTTATATAAATAATCCCGTTTCCTTAACAGTTTTGTGTTCATATGTGGTATTATTTATTTAAAGTGACCTTTCTATGCTTAGTTGAAAAACATTTTACTACTATTTCTGTTCACTGTTTGAAGTTTTCATACATTTGTACAATATATTTGAATCATGTGTACCCATGACAACCTCCCACCACATGCCCCCTTTTACTCCTGCCTCATCTCCCTCCCAACCTCATTTCTTGTATTTTACTTGGTTGTTTCTTTCAGACAGGATTTCTCTATGTAGCTCTGGATGTCTTAGAAATCACCCTGTAAATCAGGCTGGCCTCAAACTCACAGATCCAATGTCTCTGCCTCCAGAGTGTTGAGATTAAAGACACACACTGCTACCACCTGGCCATTTTCTTTATTTTATATAAAATTTATTTTTATTTTATGAGCCTGGATATTTTGCTTGCATGTGTGTAGTGCCTCAAAGGCCAGATCCCCTTGCACTGGAGTCACATATGGATGGTAGCAGCTACGTGAGTGCTGCAAACAGAATTCATGTCACTGCTCATAGCCACTGAGCCATCTCTCCAGCCCCTTTTTCATTCTGTTTCCACCTAAGCTGGATACACTTTCATTAGACTTAAATCTCTCTCTCTCTCTCTCTCTCACACACACACACACACACACACACACACACACACACACACACACACACATAGTAAAGAATAAATTTCTAATGTTCCTTTGAACACTGGAGCTTCATGCTCATCAGCATTACACATGTAACTTTACCCACCAACTACCTCTGATGTGTTTGCATTTTTGCTAAACTATGAATATTCTAACAGGTAGCTAGAATGTGATGCTCTGGTAATGACATGTGGCATATTTTAAATATGATAGAAAGCATCATACATTTAGTCTGTTTAGTCCAATTTGGGTTTTTATCGTTATTAACTTATTGAAGCCTCATGAGATCTTACTGACAGATACACATCTTATTTGTATATTGTATTATGATATTTGCATACAGCACAAACATGAATTTCATTACATTTGCCCATATTTCCTTCCACATCACTCTCCAATCTCCATTTCTCACACATGGCTATGAGTATCGCCATTGGGTTTGTGAATTTCTCCACCAGATTCCCTATGAGCCGGGCGAGGCAGAGACAGGCGGATCACTGTGAGTTCGAGGCCAGCCTGGTCTACAAAGCGAGTCCAGGACAGCCAAGGCTAACACAGAGAGACCCTGTCTCGGGAAAAAAAAAAAAAGAATATATGTAGTGTTTGTCCTTGTGAAACTACCTTACTTCACATAGCACAATGACCTGCAGGTCCATTCGTTTCCCTGAAAATAGTGGAAATAGTGACAGAAAAATATACTTCTCAGAGAATATGCTCAACACTGGGGCATGAATAGTAACAAGTGTCTCTTCATGTCTGGCAATAACAGAAGCACACACAGGTAGTTGAATTCCCCCTCCCCAAAACGCTTCAAAAATTTGCTGATGACCCAAGGATAGGCTGGACTCAGAAACAAAACCCAAGTGTAAAATCTGCTTTTGTTCAGAATATTTTTTAATTTATCCTTTTCTTTCATGTTTTTGGATGTTTTGCCTGCATGTATGTTTCTGAAGTACATGTATGTCTGGTGCCCATGGAGGCCAAAAGAAGGTATCAGATCCCAGAAGAAGGTATCAGATCCCCTGGACCTGGAGTCACAAACAGTTTTAAGCCTCCGAGTAAGTGCGTGGGATCTACCCTTTGTTCTCTGGAAGAGCAGCTAGTGCTCTTAGCTGCTGAACCATCTCTACAGCCACTTTGTTGAGAATTTAAATATGAACACTTTGGAAGAGTTTTGAGTGCAACTGAAACTCTACAGATGTTCAAATATGTATGTCCCTGACTGTGTTTTACACCGTCTTTTTTGGGAAAGATTAGAACTTTCAAACACTGTGATCTACTGAATTAAAAACTCATTATAACATGCAGGTTTGCCTTTCAGACCACCAACAGATCCGGTCTCAGCACTCAGAATAATTTCTCTTTTGCACTGAGCCCACCAGTTTCAACACCTTCTCTCCCCTGAGGATCTCAAGACTCCCCGGAAGGCACTTCCCAGAGGTGCCACAGCTGGACCCAAAATAACAAGGCGTTTAACATTTCTCCAACCTTCCTTCATCCTGAAGTGTCAATCAGTATACATTTTTCCACAGACATCAGTTTGTAATCAGTTGTATAATTCAGTCTGACGAGTTTTCACTGCAGCCCTGAGAAGTCTAATGATACCTAGGGCATCCCTGAGATGGTGTTTCGAGGCAACACCATCTTGGGGGTTTTCTTCATATCCCAGCTCTGTGTGGGTGTCATTGGGAACCTGTTGCTCCTCATGGTGTATGTGCACAGCTCCTTAGTCAAAGCTCGCATTAGCAGACCTATCGATCCCATTTTCATGCACCTAATGATAGTCAATATATTGACAATCATATTTTCTATGATATTATATATCTTGTCATCCTTTGGAGTACCCAATTTTCTGGATGACGCTGGCTGTAAGGCCACTGTGTATATATACAGAGTCACCCGGGGTCTGTCCATCTGCACCACCTCAATTCTAAGTACATTCCAAGCCATCTCTATCACTCCCAGTAATTCAAACTGGGTATGGCTTAAGCCTAAGCTCTCTAAATGGACTTGTCACTCCTTCCTGTTTTCCTGGTTCATCAACCTGACCCTGTATGTGCGCATCATTGAGACAGTGATAATAAAAATCAATAACACTGATGTTGACTACGGATTTTATCACCCTTACTGTAAAATGAGACCATTTGAGTACCCCAATCCAGAATTATTCCTGAATATTATCATAATAAGAGACCTCTTCTTTGTGGCCATCATGGTGTGGACCAGTCTCTACATGGTGATTCTCCTCCTCAGACACCACAAGAGAGCCCAGCATCTCCACAGCCCAAGCCTCTCCTCCTCTCAGGCATCTCCTGAACACAAAGCCACTCACAGCATCTTGTTGCTGACGAGCTGCTTTGTGTTCTTTTATTTGGTGAATAACTTCATCACCCTCTATGGGTTTTCTACACATGAAAGAAAGCCAAACCTGGGGGCAATTGTTGTAGTCGTGCCATCATTCTACCCCACTCTCTGCCCTTTTTTACTGATGAACATTAATAAAATTATTTCACGCTTTATTTCTTCCCTGCCAGTACTGAGAATTGCCTGTTTTCAGAGAGCTGTTGGTGAGTGATACAAAGCCGGGTGAGAGACTCATTAACAAACAAGTCTCTCTAATGGTTTGTATGATAAGTTGGAAGACGTGTGGTTCTTTTTTTTTTTTAAGATTTATTTATCTATTTCATGTATAGGAGTGTTCTATCTGCACTGTACACCTTCACACCAGAAGAGGGCGTCAGATCACATTACAGATGGTTGTGAGCCTGCATGTGGTTGCTGGGAATTGAACTCAGGACCTCTAGAAGAGCAGACAGTGCTCTTAACCTCTGAGACATCTCTCCAGCCCCGACTTGTGGTTCTTGAGTCCTTGAAGTGGTCTTACTTAGAAATCACACAAGTTGTATGTTTTCTTTTTTGCTTGTTTGTTGTGTTTTGTTTTGTTGGTTTTTCAAGACAAGGTTTCTCTGTGTAGCCTTGGCTGTCCTGGACTTGCTTTGCAGATCAGCCTGGCCTTGAACTCTCTTCTCTCTGCCTGCCTCTGCCTCCCTGACTGCTGGGATTACAGGCATGGTGCACCACTGTGCCTGACTGAAGTTGTACTTTTTTGTTTGGTTGGTTTTTGTTCTTGTTTTTTGAGACAGGATTCCTATGTGTGTAGCCCTGGCTGTCCTAAACTCACTTTGTAGACTTTGTAGACCAGGCTGGCCTCAAACTCACAGTAATCCACCTGCCTCTGCCTCCCAAGTGCTTGGGATTAAAGATGTGCACCACCCCTACCCTACAAATTGTACATTTTCAGTTTTACATTTCTAATATTTTATCTCAATAAGAAGTGACATATATCATTTCATTTTCATATTTATTGTCCATTTGAAGTATAATACTTTGGAACTTGTAAAATAAAAACTGTTCTTGTTGACCTCTACATGAGTGCCATCACAGACACACACACACACACACACACACACACACACACACATTTTGTACACATGATCATATACACACACAAAGATGGATGGATGGATGGATGGATTGTAATAAACTTTTCAAAGATTTGGTTTTTGGTTTGGGGTTTTTGTGGGAGTTTGGGTTGTTTGTTTCTTTGTTTTGGTTTTTAGAGACAGGGTTTCTCTGTGTAGCCCTGGCTGTTCTGGACTCTCTTTGTCGACCAGGCTGGCCTAGAACTCACAGAGATCCGCATGCCTCTGCCTCCCTGAGTGCTGGGATTAAAGGCCTGCGCCACCACACCCAGCCTCAAAGATTTGTTTTATTTTGATACTTTAAAATGTTTATTTTATACATATTTTGTTCTGTTTTGTTTATTTTTTTGAGATAGGTCGGTGGCCCTGGCTTTTCCTTGAACTCACTATGTAGACCAGGCTGGCCTTGAACTGAAGAGATCTGACTACCTCTGCCTCCTGAGTACTGCGAATGAAAGTGTACACCACCACATTGGTCTACTTTATAGTCTATAGACTATTTTTACAAATCTTTTTATTCTGTTTTGTAAATTTCCCCTTATAATTTGTTATTAGAAAACTCAAAATAGTATTTGTATTATACTAATGATTATGCCATGCAACATGTCTGGTCTAAAGGTGTTTATTTGGGGGAGCCCCATGCTATCACCCGCATACAGCTCATAGTCTTCCACGCGCATTTTATATTCTCAGTGGCCGAGGCCCTGGCAGCGTGTCCTTAGCTATGTGTGAGGCTGTCCGTGTGGAAGGTGCCTAGTGGCACCACGCTGTGGGTTGCCCTTTGCAGCCATCGCACTCCCAGGGCTGTAGCCCTTCTAGCCACTATCTTCACCTTTTCTGTAGTTCCCCCTGTACATGTGCCTGAAAAGTTTGTTTGTTTGTTCTATAGCTTCTACAGTGTTACAGCCTCTGCAACATGAGAGAAGCTGCCAATATCTTGAGTGGCTGTTAACCCAATTTGTAAAAAATCACCTGGTGCTACAGCAGCTATACACGTTGGTGGCTCCATCAAGCTCAAGCTGCCTAGATCAGGATTATTACCACAGATTTTTTTTTTTGCCAAATTGTGCTGTGCTAGCCGGGTGGTGGTGGTGGCAGAGGCAGGTGGATCGCTGTGAGTTCGAGGCCAGCCTGGTCTACAAAGCGGGTCCAGGACAGCCAAGGCTACACAGAGAAACCTTGTCTCGAAAAACTAAAAAAAAAAAAAAAAAATTTTTTTTTAAAATTGTGCTGTGCTGAAATATGCCTAAAATAAACTATTTGGGGTCAGACTTCCAATGCTAGCTACTTAGTCCCATGGAACAGAACTACCTTTTTGCCTCCTGCGGATTGTTGCTCTGTTTGCTCCGGTGGTTGCAAAGAACCCCACGGGCCCCCCAGTGTCATACTTCCTGCAGCAAGGCTGCATCCCAAAGAGCATCACCAACTGGAGACCAAGTGTTCGAATGTCTGATGGGGAAATTTCTCATTCAAACCACCACACTGCCTGAGACTGAGGCGGGTCAGCATTTGGTCTGGGGTAATGCACACACACTCCTCGTGTAATGATGCACTTGGCAGCCTAGTTCCTTCAGTTGCACACACTAGCCACACACCCCGCTCTGCACAGCGCACCTAATAACCTCAAAGCCCCTCCCTATCTGCACCCGCCTACCCATACTTCCATCTCTGAACAGTGGTAGAAGCCTCCTTGTCCTTGGTAATGTGGAAATTAGATAGTTCCGGTTATTACAGAATACTCTCAACATGTGTGTGTGCATGAAGAACAGAAGAGTTAATCTGGCCCGGACCAGTTTTGGATGCAAGCACAAGAAGGCAAAACTGTATCTCCTAGTAACCTGTTACAGTATGATCTATCCATTCGGCCAACAAAGCAAATAACTGACACAGGGAGACTGAAACGTACTTTAAAGCTGCCAGCACTTCACCGGGCCAGAGTCTGAACTGATTCTAATCTACTCGTAAACTAAACAAACTACTCTAAACCTTATAACATACATATATTCCAAACACTTGCCACTATGACCCCTGGGCTGGTCCGCGTCTAGTTCCCACCGTCCTCCTCCAACTGTCCAAAAAAAAAATCCTCTTCCCTCTCTAACCATCAAACTTTTCTCCTCTCCTCCAGGAAGTCCCGCCTTCCACTTCCTGTCCTTCTGCCCAGCTGATTGGCTAAACAGCGCTTTATTGATGGGTGATACATTCACTTAGCATTCCTCCACAGTAAACTTTTAGGAAGAACTTCCTATTTACCACCTTATGCCTATGAATAATTGGACATGTGAATGTTTAAAATCAGATGCATTACAGAAGGGGCACGCACAGTAGAGAAAAATGAATACATGGCTTAATCTATCAAAGTGGAGAACCACCCAAACTACGTCTCTAGTACCCTATTCTATTGTGCCACCTAAAAGGAAAACCTGACCAATAATCCAGACATTAAGAATCCTCACTCACATGGCCCACTGTCAGTCTTGAATAGCGTATCTTACACAATCGATGATATCACTTTGCTCCAGATAACATCTTCCTCCTTTTCTTTCTGTGAGCTCTTTTTTGGGGGTGGTGGGTGGAGGACAGGGATCCTCTGTGTATCCACGCCTGTCCTGGAACTCGTTGTATAGACCAGGCTGGCCTCAAACTCATAGAGACAGCGGCCTCTGCCTACTGAGTGCTAGGATTAAAGGCATGTGCCATGACCGCCTGTCCGGAGCTCTTATTTTCAATTCTTTGGAAAAGAGGCTAAGAACCTGGAAATACCCAATCCAGACCTAGAGCACCAGTTATAATACTAATGTCATTGTCAGACCCACTTATGTGGAAACTAGTGGGGAAGGTGCCAGCAAGGAACAAAGGAGCATACTGGACTGAGAAGGAAGAAGAGAAAGAGAGAGGAGGATAAGAAAGAAAGGACCTGTTGCAGAGGCAGGCAGATCTCTGTGAGTTCGAGGCCAGCCTGATCTACAAAGTGAGTCTAGGGCAGCCAAGGCTACACAGAGAAACCCTGCCTTGAAACTCAAAAAAAGAAAAAAGAAAAGAAAGAAAGAAAAAGAAAAGAAAGGACCTGTTGTTCACTGGGACTGTAGTTCTGTTAGCGTACTTGCCTCTCCCACATAAAGAACTAGGTTCAATATCCAATACTAAAGGAGTGGAGGAAGGGCAGAGCCTGCCGTTCCAACCCTGCTGTTCTCTGTCTCTTAGGGTAAAGCTTATTTTCTGTCTTTTCCCACTATATCATCAGCCAGGTGGGAACCCCTTGTCTCTTTCCCGGTGGGTACCCATTTTCTCTTTTCTTTCTTGTCTCCTTTTTTTGTTTGTTTGTTTTGTTGTTGAGGGGTTGTTTTGTTTGTTTTGTTTTTCAAGACAGGGTTTCTCTGTGTATCCCTGGCTGTCCTGGAACTCACTCTGTACACCAGGCTGGCCTCGAACTCAGAGATCCACCTGCCTCTGCCTCCCGAGTGTTGGGATTGAAAGCGAACGCCACCACAGCCCCTTAGTATCCATTTTCTTGTTTTTTCTTTTTCTTTTCTTTTTTCTTTTTTCTTTTTTTTTTTTTTTTTTTTTTTTTTTTTTTTTTTTTTTTTTTTTGAGGAGGGAGGTTCTTTTCTGTTTGCTTTTTGTTTTGGTTGGTTGGTTTTTGTTGTGTTTGTTTGTTTGTTTGAGATAGGGTCTCTATGAAGCTCTAGTTGCCTAGAACTCACTGTATACACCTGGCTCATCTCAAACTCACAACAGACCTACCTGCCTCTTAAAGGCATGTGCCACCACGCCTGGCCCATTTTCTTATGCCTAGTTATTAGTCTGTTAAAAAAAAGGGGGGGGGGTTTGACGTGTGTGTGTGTGTGTGTGTGTGTGTGTGTGTGTGTGTTGTTTTGTGTGTATGGTTAAGATATGTTTTCTTTCCAGGTTTGGAGGTGCATGCCTTTAATCCCAGCACTTGGAAGGCAGAGGCACGCAGGTCTCTTGTGAGTTCAAGGACTGCCAGGGCTCTACAAATGAGTCCAGGACTGCCAGGGCTACACAGAGAAGCCCTGTCTGGGCAGGGCGGGGGGGACGGGTAGGGGGGGAGAAGATATGTTTTCTTTCTTTGGTCCACCATCTCCCAAATGCCCTCTTTCCTCTTCAGAGTGTAGTCTTGAACATGCTGGGTAGTAGAGCATGACCCTGAGTTCCTACTGCCTCCATCTCTTAAATGCTACGTTTATGGATGTACCTTTAAATGGTTGGTGTTCATCTTATCTGAAGAAATGAAATCTAGGAAGCCTCGTTTTCCCTTTTCTGGCCACTAGTCCTTCAAAGTCTATTACATTAAGAAAGCTCTTAATTGTCCACGTAATTTTTTTTGGAGGGGGGAGGGTAAGTTTTAGTGTAACCGGAGTACGCAGATAAAAGGAGGAAAACTCCAGCCCTCTTGTACCTTTAATTCCAGCCGCAGGCCAGACTGACCAACTCGAACACCAAGGCCTTGCTGCCGCGCGCTCCCCTCACTGCACAGACACATATGTACCCTAAATTCAGTGTCAGAGTTAGAGGATAATTTCCCGGGAGCCCAGGGCCCCAGTGATGCTCGCACTCATAGGGAACGGTATGTAAGTGGTACTCTGCTAGTACTGGGACCTGATCCTTAATCAAGAGCCCTGAGGGGCTTCGACTCCCTTTGACCAGAGGCCAGGACTTCTCCATTGGTCAACGTTTGGGCTGGCGGTAGCTCCCATTGGTTCAGTGCTGCGTCTCAGCGCGTGGCCTTCTGGGAGTTGTAGTCTCAGCATTCCAGGCGCTGCCGCCATTGTCCAGCTGGAGGCTGGTCGGGTGATCCCCTACGACGGGGCTGCGCTTTAGATTGGTGGTCGCCTTGGACGTCTGTGGCTGACCTGTTGGCCGGGAATGGACCAACAGGACAAAGCGGCAACAGTGGTGATGGCCTCACGGCCGCAAACACCACAACTTCAGGTAACAATTAACGACAGAGTGGCCTCTGGGCCGCGCTTCCCCAACAGACTGGCCTGTAACCTGCCTCGCTTTTTCCACTGGGGAAGCAAGCTCGGTGGCTCAGCCTCGGAGCCCAGGTCCGAACCCAGGCCCCCCCCCCTCTGTCTCCAGTGCGCATGCCCCGACCTCCTGACTGTCTGCCATGGTGTTGGGGGAGGGAGACGGTTATTTCCTAGAGGACAGGGCAGACTCCCGCGCAGAGGCTCACCCCTGCTCCAGCCAACACCCTCCCACACACCCAGAGAGACGTTTCTCGGTGATGACAGCTGACTGGCTAACGTTACAGAGCCACCCACATGGCGGGTATGGTCCTCAGGACGTGTCCTAAGGTGCAGAAGCAAGAGACTTTTAGGGGTACCACCACACCATGAAGCTCCTATTTTGCAAGTAAGGCAAAAATTTGGTGGGGCGCAGACACCAAGTTAGAAAAAATAGAAATAACTACCGAGGGTCACACCCTTCAGGCCATGGGAAACTGTAGGAGGGAGGGCTGTCAGTGTTTGCCAACCTTCTAGTCAGCAAAGTTCCAGCACTTGTAGACTGTATAATATTTTCCCCACAGTCTGCCTAGCAAAAGCCAAAACCAATTCATACATAAGCTCTGCAACTTTGAAATTAATGTACTTGGGGGTGTGGGGGGACTGGTTTTCTTGGAGGGGATTTGCATTATTTACATGTGGTGTGGGGAAAAAATGAGCTTATTGATAGTCTTAGATTGCAAATTATCAGATTTGCATTATCTGTTTTTAATGATATGTGACCAGAGTGTAGAACCGAGACCTGAGGCCTAGCCACAGCCACGGTGATGGTGGATTCTCCAGCCCCAGTGAAGTCTCAGGTGACGTCCTCAGGCTGGCAGTGTGTCAGGGGATAAGCAATAAGATATTAGGACATGAAGGGGAAAAAAATGTACTTAATCTGTTGCTGTGTGACAAATAGCACACACAAAAGGTAGTGACTAGAAATAAATATTACTTCACAGTTTCTGATGGGTAAGAACCCAAGAGTAACTTAGCTCATGGGTCTGCCCTAGGCTCTTAAAGTGACAGTCAAGATGTCAAGCTAACAGTTATTACTTAAGATTTGACTGAGCCAGGGGCTGGAGAGATGGCTCAGAGGTTAAGAACACTGCCTGTTCTTCCAAAGGTCCTGAGTTCAACTCCCAGCAACCACATGGTGGCTCACAACCATCTATAATGAGATCTGGTGCCCTCTACTGGTATGCAGGTATATGTGTAGGCAAAACACAAATAAATCTTTTAAAAAAAAAAAAAAAAAGATTTGACTGGGCCTATAAGACCCACCTTCAAGATGATTCATGACCCTGGCTGCTGGCAGGAAGACTCAGTGTTTCTCCATGTAGGCCTCACTATGAAAGCACTGTGTAGTGTGTGGTTTCCTATAGAGTGGCAGTCCCGGGGATGACAAGGCTTTATTATGGCCCTGGATCAGACTCTACACTACAGTGTCCTATCAGTTATACAAATCAACGTGGCTGCATGCAGGTCATGGAATCACTGAGGAACCATCTTAAAGACTAGCCTCCAGAGGATCACAGACCAAAAATGGGGGCCTTAGAGGTGTGGTACGCTAGTTTCTTGTGGCCGCTATAAGAAGTCACAGCAAACTTTGTGGTGAAAGACAGTGTACATTCTAAGCCCAGTGTGGTGGTGCATGCTTATAACCCATCACTTTGGAGACTAGGCTGGCCGCGAACTCACAGAGATCTACCTGCCGCTGCCTCCTAAGTGCTGGGGTTAAAGGCAACATCACGCCCAGCATAGAATTATTTCATTGCTACTTCATAACTGTAATTTTGCTACTGTTGTGAATCGTAATGTACATATCTGGATATTCAGAGTATTTTATATGTAACACCCCCCTCATCAGGGGCTGGGGATGTAGTTCAGTGGGAAGAGTGCTTGTCCAGCATGCATGAAGCCCTGGCACCACATTAAAAACAAAACAAAAACCTGGACGTGGTGCTGCACACCCGTAATCTCAGCACTTAGGAGGGAAAAGGAGGAGAATCACAAGTTAAGGGTCATCTTTGGCTGTAGAGTGTGTCTGAGGCAAACCAGAGATACGGAAAATCCTCTCTCGGGAGAAAGAAAGAATGAATGATTTTTAAGTGTTAGGGGGGTCCTGGGGGTCAAAGGGCACAAGTGTGAGGACTACAGTTTAGATCCCCAGAACCCACATAAATGCTGGGTGGGCATGGTGGACCACCTGTAATTCCCTCCTCAGAAGACAGCCAAGGGACCCCCCCCCCCAAAGCAAGCTGGCTAGTGAGACTAACCATATCAGTGAGCTCTGGGTTTGATTGAGCAACCTGCTCAGTGAATACAGTTGTAGAGCAAGTGAAGATGGTTCTCCACACCAACATTGGGCCTCCACACATGCACATATGCAGACACACTCTCCTTCATGTGTGCCCACACACAAGTGTATCGCGCATGCGCACACGCACGCACATGCACGGGAAATGGGGGGAAGGAGTTGAGGAGGACTGGAGTAGGGTTGGAAAACCCCACTTGAACATGCCATAAGATACTGAAGCTGAATATACAGGGGGAGGTAATCCCCCTCAGGAACAGTCATAGGGAGGGGAATAAGGGGAAAATGGGAGGGAGGGAAGAATGGGAGGACACAAGGGATGGGATAACCATTGAGATGTAACAAGAATAAATTAATAATAAAAAATTAAAAAAAAAAAAAAAGATACTGAAGCTGAGCTAAAATAAAATATGGGTTAAAAAGGGGCTGGGGGTGGAGTGGAGCTGGGACCTGGTGATCAGATAACAGATAGTGCTGACATGGCCTGGTCATCGGTGGAAGAATGTGTGAAGGACAAAGATGTGATCACCCAAGGTTGTCCTCTGGCCTTCATACACACATGTGTACACACGTACAATCGTAAACATAATCAAAATAACAAAAACACCTAGTAGCCATCTCTTCAAGTCTGCATATGTAGCCATGTCTGTCTGATCAGTTATAGGTCAGCTGTGGCTGGCTTTGTTGATCGTGCCAAGGGTTCTATCATGTTGTCATGGTAGCCCCTGCCTACCTAAAGCGCCCCAGTTGGCTCCCAGGGATGGCTGAGGCACATCACTCAGAGTGTACATTTTCTCGGGACCCCCTGCTTGCCTGTTTTCTCCCATTCTTCCTCTACCACAGAGGTAGCCGGTCAGACTAACCGAGAATGCCTATGATGTTTCAGGAGCCAGTGACTTTCCGAGACGTGGCTGTGGACTTTACCCAAGAGGAGTGGGGACAGCTGGACCCTACCCAGAGGACTCTGTATCGTGACGTAATGCTGGAGACCTTTGGGCACCTCCTCTCTGTGGGTAAGGTCTGCTTCCCTGGCTGTAGTGATGGAATCTTCCTGAGTGATGGTTGTGGGCCTCTGATACAGAGCTCTAACTTACCCTTGAGTCCTCATTCACTGTAGGGCACTCTTAGACCCCTTCTGTCACAGAGCAAAGCCCTCATGTGACTTTGAGTTGCCCACATGTCTGATGGTCCAGAACCTAAGCTGCAGCCTAAGCTTGTTTTCCCAGAGCAGCTTCCAACTTCCTGTGTCCCATACACCAGCTTCTAGATCAGAGAAGAGAAAGTCTTAGTGTTTCCGAGGTAGGGAGAAGTGAACAGGCAGGGAACGGCTGGCCAGAGACCAACTGTTGGTGAACAGGGAACTAGAGGAACTAATTGTGAGGAGAAACTAAAGAACACAGGACAAAAGTATTGAGTCCGAGGCATAAATTGCAGTGCAAACTGAAAGGTCTTCTATCCCAGGAGAACTTTATTTTTCCTTCTTCTCTCTCTTCTTTGGTCAACCCCAGTACTTTATCTAAAGTGAAATTCAATTTTTTCATTACGGATTACATCATGATTTTCTCATCTTTTACAATCAATAGGGCATTCAAAAATCAACAGAGCAAGAAAACAAGCTAACAAAGAAATACATATGGTTCTATATAACCTACAATAAGGGATATAGCAAAAATTAATCAATATTCAAGCATTGGTCAGCATGACTTGATTTTTTTTTTTTTTTTTTTTTTTTTTTTTTTTTTTTTTGGCTTTTCAAGACAGGGTCTCTCTGTGTAGCTTTGGCTGTCCTGGACTCGCTTTGTAGACCAGACTGGCTTTGAACTCTCGTCGATCCACCTGCCACTGCCACCCAAGTGCTGGGATTAACGGCGTGTGCCACCATGCCCTGCTCTGATTATTATTTCTTAAATAATACTAGGGAAAGTTTAATCATAAATTTCCCGGGGCTAAAGCCATTGTGTTTACATTATTGTCATAGCAACATAGCTTGAAACTAAATGTTCTTAACACAGAAAAAACTTGACTTACTTCCACTCCCAAACCAACAGGTATGCTATTCAAGTGTAAGGTAACTCTCCTTTATTATAAAATATCTGTAAAGTATGACATTCCAAGTCCACCTTCTATTGCTCTCAAAGCAGATTCTAAAGAAACCTTTCTACACCTAACAGCATCTAGCCAGGTTCTGTTATGTCAAGGTCCTAACTTTCTTCCAAGTAGTTTCTACCTGACTACACACAGAGCAGAAAACTCCACTATTGTCTCAAGCCTTTGGCCAGATGCCTTCTTTCAGCATTCTCTGTGGGAAAAATTTTCCAGTGTGAATTTCATTAGGACTCACAGTCAAAAATGAGAAATAAAGAGAAAAACAATTTTAGGAGAAAAGGCAGATTTCAAAGAAGTTTTTAGGCACAATTACACTTGGATCATACATAATATTTAAGGGCAGTGGTAATCAGCCAGAGATCTTTGGAACTTTGTCAAGCAAAGCCTCAACAGCTGTTCTGGATGTCTAGAGACCATGCTGGGCAGTCAGAGGTCTTTGGAACTTTGTCAAGCAAAACCTCTATGACTTGTCCCCATGTCTGTGACACCTGTGTTTTTTCCTATTTCCAGGTCCTGATCTTCCCAAACCTGCAGTTATCTCCCAGCTGGAACAAGGTGCTGAGCTGTGGGTGGCAGACAGAGGAGGCACCCGGGCCTGCCGTCCAGGTAAGAGCCCACCAAGTGGGTGCCCCCAGTGGCAGGTTGCAGGTGGCCGATGGAGTTGTACTTACAGAACAAATGACGTTTCAGAGCCCTCAAAAGCATCCCTCTCTCAGGCGGTTCACAGGACTTGGCATTATCAGTCTCTCAGCTAGGACTGATTATAGCCAAAGACACCGAGAGAAACCTGTGAAGGGAAAAGGATTCAGGAGGCAAAGTCCAGGCCAGCGGTTCTCAACCTCCTAATGCTGTGACCCTTTAATACAGTCCCTCGTGTTTGGTGAACCCTTCCCCCAACCCTAAAATTATTTTCATTGCTACTTCATAACTGTAATTTTGCTACTGTTGTGAATTGTAATGCAAATGTCTGATATGCAGGATGTCTGAAGAGCAACCCCCAAGGGGCTGGTGACAACCCACAGGTTGAGAGCCACTGGTCTAGAAGAACCAGACATGAGTTTCCGGTTCTTCAGTCTGTTGGCATCAGACAGATTGTGCTCAGTGCCCCCAGCAGTGAGCTGTGATAGTATCTGAGGACTGTGGTCTCCAGGGAGGATGAGAGTCTCCTGGGGGCACCCTTTGTCTAGTGTGTACCTTGATTCTAGTGCTTAAAATAGCCATGTGAGTAGAGCGGTGAACTTGTCTTACAATTAGGATGGTGGGAATCCACCCTAAATCCAAATCCAAGTTCCCTAACACGCCCAAGGGCCAGCCTGTGAGCAGACTTCTCTAAGACGGTCATCTTGGCCAGTTGTCATGTATTTCTGGAGGGTGCCCCAGGGCCTCACCCTCCTCTCCTCTCCAGCAGTGAGAGGCCTGCCTCCATTGTGTTTCTGGGTTGTCTTCCTTCTTAGGCCACTCCCTTTCTCAGTAGCCTTCCCAGCATCCTCTTCTTAGGCCACTCCCTTTCTCAGTAGCCTTCCCAGCATCCTCTTCTTGGCTTTCGTCTTGGCCTTCCATTCAGTTCTTGCATGTTGGATTCTGTAAACATATTCCTCATACCCTTCTGCTAGTCAGAAAGGCTTCTATTTAGGTATTAAAAAACTTGGCTTGGAACCATGCGTGGTGGCGCACGCCTTTAGTTCCAGCACTTGGGAGGCAGAGGCAGATAGATCACTGTGAGTTCAAGGCCAGCCTGGTCTACAAAGCAAGTCCAGGACAGCCAAGGCTACACAGAGAAACAGTCTGGGGCGGGGGGCACTTGGCCTGGGGCAGAAAGTTGGCTCAGTGGTTAAGAGCTCTTGTTGTCCTTGCAAAGGACCCAGGTTCAATTTCCAACACCCATATAGAGGCTCACTCAGACACCAGGCATGCATTTGGTGCAGGCAAAGCACTGATAAATCTAAAATCATAAAACAAAAACTGGCCTGATTTGATGATGCATGCCTCTCATTCCAACATTCAGGAGGCAGAGACAGGTGGATCTCATGAGTTCAAGGCCAGCCTGGTCTACATAATGAGACCCAGGCAAGCTAGGGGTATATATTGTAAGATCCTGTCTCAAAACAAAACAAAAGACCTTAAAGCTACGCTAAGAGAAACTCAGAAAAAGAGGGGCATACTAATTTTTAAGAGGCAGAGTCCCTGACGTCGCTAACACTGGTGCGAGCTTAGCATTTTAGAAATGTGCTAGGGACCGTGGTTCTATGTCGCTTAGGGTTCCAGTGTGATGACAGGAGCTCCAGCCATCCCATCCATGCTCCAGGTGAGAAGGAAGCGAAGGGGTGGGCACCGTGCCAGGCGTCTGTCCCCTTATATCAAAACTCTTCCATCAGGACTGGATTACTTGCCTTTATCCTGACCCTGTTTGCTAGGGAAGACAGAAAGGAAAGATCTAGTACATGATTAAATGGGGCTGGTGCGTTGCTACCCTGACAGCTGAAATGAACGTGGCTTTGATGACACAGAACCAGCAGTCTGCAGTCAGCCCACCCAAATACTTGAAGGTGCTACTCAGGGCTACAGAGAGACAAAGTTACCTCTGTGAAGAGGTGTGACCCTCACTCTCAGGTCCGTAAGGCTGCAGCAGACCCAGTCCTTCCTTTTCCATTAGTTGTCTTTGGTGTTGTTGCCAACTTACTTGTCAGGAGCAAATGCACCTCCTCTGGACACACACTCTTCTCTGACCGCAGGTGCCGTCACGAAAGCTAGGTTCTAAAATAACTGAGCCTTGACTGTTCCGGCTCACACAGCTTGTGTGGCATCAGAATTGTTCCAGAGAGTTTTAAAAACTTTCTAGCCGGGCCATAAATGTTCTAGAAGCAAAAGGCCTCCTACTTTGCGTTAATATTTTGCATAGGTGCTCTACTGCAGAGGAGCAGAGTGCTTTGGCAAAGTGGCTGGGGGAAAAAAAGCCAGATTTGGCTCCTTACGATGGTGAACTCCTGTAATCCCATGCACTCTGCAGGAGAGCCTCAGCTGCCTTGCAAAACCCTGAAGAAAAACAAACACCCCACAGGTTTTTGGTTTTGGTTTTAATTTACTTCTTTATTAAGTATACAGTGCCTGCGTGTACACCTGCAGGCCAGAAGAGGGCACCAGATCTCATTATAGATGGCTGTGAGCCACCATGTGGTTGCTGGGAATTGGATTCAGGACCTTTGGAAGAGCAGCCAGTTCTCTCAACCTCTGAGCCGTCTCTCCAGCTCTTTATTTACTTATTTATTTACTTAGGTTTTTTGAGACAGGGTTTCTCTGTGTATCCTTGACTGTCCTGGACTCCCTTTGTAGACCAGGCTGGCCTCGAACTCACAGCGATCTGCCTGCCTCTGCCTCCAGAGTGCTGGGATTAAAGGCGTGTGCCACCATGCCCGGCCCTAACACCCTATAGGTTTAGTTAAATATTTTCTCACATTTGTGGAAGTTAGTTGGAGTCCAAAGTGGTCCTTCTCACAGTTGCAGGAGACGTTCGATTTCCTTGTCTCGTGTCACTCAGCTCTGTTTCCACTGTCACATGCTCATCTCCGACTCTGGCTCACCTGCCTTTCCTACGTGGAGCCTCTTGGTTCTATTGAGAATCCCAAGATAATCACACACTTTTAAGGTTCTTAATTTGGGCCTGGAGAAATGTCTCACCAGTTAAGAGCACTTTCTTTTGTGTTTTTTGTTTTGTTTTGTTTTGTTTTTCGAGACAGGGTCTCTCTATGTAGCCTTGACTGTCCTGGACTCACTTTGTAGCTTTGTAGACCAGGCTGGCCTCGAGCTCACAGCGATCCGTCTGCCTCTGCCTCCCAAATTCTGGGATTAAAGGTGTGTGCCACCACCACCCGGCTGCACTTTCTTTTCTTGAAAACAAAAACCAAAAAGCCGGAAACAAAAAAAAACCTGAATTTGGTTCCCAGCTACTTGTCAGGTGGCTCACAGCTACCTGTAACTCTAGCTCCAAGGGATCTGATGCCTTCTTCTGACCTCAGGCCCCTGCACACATGTGCTGTATATTTGCATGCATAACACATGAATAAAAATAAAAGTAAATCTTAATTTTAAAAAAAGCTTAACTGGGTTTTTTTAAACTGAGACATGGCACAGAGGTTAAGAGCACTGGCTGTTCTTCCAAAGTTCCTGAGTTCAAATCCCAAGAACCACATGGTGGCTCATAACTGTCTATTATGTAATCTGTTGCCCTCTTCTGGCTTGTAAGCACATACACAGGCAGAATACTATATATATATATATGTTTTTTTTTTTTTTTTTTCCTTTTCTTTTGGTTTTTCAAGACAGTGTCTCTCTGTGTAGCCTTGACTGTCCTGGACTCACTTTGTAGACCAAGCTGGCCTCAATTTTTTTTTTTTTTTTTGTATTTACAATATCTTCTTTGCCCTGTAATATCACACGTTCACAGGGTCCCAGGACTGGGATGTGGTTATCCTGGAGGAGCCATCTTTCAGCTTGTCACACACTTGATTCAACAAGAGAGTTAATTTTTCTTTTGTTGTAAAGGAAATGAATGCTTGTCCAGGCAGACCCCTCCCAGTGCAGCCGTTTGGTGGGCTAGGTACCCAGTGGAGGTGAGCCCCTGTCCTGGTGCGTCTTGCTTCATTTCTGTTCCCCTCCTGGAGTTACTTGACCTCACCTAGTACCCTGTAGTCTCAAACCTTCTCTCACTTCCTCTCACCACTTTCTCTCTGGAGACACTATGGCTCAGTAGTTTTCCGGGAGTTGGGTGACTGGAGCTGTGAGAACTCCAGGTGAGCTCAGCACTGATGCCTTCAGCTGTTGCTGGCCTGACCTGGTTACACACCTCAGCTCTCAGTAGTGGCCTGAAGTCTCTGTCTTCTTTAGCTCCTTCCCATTGGCAACATTGGTCTGGATCAGGCTTTGCCCTGAGGCTGCATTTAATAGTATCTGCTCAGAAACCCGTTCAGCAAACATGAATGTAGCACAAAATAAGACGTCCGAACAGAGATGAGCCCTCACTCAGCTAAGGGTCTGAGAAACCAATAACAGTAGCAGGAGGGCGATGGTTGTGACAAACGAAACTATGCCTGACTCTGCCTTCATGAGCTAATACTTCCCAGAGCCCCAATTCTAAATATCAACAAAAGAGGCATTAGGAGTTAAACATGCAAATTTTAGAAGAACACAAACATTCAGGCCTTACCCTTTACCGGAAAAGTTGCCTATTAGCAGTCACCACTCATCTTTCCTCCGTCTTGACAATAATTCACTTGGATTGCCCATGGATTTGCCTGTTTGGGACCTTTCTTAATCAGTGGACTCTTAGTCTGTGACATTTGTGTCAGGCTTCTTTTACTCAAAGTTCCTCCATGGTGTGTGTATTCACACTTCATTCTTTTTTATGACTGACTAGTCCACTGAATGGATAGATCCTTGTTGGTTGCAATTCTGGGAGTAGGACCTAGGGCCTCATACCTGCTAGGCAAGAACTCTGCCGCTGAGCTATATTCCCTACACTCTTGTCTCTTTTTTACATTCACCCGTTGATGGGCATTTGAGTTGCTTACACTTTGGGGCTGTTAAGAATAGTGCTAATCTAAGAAGAGACTTGATACCCTATGAGCATATACAGGGGGAGGTAATCCCCCTCAGGAACAGTCATAGGGGAGGGGAATAAGGGGAAAATGGGGGGAGGGAAGAATGGGAGGATACAAGGGATAGGATAACCATTGAGGTGTAACAAGAATAAATTAATAAAAAAAATTTAAAATATAATCTGAGATAAATAAACAATTTACATGATATGTAAATATTATATATAAATATATAAATATTATATATATAAAAAAAGAATAGTGCTATTGCTGAGTGTGGTGGCACACGCCCATACCCTGGTCTACAAAGTAAGTCCAGCACAACCAAGGCTACACAGAGAAACCCTGTCTAGCAAAAGCAAAAAAAAAAAGAAGAAGAAGAAGACTATGCACGTAATATATATATATATTGTTATTTTTCTGGTTCCTTTTTTTTTTTTTAGGATTTATTTATTTACTATTTGTACAGTATTCTGCCCACATGTGTGCCTGCACACCAGAAGAGGGCACCAGATCTCATTATAGATGGTTGTGAGCCACCACATGGTTGCCAGGAATTGAACTCAGGACCTTTGGGAAAACAGACAGTGCTCTTAAACTCTGAGCTATCTCTCCAGCCCTTTCCTACCCCATCCCCTTTTTTTTCTTTGTATATCTAGTATACATGGTACTGTTTGGTTTTCTTTTTCTTTTTTTCTTTTTCTTTTTTCCCCCCTTTTTGATTTTTCAAGACAGGGTTTCTCTGTGTAGCCTTGGCTGTCCTGGACTCACTTTGTAGACCAGGCTAGCCTCGAACTCACAGAGATCCACCTGCCTCTGCCTCCCCCAGTGCTGGGGAAACATGCACCACCATGCCTGGCTACATGGCCCTATTTTATATTAAGAACATTTTTACAAAATATATAGCCTATTATCTTCAGATATAAGCTATTGATGGAAGCCGGGTATGGTGGTACAGTCCCAGCACTCGGGAGGCAGAGGCCGACAGATCTCTGTGAGTTCAAGGCCAGGCTGGTCTGTAAAGCAAGTCCAGGACAGCAATGGCTATTACAGAGAAACCCTGTCCTGAAAAAAATAAAAAAGAAACCTATTGATGGAATGTCTCGCATTTGATTAAGCCCGAGGCAGCAAAAGACAGTGCCCAGCCAGCCTCAGCTCCTTCAGCTCCTCTCCTGTGGCCAGGCTCTTGGTTGTCCCTCCAACATTCACTGAGACAGATGCTTTTGAATATTTAGCCCATGTCAGTTCCAGGCACTGACTGGACACTAGTGTGGGGAGATGGATCCTGAATGAATGAACACATTCATGTGTGTCACGGGCAAGTCTTAAGCAGGTGAGAGGCCCCAAGAATGCTAAAGGTGGAGCTGGACAGATGGGTCAGCAGTTGAGAGCACATACTGCTCTCGCAGAGGACCTGGGTTCTGTTCCCAGCACCCACAAGTTGCCTCACAACCACCTACATATAACTCTGGTTCCAAGGATACAGTGCTCTCTCTGATCTCAGTGGGCTTCTGCATGCATGTTGAGAGTGGGCAGTGAGGCAGAGCATGGCCCTCGATGAAGTCCACTTCCTAACCCCTAAAACTAGCTGTCCATCAGGTGGACCCAGTGTAATCATAGGAGTAATCATTCGAAGCAAGAAGGTCCCAGCAAGAAAAGGATGTGTGACCACAGAAGTAGAGGTACTAAGAGAGAGCTTTGAAGATGCTCCACTACTGGCTCCCATGCGTTCTTCTGTGAAGCTTTTAAAAAAAACAAAAAAAAAAACCCTGCTAACATCTGGACATTAGGAACTCATATTGTAAAATGCAAAGCATTGTTACTTTTGGGCACTAGGTTTGTGGTAGGTTATAACAGCAATCCTGAAAAAAATAGTAAAGGTTTACTTCATTTCCAATGCCTGGCCCAGGAGCAAGGGCAGGTTGAGGGCAGGAGTAGTAGTTAGTGTCAGGGGGAGAATCAAGACTTATCAAGGCCGGTTGTTAAGAGCCTGGGTTAGTGGCAAAGGTCCAGGGTATTGGAACCTGCCTCTCCCTTAACTGCTACAAGCTCTTTGTTTTCCTTTCAGGCTGGATTCTTGAACCAGAAGACCACACATCGCTCAAGGAGCAGGGCCTCCCTAAAAAGGAACCATCCCCCATTACAGCAAGGGATTCCATGACAGGGATAGATCGGGAAAGTGATGGCCAGAAGCAGGCACTGAAGAGGGACCAGAGTAGCTTAGGGTACTTGAAAGGCCTCAAAGAGATACCAGTCCATAGTCAAAGCTCTGGAAAGGCTGGACTCGGGGAAACCTGTGTTCTTAGGTTAAACATGGATTCATTCCCAGACACTTCTAGAAGACAATATGGCTCTACTAATGACTCACAAGTTCAAAATTCAGAACATAAACCAAGCTTAGTCAGTCAGCAGACAGACTCCCCAGCAACACAGTCCTTTGAAGACAATGGCTGCCAAAAGGCCTTTGATCGGATTATGACCGTTAAAGAACTCACAAAAGGTCAGCTGCAAGATAAACCCTATAAGTGTACCGATTGTGGGAAGTCATTTAACCATAATGCACATCTCACAGTGCACAAGAGAATCCATACAGGAGAGAGACCTTACATGTGCAAAGAGTGTGGGAAAGCCTTCAGCCAGAACTCCTCCCTTGTTCAACATCAGCGAATCCACACCGGAGACAAGCCCTACAAGTGTGAGGAATGTGGAAAATCTTTTTGCCACAGTACACACCTCACGGTCCACAGGAGAATTCACACTGGAGAGAAACCCTACGAGTGTCAGGACTGTGGGAGGGCCTTCAATCAGAATTCATCCCTGGGGCGGCACAAGAGGACACACACTGGGGAGAAGCCGTACACCTGCAGTGTTTGTGGGAAATCCTTCTCCAGGACCACGTGCCTGTTCCTGCACCTGCGGACTCACACTGAGGAGAGGCCGTACGAGTGTAATCACTGTGGAAAGGGCTTCAGGCACAGCTCCTCCCTGGCCCAGCATCAGCGGAAGCACGCTGGGGAGAAGCCCTATGAGTGTCAACAGAGGCTGATCTTTGCGCAGACAGCAGCTTTCATGAAGCACGGGTGGACAGAGCCCGTCAGCTGCGACCCGCCATTGAATCAGGATGAACGGACTCAGCGGAGCGACAGGCCCTTTAAATGTAATCAGTGTGGAAAATGTTTCATTCAGAGCTCTCACCTCATCCGACATCAGATAACCCACAACAGAGAGGAAGGAACACGTGGACGGAGCCGAAGACGGGGCCAGCCTTGTGGGCGGGGCTCAAAACTCCTTCGGAATGCACGCTCAACTTCCAGAGAGCTTCCTGTGGCCCAGGCCAAGGTAGGACAAGCAAGCAGAGCCCTGGCCTTGTTCGACCTCCGTGAAATTATGCAGGAGAAAAGCCCTGTGCATGTAATTGGGGTAGAAGAACCTTCAGTGGGCAGTTCCATGCTATTTGACATCAAAGACTCTACCTAGGAAGGTAACTCTTCAGATACCTTTTGAGTTACCGAGCACAAACGTAAGTCCACACAGTGTATTGGTGGCGTGAGAAGATGGCATAATGTCAGTGGTGACCTCCGACTTCAAAAGGAAGTTGAGGTTGGTAGTTCTCAAATGTATCAGACTCAGTTCCCATTTAACAACAGACTTTTTCTTTGTTTTGCTGACAGTAGGTCTCATGTGACCCAGGCTGGCCTTGAACTTACATGTATCCAAGGATGATCTTGAATTTTCTGATCCTTCTGCCTTCACCTCCCTTATTCTGCGACCATGGCCATGTACCACTATACTCAGCAACCGCAGACATCTTAAGATTACCCCAAAATGAGTTTACCAGTAATAAAGCCTCTGCACAGGCATAGTGTATAAACAACTTATGACTCCCTTTTGTAAAGGATGGTTAAAGTAATTTATAAAAGAATGATGTGTATTGAGCCAGTTTGCCAGTTTGCTGTGTCCTTATGTGGGCCCATCTTCACCAGGAGCTCAGGGTCAATAGCCGGTAACTTTCACACTGGTGCAAGGTGCACTGCTGTCTACAAAAATACCAGAAGGTACATTATTATGCCAAAGTGATCGTGCAGAATTATGATGAATTCTTAAGAAAGTTTTGAACCAACCAAAATGCCATTGCGTTAATAGAAAACTCTGCCTAAATTCCAAATATACACAGAGTAATGTGTGTTCCTATGTGACTTCAAGTCAGAATCCCAGTCCACGTATAAAACCAGTTAAGTCACATGTGGCTCAGTTCTGCGCTTCACAGACACTGCAGCATGCTTGGCTCCTGTCCTCTTCTCAGTGAGCCATCTGACAGAGAAGCGGCCAGTTTTGCAGCTTCTCTAAAGGAGTCACAGCTCTAACGGAAACCACTATCTTGAACTGTCTCGGGGTGCTGTTTGTTGGAGGTACCCATCTCTTGTAATTTTTCCTCAGAGGACATTGGCTAATGTCTGGAGTCATCTTTGTCACTGCCACTTGGATGATGCTACTGGTACCCAGGTGGAGGTCAAGGATCCTGCTCAACATACTTAGGTGCCCAGGGAAGGTTTTCAAAGAATTTTCTAGCCCCAAATATCAATAGTATCAATGTGGAGCCGCTCTGATATAAACTCACCCCAAGGGGTTGACATGTAGCTCAGTAGTAGAACACTTTCCAAGCATGTGGACAGCCCTAGTTCAGTCCCACTACCAGAAACACAAATAACGGCCTGCCTTTTCTACACTATAAATTCATTGAAAAAAGCTGAATTAACAGCTTTGTGAGTTGGTTCTTCACAAATAATCATCAATTTAAATTTGTGTATATATTCATATAAACATGTATGCATATATGTGGGTATTTAGTAAATCTCTCATCATTTTGCAATATTTAGATTTGGGGCAAAGAATATCTTTATCTTTCTGTATAACCTTTTAGCACTTACAATGACTGTTCTACAAAATGAATGATGTGTTTTCATTGGGCCTCCCACCCACCTCTGCTCCTGTCCCTCCCTGTCTTTTTTCACATACACCCCAGAAAACCTTTTTGTTCATCTCCCTGAATATATTTCTAAAAGGCTAAGACTTAGAGTACATATAAAACCATAACCCAGGGACAAATCCGTTTGCGTAACCACACCACTGAGCCATCCTTTTGGGATTTTGCCTTGTTGATGTTTCGATAGTGTCTGGCCAGAATTTGAAAGCAGTGTCCTGGGGGCTCTTGGTAGTACTTTTCTCAACTGGAGCAACAAATATTTAGGAAAAGTTATCCTTTTACACCTCGAGGGAAAAACCTTCTATCTAGCAGATAGCATCAATATCTAGCACCAGATGTTCAGATTGCTTTAGACACTTTGTATTTGTTTCGTCCTAACCATAATCTACACAAAAGCTACAAAGCATGCTCAGTTTCTTTCTTAAATCATAAAGTCATGCTGGTTTTTTTTTTTTTCCTTTTCTTTTCTATTTTCTATTTTTTATTTCTTTTTGGCTTTTCAAGAAGGGGCTTCTCTGTGTAGCCTTGGCTGTCCGGGGCTCACTTTGTAGACCAAGCTGGCCTCTGCCTCACAGAGACCCGCCTGCCTCTGCCTCCCAGAGTGCTGGGATTACAGGCACGCACCACAGCCCCCAGCTTAGTTATGCTATTTCTTAGTCTTTTGTTTGTTTCTTAAATAACTTAAATTTTGTTCTTATCCAATCTGCCCTCCTTACTTTAATATGGTGAACTGATTTCCAGTTTGGTATCAAGCCACTGAGCTCTGCTAAAGGGGCACCCCAAAAGGTCATGGTTCTCAGAGCTTCTCTCCCTCCCACATTTTGCATGAGGTCACTACAAGAGGACTATTGAAAAGCCTTCCTCTCGGCTTTCTTTTTTCTTTTTTTTCTTTTTTTTTTTCTTTTTTTTCTTTTTTTTTTTTTTTTTTTTTTTGAGACAGGGTTTCTCTGTGTAGCCCTGGCTGTCCCGGAACTCTCTTTGTAGACCAGGCTGGCCTCGAACTCACAGAGATCTACCTGCCTCTGCCTCCCAAGTGCTGGGATTAAAGGCGTGCACCATCACACCCGGCTCCTCTCAGCTATTAATGCCAGGAAAAGCTAAACCTGTTTTGTTTTGTTTTAGAAAGCAAGACACATTTTTAAAGACTTCTTTATTTTACGTGTGTATGAGCACTCTCTCTGTGTATGGACCTTGCAGGCCAGAGAGGGCATCAGATCCTATTCTAGATGGCTGTGAGCCACCATGTGGTTGCTGAGAGTTGAACTCAGGACCTCCGGAGGAGCAGTCAGTGCTTTTAACCACTGAGCCATCTCTCCAGCCCCTGAAAGCAAGATATTCTAGTGACCCTTTTAATACTCATAGAAAACTCTACCCTTATCTAATTGCTTCCCTCCACGTGTTTTCTTAAGGGTCAAAAGAGGAGAGGGGAGCCCTCAGCCTGTGTCCATGCAGTTCCTGACAAAAAGAACATCTGTGATCTCTGGTTTCTCAGAGGATGAGGGAACCTGTTTACCCTAAAAGGCAACAGACTATGGAGTGTGCACAGCTCCCCTATAGTCCAATGCCTGTGCCCAGGGGCACGGAGATGTTCTAGTTGTACAGAACAGTTGCCTGTCAGACCCTGCTTTGAACAGTCATCCTGGTAACGCTTTGCAGCCGTACTTGCCACTGTCTGGGAACCGTCCAGCATCAGAACCCATGGCCATCCTAGCTTCTCACACCCATGTTTCTCCTTATCTGCAAACCCCCAAACAGAAGGGGTCTCCTTTGGGGTACACCTGGCTTCCAGAACACTTGGGATCGGCCTTTTGTGGATGCTTCTCTGTACTCTCACTTCCCTCTAGATGTGGCCTCCCGTGTCCCTTGCCAAGTCTGACCTCACAGCAACTCAGCTGGTCTACCTTGGCTCATGCATCTTGGCTGGTAGCTTTTCACCCACATGGCTACAAAAAGGAACATCAGCTGCCTGGCTTTGTGATAGCTCTGTGAAATAGTAGCATGTTCTGAATGAGCCTGGTGATGGTAGGTAGCACACACCTTTAACCCCAGCACTCGGGAGGCAGAGGCAGGCAAAAATCGCTGAATTTTAGGCCAGTCTGATCCAAGAGGGCCAGAGCTACACAGAAAAACCCTGTCTCGAAAATGTAAAATATAAATAAAAGGTACAGGGAGAGTTAGGCACAGGACAAGTATTAGTAATTACCACAACAAAGGTTCCGTTTAGGAAGTAATGAAGTTACACTTGGATATGAGCTTTATGGTAGTTGAGATTTCAGTGACTCATGTTGGAGGTAGTGCTGTGGCTCTTTCTGCCTTTCTCTCATGGTTCTGAGCAGACTGCTAAAGCTCCAGCCATTGCATCTGTAATGCACACTGGAGAAGTAAGGAAGTATGACAGGTCAACTACTCACCTCGTGATATTTGAAAGGCAGGCATTCCCAGAAGCCTTTGCCACATACCCACTTAGGATGTGTTGGCCCAGAATGAGTCACAGAGCCATCCATCGTAGTGAGGCGGTTTGGGAAGGTGCTGTTTGGCATTCCTAAACTCTGATGGATACCGGTAAGAGGACAGCTGGGACGCAGGTGATGAACTGGCAGGCAGCCAGCTCCGTCCCCATCTAGTCCAGTCCCTCAAGTCACCTGTGTTCCCCATTTCCTCAGTGCCAACCTTCACCTCAGGCCTCTCTCCTGCTGCTTCACAGGACCTGTTGTGCCCACAGCTGGGTCCTGCTATCCCTCAGCAGGACCCCTCTGAGGGCAGAGGCTGCTGGCATCCTTGTGGCATGCTGTCCCAGTGGTTAGGGCACGCATAACCGTATTCAGAAGGTTCTCATCTTCTCTTTTCCTCTCCAAGTGTTGGGGCCCCTGGTTGCCGAGGGGGCCACGTTGCACCCTCACCTTCCCCAAGTGGCATCACCCTATTTCGGAGTGTCTGCTTCTGACTTCTGAGCTTCGGACCTAGACATGGCTGTGGGCTCCTCCAGGGGTACCATTAAGTTCACAGATCCAGCCTACCCTGAAGGAAACTGCCCTTCTCTATCCAGGCCGCTCTGCTCCCCTGTCCCTTTCATAGATGTCACTATCTACCATCCCATCACCAAAGCCAGGAAATATGCCTTTGCCCCTCTCCCCTTCATCAGTCCTCATGCTTTTACCATGCACACATCCCAGGTCTGTTCACCTCGTCCCAGCTGTCTCTGACAGTGCAGGGTGACAGGCATGACATTGCTCCAAATGGCCTGTCGAGGAAATGAGCTAGACTCAGAGAACCAGACACCTGCCTTTGCCTACAATTCCTTTCTGTTCCATCAAAGTGTAGGGTTCAGTCTCGGTAAGGCAGATGAAATGGGGTGGGGGCAGCGGTGCACACCTTTAATCCCAGCACTTTAGAGGCAGAGGCAGGTGGATCCCCAAGTTCAAGGCCAGCCTGGTCCACAGAGTGAGTTCCAGAACAGCCGGGGCTACACAGAGAAACCCTGTCTCGAAAAATGGGGTAGGACACACCTGACAGTGATGCCACGTTTTGAAGCAACTCTGGAAGCCAGGTGTTGTATCCACCACCTTGGCCCTAAAAAAAAACAGTCCTGTTTTAACACTTCTCACAGTGGATGCTGAGGTTGTAACAGCCCCGCTCAGTGAAATGAGAACAACCAATGCGTCTGCAGTTTGACTTTCCAGGTCACATCTAGAAATGAGAGCCCCACTGATATCTTTGTAAATATTTTGAAAGAGATTCCTTGGTGAATTTACTGTAAAACTGGAACATTGTGTCCTCCGTCCAGTTACTTGACCAATCTTTTGTCAAAGGGCCCTGAGTATTTCCTGTTTACTTCTTGTGGGAGTGTGAACGGGTACACCGTTGTTGGAGAAGGGTTCATCGGTGGCTGAATCACTTGAATGTTTTCTTAGCGAACCTGCTGGGAAATGAACCCTACAGCATTTATTTGTACACACAGATCATCTGTACAGGGTTTCTTAAAAGTGAGCATTTCAAAAAACAAGTCCACCAGGGTTTGCAACAGACTAGAGATCACAGCCTTAATGGAGAGTGTCCTTATTTATTAATGTGGGAGAAATCTGCCAGACACCATAAGGGAAAGCATTTGCTTATTCATGTTCATGCACAGAATCTCTGAAGGGATAAGAAGGAAGTAGATGCACCAGCTGCCCTTGGGGAGGAGAGGGGAGAAGCTAGGCTGAGAAATAATGTTTACTCTGTCTTTTTTGGAATTTTGAAATATGTAAAAGTATTACCAACTTTAAAAAAATAACTTTAACAGAAACCTCGATTCTTTTTATTAAAGTAAGTTTTAAAATTTGTTTCATTGTTTGTCTACCTCATTCTGCCAGAATCTCCATGTGAGTAGGGGACCCCAGTGTGTCTTTGTCACAGTTGTTCTGTGTATATCTGAATGTGTGTTCATTTCACAGAATGAACATGCATGTAAAACAGCTTTAACTCCTTAATACTAAAAATGAACAGACTAGAACACATGCATAAACTTCCTGGTTCTTTGTTCTTTCCCTATATCAGTCTACCCTGTAGGCTCAATTTTTTTAACCAATATATTTTATTACAAACTTATTAACCAAGCATACGTCACTTATAACCTGACTAACCTAAACAATAGGAAAAGAGGATTAAAAAATAAAATAACCAAACAGTAAGGATATCAGTTCCAAGGAATGATTTTCCTGATGTAATCATCAGGATTTCTTCTGCTGGAACCTAGAGTTACCAGAACTCAGAACCTCAGTAGGAGCCGGAGCCCCGAAGCCTTCCCTGGAGTGATTCTCTCTAGGAGCGTCTAGAAGTGGAGCGATGAACAGCCAAAACTATCCCAAGTCTCCAAAGGCCACACCTTTAGTTCTGGGCTCATTTATATATCTCCTCCCAGAGTCTGTTGACGGATTTTCAGCTGGCAACAATCAAGCTCCCGAACGAGGTGGTTTATGTTCTAGTGGATTAACATCACCTGTTCTCTCACAAGACCGTTCCCCATCCCACACTTGAGATCGTAACAAGAGCAGGTGTATCTCTCCTTCACACCCCAATACGTGTTTATGAGAACCCCAACAACTATATGGCCAACAGTCAAGTACTCCAGATAGGTCTTGAGCTGATAGTGATGCTTCCGCCTCTACCTCCAAAGTTCAAACATTACAGGTGTGCATCATCACTCACGCAACTTATGGGCAGCCTCTTTACAGGTGCATATCCACTTTGGTGTGGTGGCACATACCTTTAATCCCAGCACTCCAGAGGCAGAGGTAGGTGGGTCTCTGTGAGTTCAAGGCCAGCTTGGTCTACATATCAAGTTCCAGGCTAGCCAGGGTTACATAGACTTTTTCTTAAAAAACAAAAAGTAATATTTAAAAAGTAATACTGGGCATACTAGGCTAGAATTCCTAGAACCCCCTGATTTGGAACAAATCAATATTCCTTCCCATACATTCTAGGCTTATCCACTTACCAGGATTACTAACCTCTGCTGGGCGTTTTTTTGAGCTATAAATTCATTCATCAACCTCAAAGTTCTTCCCTCCCCTATCCAAAAATACACTCACATATTATACACATTATTAGAAAATACTTGTTATGAGCTGGGTAAGGTGGTGTACACCTGTAATCCCAGCAGTTGGGAGGCAAAGGCGCCAGGATCTCTGTAAGTTTGAGGCCATCCTGGTCTACAAAGCGAGTCCAGGACAGCCAAGGCTACACAGAGAAACCCTGTCTCAAAAAAAAAAAAAAAATCAAAAAAAGAAAATATTTGTTCTCATTCTTCTTAGACTGAGTTTCATGGTGTGGTGGTGCCTAGCCCACAGTATGTATTAAATACCCGATCAGCCAGTCCGTTTCTACACAGGAAACAGATCCTAAGGTGAGTAGTGAGGATCTCAGCAGAGGTCAAAGTTGGTTTGATCCTGTATCTGAGAGACTCCACATTCCATCCACTTTTGCCGTCCCCAGCTCGCAAGCAAGAAAGGGAAGGACGAGCAGGCACAGGGCAAATCCGTGCCTTAGGACTCTGCTCGGTGCTCTTGCCCCTGTCAGAACGGAGCAAAGCATCTTTCCCTCCTGAGAATCTCTGTGAGGAAATGGGTTTGGTTGAGATTGCTGTACTACCAATTTTTGTCCTCAAAGCACTCTCTGCCTTGTATCTTGCTGTTCCCTGCACAGTCCGCATACAGACACCCCGTGGCTGCTATCTATGAAGTTTGATAGCATGAAGCTGAGGCCGTTACACCGAATATTACCCAGCGCCATGATAGCAAAGTCCCAGCAGTAATCCCTTCTGAGCCAGGAACCTTGCCGAGAGCTGGGAGCTGTCCGTGGTGCTTAAAAGTGTCCTAACCCTGAGCTGTCTCACGTGGTTAGTATTAGTTAGCTAAGGGTTAAAATCAAATAAAATGACAAAGGTTGAGGAAGGACTATAGCTTAGAATTTGAGGCTGTGCTTAAGGTGAGTAAAGTTCTGGGTTCCCAGGCACAAAATAATAATAGTAATTATCATCATCATCATCATCAAAAATATGGCTGGCAAGGTGGCTAAGTGGGTAAAAATACTTGCTGCCAAGACTGAATTTGATCGGTAGAACCCACATGGTAAAAGGAAAGAACTGACTTCTACAAGCTGTCTCCTAACCTCTTCACGTCCATCATGGTAGATACCCCACAACACACACACACACACACACACACACACACACACACACACACACACCAAATAAATGTGAGGTGGGTGTGGGTGTGAATGTGGGTGTCTTGCCTACTGGTATATCTGGGCAACACGTGTGTGCCTGGTGCCTGCGAATGCCGAAAAGGGGGTACCAGAACTCCTGGAACTAGAGTTAGATGGTTGTGAGCCATCTAAGGATGGCCCTCACTCACTTGCTCCGTGCATGCTCCAACTTCCCACGCATCCCAAAACCTCAACTCAACAGCCATCTCTGTCCCAACAAACAACAGCCTGGAGTACTGTCCACTCCCGTCGTCGCCCCGCCCTTGCCACCACCCCAAACCGAGCTGACATTAAGGACTACATCTCCCAGCGGGCCCAACAAATTAGCGCTGTGCTTTCTGGGACTTGTAGTCCAAATGACGTGCTCTTTGGCCGTGCGCATGCGCTAGGCGTGTCGGGAGTTGTGGTCCCTGGGCACGAAGGCGCGTGTGCGTTGGTCACCAGGACGCCTCCGGAAGAGTCAGCTGGGAGTGCTGGAGACCTGGTGAGAACGGGAACCCTGGCACGGAGGGATGAGAGCTGCGAACGCCCACGGAGAACCTGATGGTTTGTGAGTACAGGGCAAACAAAATGTGGGACGGACTGACTACTGTGTGGAACGGCTGACAGAGTGTAAGACTGACAAACCGAAAGTGGGAGGCTGACCAACTGGCTGTGTGTCCGACAGATTGTGTCTGATGCATCTTGGCCTTGTGTATCATGTCGAGTGACTGATGAAGCGACTGGCAGAAATAGCGGTTTGATGGACTTTGTAGGTGGGTTTGTGACTGAGTTCAAGCGTGAGTGAAATCCTGTGTCTGGTGGAGATGATGAATAAAAAGGTCCTCTTGCCTCTGCCTCCCAAACACCGGGATTACTGGTGTACACCACCATGCCACGCATTGGAGCTGTTTTTATCCCACCATAAAATATGTATTAATGGCTCAGAGGTTAAGAGCACTGGCTGTTCTTCTAAAGGTCCTGAGTTCAATTCCCAGCAAGACCACGTGGTGGCTCACAATCATCTATAATGAGATCTGGTGCCTTCTTCTGGCATGCAGGCAGAATACTGCAAAAATAATAAATCTCATATATATTGAGCGAGGCTTGGTAGCACACGTTCTTTTCCAAGCTAGCCTGGCCTACATACCGAGTTATCTGCGAAGAGGAACCTCAATTGAGAGACCGCTCCCAAGAGATGGCTTGTAGACAAGTCTCTAAGGGCATTTTCCTGACTAATGATTGATGTGGGAGGGCCCAGCACAGGTACCACCCCTAAGTACGTGGTCCTGCGTTATAGTTTAAGAACTGAAGCCAGGTGTGGTGGCGCAGGCCTGTAATCCCACCACTCGGGAGGCAGAGGCAGGTGGATCTCTGTGAGTTCGAGGCCAGCCTGGTCTACAAAACAAGTCCAGGACGGCTAAGATAACATAGTGAAACCCTGTCTCAAAAAACCGAAAAAAGCCGGGCGTGGTGGCGCACACCTTTAATCCCAGCACTCGGGAGGCAGAGGCGGGCGGATCGCTGTGAGTTCGAGGCCAGCCTGGTCTACAAAGTGAGTCCAGGACAGCCAAGGCTAACACAGAGAGACCCTGTCTCGAAAAACCAAAAAAAAAAAAAAAAAAAAAAAAAAAAAAAAAAAACCGAAAAAAAAGAAAAAGAAAAAGAAAACAGACTGAGCAAGCCATGGGAAGCAAGCATTCTATCTCCTCTGCTTGAGTTTTTGCAACCAAGGCCTGCCTTGAGTTAATACCTTGATTTCCCTTAATGATGGACTGTAATTTGTGAGGTAAAATAAACCCTTTCTCCTGAAGTTGCATTTGGCCAATGTTTTATCACAGAAATAGAAGGTGCAAACTAAGAGCCTGTCTTCAATATATAAAAATAAAAATAAAAAAATAAAAAAAAATTTTTTTTTTATCTTGGACTAATTTTTAAAAAGTATTTCTCCTGGACTATTAGTTTGGACTTAGGAGTAGTTTACTGCTCTCTCAGAAACAATATGGAAATGTCTGGGGTAAACTTGAGTACTCTGGTGACAAAGAGAGGGCTTATTGCTCTGCTTGACTAGGAGCAGAGTAATAAAGTCTGCACTGTGAGGACCAAGCCTCTGCCTCTGAAGGACAACGCCCTTTCCACATGTTAGTTGCTTCCCTGTCTAGAAGTGGGGATTGATTCTGAGTCGAACTAATACTGAGTCAGAAGGCAGGAGGATCGTTGAGTTCTGTTTTGTAAAGAAAGCTGGACTTAAAATGAAGTGTAATATTGAGCCAAAAGGCATAACCATTTTCAAAGCTCTTAATATATGTATATGGTGTGTGTGTGTGTGTGTGTGTGTGTGTGTGTGTGTGTGTGTGTGTAGTCCGCCTGCCTCTGCCTCCCAAGTGCTGGGATTAAGGGCGTGCGCCACCACGGCCCGGCACCCTGGTGTCTTACTTTTGTATTGCTGTAACAAACACCATGACCAAGGCAATTTATAAAAGAAAGCATTTCATCCAGGCCTTACAGTTCCAGAGGGTTAGGGTCTGTGATTATCATAGTGGGGAGCATAGCAGCAGGCATGTGTGATGCTGGAACAGTGGGAGCTTAGCACTGGAACAGTGGATAAGACCTTACATGTGATCCACAGTCAAGAGGGACTGACCTCTAACTGGGAATTGCTCAGGGTTTTAAAACCTCAGAGCCCTCCCTCAGGAACACACCTCCCCAAACAAGGCCTCACCTCCTAATCTTTCCTAAACAGTTCCACCAACAGTAGACCAAGCATTCAAATATTTGAGCCTACGGGGCCATTCTCATTCAAACCAACTCATTTGATAGTTGTTTTTCTGTTTGGTTGGTTGGTTGGTTTGAGGCAGGGCCTCACTACAAACCTGCCTGGCCTCATGCTCATTCTATAGACCAGGCTGGCCTCAAATTCAGAGATCTGTCTGCCTCTCCTGAATGCTGGGATCAAAGACTGTGCCACTATGTGTGCCTTATTTGTTTTTGTTGTTGTTGTTTGTTTTGTTTTGTGTTGTGTTTTTTTTTGTTGTTGTTTTGGGGTGTGTGTGTGTGTGTGTGTGTGTGTGTGTGTGTGTGTGTGTATTCAAGCATGTGCATGCTACGAGATGTGCCGGAAGACGGAGGACAACTTTTGAAAGTTGCCTGCCTTTCTCTGTCTCTGTTTCTGTTGCACAGCACACGTGAGACTAGCTGACCCCAGGCTGCCTGGTGATTCTCTGACCTCTGACTCCCATCTCTCCATAGAAGTGCTGGGATTACAGATGTCTTCCACTGCGTTTTTTTTGTTTGTTCGGGTTGGGTGTTTTTTTGTTGTTGTTGTTTTGTTTCGTTTTTGGTGGGTTCTGAGGATTGAACTCAGGACAGCAGGCTTGCATAGCAGGTACCTTTACCTGCCCCGTCTCCTTTCTGTGGGACAAGCAATGGCTTGCTAGGTAGCTCTGACAGTCTTCAACGTTGTAATCCCCACTGCTTCATCCTCCCACGTGCTGGCATTACAGGCATGTGCCTGGCTGAAAAGCTCCCCTGACTTTAAGGTGCTGACATTGCAGTGAAGGCAGGAGGATAATAAACAAGCAGCCATACAGTGCTGCCATACGCCAAGTGGTGACACACGATAAGCGAGACAGAGTCGTCTTTTGTGTAGAGGCCTGACTTAAGGGAAAGAAAAACAAAAACAAAAAACAAAAAAAGGGGGGGGGAGGCTGGAGAGATGGCTCAGAGATTAAGGGCACTGACGGCTCTTCCAGAGGTCCTGAGTTCAATTCCCAGCAACCACATGGTGGCTCACAACCATCTGTAGTGTGATCGATGTGCACGGTACACATAATAAATAAATAAATCTTTTAAAAAAAAAAAAAAAAACAGGAAGGAAAAGAATGCCTAACAAGGACAGAGTGCTCAGCATTGCGGGGGTCGGAGCACTATTGAGATTTGATTTGCATGATCATAAAACCCATCATTTGTTTGTTTATTTATTTATTTATTTATTTACTGTTGAAAAATCATCTTGCTCTGTAGCCCTGGATGGCCTTGAAGTCTGTGTCTTCCCGCCTCAGCCTACTGAGCAGTGAGATTATAGGAATGTGTCCCGATGCCTGTCTAAAATGTTTTCTTTTTTTTTTTTTTCTATTTACTTGTTGATGAATTTATGAGACAAGATTTCACTATGTAGTACAGGCTGAGCTGGAACCCAGAGATCTGCCTGCCTTTGCCTCCAGAGTCCGGAGATGGAAGGTGTGCGCCGCCACATCCAGCCAAAACTTCACCATCTCAAAGTATATGAGGCACATCCCTAGTCATAAGGAGGAGAGTTCCAAATAAGTTAGAAAGAACCACAACAGAAATTGGAAAGTGTTTTAAACTAAATGATAATAGAGATGAGTGTGGAGTAGATCCTTATAGTCCCAGCACTCGAGAGGCAGAGGCAGGCGGATCGCTGTGAGTTCAAGGCCAGCCTGGTCTTCAAAGTGAGTCCAGGACAGCCAGGGCTACACAGAGAAACTCTGTCTCGAAAAACCAAAAAAAAAAAATTTTTTTTAATTAAATAAATAAAATAAGCCGGGCATGGTGGTACACTTTAGTCCCAGCACTCAAGAGGCAGAGGCAGGCAGATCGCTGTGAGTTCGAGGCCAGCCTGGTCTACAAAGTGATTCTAGAACAGCCAGGGCTGCACAGAGAAACCCTGTCTTGAAAAACCAAAATAAAATAAAATAAGAACGTAGATAGAACTTATCAAAATGGTGATACACAACTAGAACTGTTTAGGGGGGAGTACCTAGCTTTACAAACACATGCACTTGATTTTAGACTTTTATATTTATTAACTTATATGCGCACGCACACCACAGCACACCACTTCAAGAGTCAGGTTTCTCCTTCCACTGTGTAGGTCCTAGGAATCAAACGTTTGTCACCAGACACGTTGGCAAGCGCGTCGTGTGGTAAGCCATCTCACTGACGTGAATACATGCATTTAAAACAAGCAAGATAGTCAGACAGGGGAGGACAGGCACTGGGGAGGAGGCCATCCTGGGTGGACACATAGCAAAAAAACAAATCAAAACAAAAAACCCAGCTGGGCACTGGTGGTGCACGCCTCTAATCCCGGCACTCGGGAGGCAGAGGCAGGTAGATCACTGTGAGTTCAAGGCCAGCTTGGTCTACAAAGCAAAACCAGGGCAGCCAAGGCTACACAGAAAGACCCTGTCTCAAAAAAAAAAAAAAAAAAAACCCTAACAGATAAAGTGAATAAGTCACCATGGGATGGGATTAACAGGTCGAAACATAGGAAATGTACGAGCGACGGGAGGCATGGGTCTGTGGCTGGCCATGGTCTGCTTGCGTTTGCAGCTCACTCCTGTTAACCCTTCCCTAGCGGGGAGACTAGGAGCAGAGCCTTTCCTTCTGTCTGTCTCCACCTGAGATAAGAGTACAACTTGTCCCTTGGTTTTTTTATTTTCTGAGACAGGGTTTTTCGTTGTAGCCCTGGCTGCCCTGGAACTCACTCTGTAGACCAGGCTGGCCTCGAACTCAGAGAGATCCACCTGCCTCTGCCTCCCAGAGTGCTGGGATTAAAGGTGGGGGCCACCACTGCCCGCTGTCCCTTGAGTTTGTTGTACATGGTGTGTGTGTACAGGTGCACTCAGGTGTGCCAGCCCACATGAGGTTATGCTTCCTCAGCAAGCATTTCACCAGCATGAGCCATCTCCTTAGCCCCGTTGACGTTACTTTATTCTCTCTGTTTTAAATTCTACATCGGTGTTATGGAGACCGCTGCAAGGTGAATTTTAGGCTTCTCAGCAGCAGGGGGATAGGCCTCTCAAGGACTGAAGCTGACAGAAGGCTTCCTAGAAACTCTTTTTATTTTATTTTTATTTATTTATTTGGTTTTTTGTTTTGTTTTGTCTTTTATTTTTGTTGTTGTTGTTGAGTTGTTTTTTTGTTTTTGAGACAGGGTTTCTCTGTGTAGCCCTGGCTGTCCTGAACTCACTTTGTAGACCAGGCTGGCCTTGAACTCACAGCAATCCGCCTGCCTCTGCCTCCGGAGTGCTGGGATTAAAGGCTTGCTCCACCACGCCCGGCCAGAAGCTTTTTATTGTTATACAAAAAACACTTTTTTTGTTACTGTTAAAGATTTATTTATTTACTATGTATACAGTGCTCTGCCTGCATGTACACCTGCAGGACAGAAGAGGGCATCAGATCACATTATAGATGGTCGTGAGCCACCATGTGGTTGCTGGAAATTGAACTCAGGACCTCTGGAAGAGCAGCCAGTGCTCTTAACCTCTGAGCCATCTCTCCAACCCACAAAAAGCACTTTTAGCAAGTCAATTTCTGCATACCAAAACTTCATATCTGATCTAGGGGTTGTCTTGAAAGAACCAGCACCTTAAGTAATCCTCAGCCATAGGAGACTTCCTGGTGGGCCAGGCCTGTCTCAGGACTAAGCTATGCAGAGGCTCTGAGAAGCCATCAAAGGAAGAGGCCCATAAAGTCTCAGAGAACACTCACTGACAAAAGGGTACTTCAAAGCTTAGGTGCCATCACTCCAGCTTCATGCCAGATACACCGGTTCTACTACAACTCTTGTTTTTATATTTATGAGTGTTTTGCTTACATGTCCATCTGTGTACCAGATGCGTGCGTGCCTGGTGCCTGTGGAAATCATTAAAAGGCATCACATGACCTGACACTGGAATTACAGACCATGTGAGCCACGGGTGCTGGGAGTGGAACCCAAGTCTGGAAGAGAATCCAATGTCCTTTTTAAAAAATTATTATTTCTGCCTGCGTGTATGATTGTAGGCCAGAAGAGGGCACCAGATCTCATTACAGATGGTTGTGAGCCACCATGTGGTTGCTGGGAATTGAACTCAGGACCTCTGGAAGAGCAGCCAGTGCTCTTAACCTCTGAGCCAACTCTCCAGCCCCTAAGTAGACTAACATTTTTAATTTTTTACTTTTTTTGGTTTTTCAAGACAGGGTTTCTCTTTATAGCCCTGGCTGTCCTGTACTTGCTTTTGTAGCCCAGGCTGGCCTCAAACTCACAGAGATCCACCTGCCTCTGCCTCCCTGAGTGCTGGGATTACAGATGTGCACCACCAGGCCTGGCTTCCTAAAAAAAAATTTTTTTAATCTTTCCATGTGGTGCTCAAGCAGGAGTCAGTTTTCTCCTCCTACCAGTGTGGTTCCTGCACTTTTACCTGTGGAGCTATCTCATTGGCCCTTTGGAAGAAGAAAAAGAAAGAACAACTTTATTGGATTTGTTCTTTAATAATTTCAGGCATGCATTCTGATTACTGTAAACCATTACCTGAGTCTTCACCCTACCTGTTATCCCCTTCCTCCTTACAAATTGTCCTGTATTCATGACTGTCTTTTTTTTTTTTTAGACCCATTGAATTTAACCAGGATCATCCTGACCATGGGTTTGAAGCTCTCCGGGAGCCTAGTGGGTTCCTCCCTGTTGTCTATTTCCAATACATGGAGCCACTAGCATGATCCTTAGCTCTGAGCGGGCGCTAGCACGGTGGTGACACTCGCCTCCTTCTATGCGAGCGCTGGGTGGCTTGGTGGCAAACACCTTTACCAGATAATCCATCTCCCTGGCACAAGTGCAAGCTACCAGGCATGGTAAGACCTGCACGGAGGAGGACGAAGCAGGAAGCTGGTGAACCGGAAGCCAGTCTGGCTACTACAAGCCCAACCCTCCCTCCCTTTTTTCAGGTGGTGATGAAGCTCTTGACATTTCTGCAGACGCATTTCTGAGGCTCCAGCCATCCGGCGGCGCCTCCCTGAGTCCTTCTGTCCAATGGCCGTCCCCAAGTACCCTCTGAGCCCAGTACTCTGGGAACAGCAGGACAGCTTCCTTGAGGTAAAGGTGAAAGAGGAGGAAGAAGCCGGCACCTCCCAGAGCCACGACTCCAGCCCCAGCCCTACTGCCCACCCTGAGGCTGCGCGCCTACGCTTCCGGCACTTCCGCTATGAGGAGGCATCCAGCCCCCATCAGGCTCTGGCACAACTGCGAGAGCTATGTTGCCAGTGGCTGAGGCCAGAGTCATCCTCCAAAGAACAGATGCTGGAATTGCTGGTGCTCGAGCAGTTCCTGGGTGCTCTGCCCCCTGAGATCCAGGCCTGGGTGGGGGCTCAGTGCCCAAAGAATGGAAAGGAGGCAGCCGTTCTGGTGGAAGATCTGACTCAACTGCTGGACAGGAGAGGTAAGAAGGAGCAGTAGAAGCCGGGCTGTGGTGGTGCATCCCATTATCCCGGCACTTGGGAGGCAGAGGCAGGTGGATCGTTGTGAGTTCGAGGCCAGCCTGGTCTACAAGTGAGTCCAGGATAGCCAAGGCTAAGACAGAGAGACCCTGTCTTGGGAAGAAAAAAAAAAAAAAAGCAGCAGGCAGGCGGTAACAGCTCTGGCACAGCCTGGCTGCAACGTCAAGCTCTAGATAGGGATTGCTCGAGTACTCATTCCCAAATTTGTACCTTAGCTGTGACCAAATTGCAAGCCACTAAGGGCCGGGGTCCTAGATACACGAATATCCACACACTTGGCACAGGGAGCACTTGACACTGAGCCAGCTTGCCCTCACACATCCTGTAACTCTGTTAGGTCTGGATTTTTCTACATTAGATTTATTTTATTTATCTATTTTTCAAAGACAAGGTCTCTTGTACCCAGGCTGACCTCAGATGTGCCACATAGCTGAGAATAACCTTGAACTCCTGATCCTCCAACCTCCACCTCCCAAATACTGGGGTTACAAGCATGTACTACCACGCCCAGCTTTAGGTGGTACCGGGGCTTTCGTGCATGTAGGTAAGCACTCTGCCAGCTGAGCTACATCCCTAGCTTCTTAGCATCTCCCCAAGGAGAACAAGGATAGCCCGTCAGCCCCTGACTTGTTTCCTGTCCAAGTGGAAAGGGGAAAAACAGCAGATCTTGTCAGATCTTGTGTTGGCCTTTGGCCAGTCAAATTCCAGGAAGGAACAGTGAGCCTGAGGCACTGAGCACTGTCCAAGTGTGAGCCACTGGCCCAGAAGAAATGGCTGGATGCCTTGAGTGAGAGGGAGGGGCAAAGAAGCAAGTAAGTAACCCTGTGTTCTCACCTGTGGCCTTCCCTATGCTAGCCTATAGGATCTGGGGCACGCCAGACTCAGGGCAGAGGTGTCAGATGGCCCTGAACTAGAATGGGTACCCGTCGTTCAAGGAGACCCACACATAAAGCCCAGCCCAGAGAAGTCTGGTAGGATGCAAGTTTTCCCGACCCGCGGGTCCAGTTATTCGGAGGGCGAGCGAGGAGGGTCACTTCCTGTGGATAAAGAATGAGCGAGAGAGACGACAGGGCTCAAGAAAACATTGCTTGTCAAGAGCCGTTTATTGTAAGGGGGTATTCAAATTTAAAGTAAGCTTGGGGGGGGGGGGGAGGAAGGAATGCAGTGGAAAGTTACAAAATCTTCTGGGCCAGGCCCCAAGGGCAGCACATGAGGAGGGGGCGATTACTCAGAAGTCGCGATACACCGAATGTTCTCTTTCTCAAGGCCAGGCTGGATCTTTTATGGTTGCCAGGCATAATGTTTATCTCAGGCATGCAGACAGCTGTGGCTTTCAGCCAGCAGGGCCTTTCAGCCAGCTGGGGCAGGTCAGGCAAGGTCCTATGGCTCCTAACATTGCAAGGACCCAAGTACTGTACAGTCTAGTCCGGAAGCCTCCAGAGCAAGTCCCAATCTGGCTGCAAGATAACTGATCAAGTCCAAAGCCCTCAGCATCTCTACTAATCCTGTGAGTGAGTGAGTGAGTGAAGTTATTGCAACTTACTTTGTAGCTCTTGGCTCAGAACTAACTATGTAGTACTGTGGCTTGGAACAAGCTATGTCGACCAGGCTGGTCTTGGATGCAGAGATCCTCTTGGCTGTCTCCCAAGTGCTGGGACTAAAGGCATGCTTGACTATGCCTGGCTATCCCTATGATTTTGTACCTGGGAGTGAGCACCTCCTCAGCTGAGCCTCCATCTCCTCATCTGCAATGGAAATGAGACACTGGAAGCTATACACTGCACTTGGAGTCTAGCACACAGCAAAACCCTGATAGGAGCCAGCAGCTCTGCTTGCCCGTATCACACACTGAGCTCCAGGTGACGGCAGTGTTGCTTAAGGAGTGACCAACTGGCAGCTCAATGTCTGGGGTTAGGGGCCTGTCTCTGAGCCCACTCAGCCCAAGTTAGACGAGAAAAACAGCCATTGTACCCTTATTTGACATACATCTGGGATAAAGGGTGCCCCCAGATACCCCGTGCACCTCTGATGGATAGGTCAGTGCAGGGGCGCCTCCCCCCCACCTCCTATTTACACAGATCTGGGAGCCTCTTCAGAGGCAGAGCAGCCCCTCACCGCAGCAGCAGGTGTCCACCCAGAGCTCTGCTGTGAGAAGTGACAGTCCCCAGCACCTGGATCGAGTCTCATTTAGCCATCTTGCCAGACACAGCTGCTGGGTTTAAGGGACAAGGCCTGAACTTACAGAGCTTGGCCCCTGCCCAAGATGGCCAGGAGGAGGTACACAGGTACCTGACTAGGCTAGCTCCCTCCACTCCTGTTTCTTCCCGATGTTGTCCGCATGAAAGTCCTCCCTTTTGCATTTTAGCCAGATCAGAAGCCTTGGCAGCATAGATGGTTTGGTTGGGAGGGGAAAAATCAGAACCGTGATGTAGTTTAGGGTAGGCTAAGAGGACAAGCCTGAATCCTTTTTCTTATCCAAGACCCTGAAGGGGAAACTTCCTTTTGGAAGCGGCGCCACATGACAGGAGCGATCCACATGTCCTCTTTCAGAGTGGGGTGCGCAGGGCCTCAAGTAGATGGAGGGGCTTGTGCGGTGATCTGTGGGGAAGTAACAGTGTGATTCGAACGGTTCCAGGGTGGGAGCCAGGAGTGCGACCCGACGAGGCAAGTTGCAAACAGAGCAGTCCAGATGAGTCCCGGCCACCAGACATGGACACTGAAACCCTCATGGAACATGTTTCCCCCAAATCTACCCTTGCCCGCACTTGTAAACCCGAGAGCAGCTCAGAGAGCCAGCCAGAGCTCCTAGGAGCACTGTGGATGACGTGTGCTGCCCAAGAGATGGATTTCAGGAAAGCTCTGGGGCCTCACACGGATGCCCCCCAAAATCAGCCTGACCGTGAGTCTGATGCCTCAGGAGACAGTTCCAACATGTGGCCCAACTTCCCTTCCGAAGACAAGGTTTCTTCAGAGGAGAAATTTGGCCCGTTGTTTGATAATGGGACAGTGCCTCCAGATACATACCCAGAGAGGAAGCCCTCTAAGGACGGTGAATGTATGAGAACATTCCAGAACACTTCCGCCCTTGAGGCCCACCCAAAGAGCCACTCTCAGAAGATGCCCTATGCCTGTATTGAGTGTGGGAAGGCGTTTAGCCGGAGCACCCACCTTGCCCAACACCAGGTTGTCCACACAGGAGCAAAGCCCCATGCATGTAGAGAGTGTGGCAAAGCCTTCAGACGAGTCACCCACCTGACGCAGCACCAGAGGATTCACACCGGGGAGAAGCCCTATAAGTGTGAGGAATGTGGCAAAACCTTCAGCCGCAGCACCCACCTCACCCAACACCAGCGGGTACACACAGGAGAACGGCCCTATGAGTGTGATACGTGCGGCAAAGCCTTCAGCCAGAGCACACACCTGACGCAGCACCAGCGCATCCACACGGGGGAGAAGCCCTACAGGTGTGATGTGTGCGGAAGAGCCTTCAGCGACTGCTCAGCTCTGGTCCGGCACCTGAGGATCCACTCTGGAGAGAAGCCCTATCGATGTAAGGACTGCCCAAAGGCCTTTGCACAGAGCTCCTCCCTCATTGAACACCAGCGTACACACACCGGAGAGAAGCCTTACAAGTGCACTGACTGTGGCAAAGCTTTTAGCCGCAGCTCGGCTCTCATGGTGCACCTGAAGATCCATGTCACTATGCTTCGGTGACTCGAAGAAACCCTGAGTTCGCCAGGAGCCAGGAACACCATGGGTTGGTAACCGTGTTAGCCGGTGTCTAAGGACCGACTGGGGCCATCTGGGAACACCTGTCCATTTGCGGTCCCAGTGAAGTCCCTCTAATGGACACGGAGATTTAGACCAATTGAGGCGCTCCTAAACACTTCCTAGTGCCCTTCATATCCTGCTCAGGCTGGTCCCAGAGAGAAGATACTAGCGGACTAAGGATCTGCATTGGTTCTTGGAACCAGAGCAAGTAAAGCTGGGTGTCTATCCAGGCTCAGGTGACCCAAGATCCTCCAGGCAGGAAGCCCCAAACTTCATGTGCTCACATGACTACTGCTCTTGCCTGTTCCTTTGCTGCTGTTCAAGCGAAGGGACACCTGCCAGGTCCTCTCTGTGCCTTCACCCCTGCTTCCCCACAATCCTCCAACACAGACTTGAGAGGCTGCCTCTCCTGTGAAACCCTCGCCATGACGCCCCTCTCGCGTCTACCCTGCTTTAATCCACAGTGGTGCTTGACACTTGCCCAATACTGCCTTCCGCATCTCACAGGCTCCAGCCATATAGCTTCACCGAAGGCTCGTCTCTAATCCAGCCCCTCCTCCATCTGTGAACTCAGAATTGCCTCCCACTGGAGTTTATCAGGCCTCTCTTTTCTCACCCTTTCCTGCCTTCATGCTGTCCCTACCCACTTTCTTCCTGCAGCTGCGGTTTGTGTTATCCAGATCATATGGTGTCATTTCTTTTCCTTTTTTTTTTTTTTTAAGATTTATTTATTTATTATACAGTGTTCTGCCTGCATCTGTGCCTGTCGACTAGAAGAGGGCACCAGATTTCGTTACAGATGGTTGTGAGCCACCATGTGGTTGCTGGGACTTGAACTCAGGACCTCTGGAAGAGCAGACAGTGCTCTTAACCTCTGAGCCATCTCTCCAGACCTCATGTGGTGTTGCTTCATGGCAGGAAGTTGTCCAGTGAGTCACCTTTTGAGCAAACTTTCTTGAGTAAGGTACAAGTATGCCAGGATACATGTCACTTTGGCCCGAGCAACTGCTCTAGTTATCCTCAAATGTGAATATGAGTGTTGTCATTTGTCCTAGAGCACAGTGATGGGACAGTGGTTGCAGAGTACAGGTCTGGCTGTTGGGCAAACTGCGCTCCGTGTCTGTTGTCTGTGCTTGCTTCTGACCTGGCCTCCTCTTGCCTCTTCCCCCACCAGCCACATGACAGCCATACTTTCTCCTCTCTGTGTGCCTTTCAACCTGTCCCTGGAACCCTGATGTCCTCGTCCCTCTATGATGTCTCAGATGTCCTTGAGAAGCTTCCCCAAACATTTTTGACCTGGTGTCATTTTGCCTGACGCACTCTTGCTGCTGGGATGCCTCATTCTTCACGGCCAGTGAACTTGTCATTCGGACAGAATGCACAGGCCAGAGCTCCCAAGGACACAGAAATAGTCTATTCTATGGGCACAGTCACGACGAGATATAGCACACCCTTTCCAGTGTCTCCAGGATAGGATGCGTCTGACCAGTGCCTCCCTTGGGTAGTCACTGTCCTCCACTCCATGTTTTCTTCATAAAGACATTTATGGAAGAGCCCCTGTGCCCAGAAGAGCCCAGCTGCAGTAGTCAGAACAAAGCATGGTTAAACTGAGTCTTCCTTGCCTTGGGTCCTCAAGCCCTGGGTGCCAATAGGCTTCGAGGATACCAACACTCTGCCAATCCTAAAATGATAACCTGTTTACTCTGCCTGCCTTCCTTTCCCTCAGAAAGATGGTCCCCCTGGTCCTTGTGCCTCCTGACCAACGTGGGTGACTTCACAAGGTCCTCAGTCGCAGATCTAGGTGAGCTAGTGTATTGACATTCATTAGCATAATACATTTTGTTTTCCTGAGCCTCGAGTGCCTCCTCTTGCAGCCTCGGCTGATTGACGATCGGGTACTAGAACGCAGACCATCAGGAAAGCTCATACTGGAGAAGTTCAATCCTACCACACACAGGCTGGGCTCCTGCAACATCTGCATTTGCTTCCATGTTGCCAGTGGAGGAAGTCCTCCAAGCAAAGGTTAACACGACCCGGCCAGACACAGGCCTGTTCCACTTCAGTGTCAAATGCAGGGTGTTTAGGTAGGACTGAGAACCCAGTCCAGTTTACAGGGCTGCAGGTCCCTGTGTCTGTGGTGCCGCTGTGCCGTGAGGCAGTTTGGAAACAATGTGTGGACACCAAATTCACACACACACACACACACACACACACACATACACACATACACATACACACACACACACACACACACACTGTCCTTCTCTTCACAAGGTCTGTGATACAGAAACAAACAGTTCAGGCCCGACACTCTGACCCCCACTGGGCTCTGATCTCTAGAACACAGAGGGTGTCAGGTATTTAGACCTAAGGCTCTCAGACTGAGGGCCAAGAGCTGTAACAACCTTCGTCGAAGGGTTGAGAAATCTCAGTACCTAAGATTGGCTGTTACCTACAATGCCAGCTGCCACTGAGGGAGGGCTCAGGAGTCTTGACGTCTAAGCCTATGTGTTAAGAGTAAGGCTGGGGATTCCCAAGAGCGTCACAAAGGATTGTTAACACTAGGGGGCGCAGTTCTGCTGCTGTTCTCACACAGGGCTTTAAACTGGCTGCAGGAAAGCACCCGAGGCAAACAAATGCTAACAAGACCTGCCCGCGACTCTTACCTGGCTAGAGCAGAAACTCGGCAGTTGGCTGGTGGTTAACACAAAAGTGCTTAATCCGAGGCTACCTCACCACTCTGGCTCACCTTCACCCCACTTGACAGTGCCTAGGCTGTCTGTCCTACAGTACGCACACAGGGCATGACTGCCCTTTTTGTGCAGACGTGAGTCCCTTCTGCATCTGTGTGTGTGTGTCATGGTCCCCGCGTGGACGCTTGGAACTATAATGCCCTTATGTTTAAGAGCAAGCAAGAAACAACATTTAGGAGCCACTCCAGAGGCAGATAGATCTTTAAGCTTTATTTATTAAGTATACAATGTTCTGCCTGCACACCAGAAGAGGGCGCCAGATCTCGTTAGCGATGGTTCTGAGCCACCAGGCCATCTACCTGAGAGCAGCATTAAAACTGGAGATAGGTTCCTCCAGCCTCTTTGAAGTGGACGTAGGAGACAGAAAATGCCTTAAAGAGACCGGGAGGGTAGCAAGCACAAAGGCCAGGGGACGAGATGCGGGGAGGGGTGGTCCGGCATAAGCCACCAGGAAGTGTGCTCGGCGCTAAGAGCCTTAGGCTGCCATGGCCAGTAATAGGCCCGGCGCCTCCCTGCATGAGTCTGGATCTCTCAAGCATTTTAGGGCTCAAGAAACTGGCGGGTCGGTACGGAAGTGGATATCGAGAGAGCAAACGTGGGCTCCAGACCGGAAGTATGCTGTTTCGCGCTCCCATCCTAATCTTACACTCGGGAAGGGACCGATGACGGCTCCGTTTTTGAAGACCGGAACCGCACAGGCAGCGAACACCTCCTTTTCTGGCGTGGCGGGGCGCAAGGCCTGGTGGGAAATGCAGTCCAGTGGAATTCCCTCCTATAAGCTGATTGGGTAGGAGAGGAACTGTATATGTGGCCCCAGACTCAGGAGCTCTCACTCCCCGACCTCCAAGTTACCAAGGAGAAGGTAACCGCAGAAACGGCCTACCAGTCCTCCGCCAGGCTCGGACAAATGTTGGAAGACTTGGAAAGCACTAAATGTCCAAGTTAGTGGGCTGCCTCCAAGTTAGTGAATTCCAGTTTTCTTTGGAGCAGGAAAGGCCATGCATGAGCCCAGCTGTCCCTGGTATTTGTGCCTTCAGCATTTGATGCTGGTCCTTTTTTGTTTTCGTTTTGTTGGCTTTGGTTTTTGGTGTTTTTGTTTGTGTGTTTGTTTTTGTTGTTTTGGTTTTTTGAGACAAGGTTTCTCTGTGTAGCCCTTGGCTGTCCTAGACTCAATTTGTAGACCAGGCTGGCCTCGAACTCACAGCGATCCACCTGCCTCTGCCTCCTAGAAGGTTGGGATTACAGGCGTGCACCACTGTGCCCAGCTGATGCTGGTCTTACACTTTTAGTATTGCCACTTCCTGTTTTCCTAAGTAATAACAAATTAACGTATGTAAATCTATAGTTCTCAACCTAGGAACAGTTCTTTCTTCTAGGGAGCAGTTAGCCATGTCTGGAAATAGATGAGGCTGTGGTGAGGCAGAGACCACTACTTGTTTTTTTTCTGGATGGGGAGGCCAGAGACGCTACTAAGCATCCTGAAATGCACAGGATAGGCCTAGCCATAAATCCAGTGTCCTGAGTTAGAGAAAGCCAGTGAGGAAGCAGGTTCATGGTTACTTGGTATAAGGCTTGCCTAGCATGCACAAAACCCTAGATCCCAGACTTAAGAGGGGGAGGCAGGATAATCAGAAATTCAAGGTCAGCCACAGCTTCATAGTGAGTTTGAGACCAGACTGGGCTTCATAAGTCTGTCTCAATAAAACCAAAATATAGCCGAGCATGGTAGCGCACGCCTTTAATCCCAGCACTCTGGAGGCAGAGGCAGGCGGGTCACTGTGAGTTCGAGGCCAGCCTGGTCTACAAAGTGAGTCCAGGATGGCCAAGGCTACACAGAGAAACCCTGTCTTGGAAAAATAAATAAATAAAACCAAAATATAAATATAAATAAATATGGGGCTGGGGACATAGTTTAATTGGTAGACTGCTTGCCTAGCATGCACAAGGCCCTGCGTTCAGTCCCAGTGTGGGACAAAGTTGGCCATGGTAGCGTGTGCCTCTAATCCCAGCACTCAGGAGGTAAAGGGAGGAAGATCAGGCTTATTGTTCTGTTGGGTCGGTGGAATTATAGCCATGCCTTTGATTTTGAATGAGTAAGTTTATTAACTACATAGCAAGGAAAAGTAAAAGAATAGCAGTGAGCGTTAGGTCTCAAACTCAGGACAAATGGCCAACAGAGGTGCCTATTTAATGTATCAAACCGGATGTTGGCCACCAAATTCTCCCAGTGTCTCTCATTACCTGTTACAGTTATCCTGGCTAGCAGACCCCACCTCTACCCTAAACCCTTCAGCCATGGACTGCGCCGGGCTTCCCTTCCCCTAGTTTCTCTGATTTCTATATAATCTCAGGCATTTGGGTCCTGCAGCCCTTTTATCTCTTGTGTCCTTGGTCCCTGGAGTCCCAGGTACTCTCTTTGGTTCCTCTGTTATCTTCCTCTGGTTCCTCTCCCCCCCCCCCACCCCACCTTTCCTCCAATGGTCAGTTCAGTCTGGACCCTTCTAGATACCACTGGCTGAATTCTATCTCATATCTCAATAAATCTTCTCCTCCACCATACCTGGGAACAGTTAGGTCCTCGTGTTTTCAATCAATGAAGAGCAGAGAGAAGCATCCGATACATAACAACATCATTCAGAACATCCTGGAGAGACAACTGAAGTAGCCTCATTAAAAGAGCAAATGAGCCAGGCGGCGGTGGCGCACGCCTTTGATCCCAGCACTCAAGAGGCAGAGGCAGGCGGATCGCTGTGAGTTCGAGGCCAGCCTGGTCTACAAAGCGAGTCCAGGACAGCCAGGGCTACACAGAGAAACCCTGTCTCAAAAACAAAACAAAACAAACAAGGGCTGGAGAGATGGCTCAGAGGTTAAGAACATTGGCTGCTCTTCCAAAGATCCCTAGTTCAATTCCCAGCAACCACATGGTGGCTCACAACCATCTATAATGAGATCTGGTGCCCTCTTCTGGTGTGCAGGTGTACATGAAAACAGAGTACTGTATACATAATAATAAATAAATAAACCTTAAAAAAAACAAAAACAAAACAACAACAACAAAAACACCTACTCACTTCAGATGGGGCACCACCAACAAAAAGGATTCCACGAAAGTGTTGATAAAGCCACGTGTTTAACTGGAGCATAGGCAAATTATAGGTGGCTACCTTGCTGAAGGAAAGCTCTTACCCAAGCAACCTATTAACTGTCTATAAATCCTCAGGGAAGACAGTGGCCTCACGAAGCCCCTCCCCCTTCCTTTGCAGAAGGGTCTCCTCCTGTTAATCATAGCTGCTGACAGTCTGAGGGGAATGGCCATGTCCTGCCCGGAGGACAGAATTCCACAATACTCTGCTTTGAAGTCCTTTTCCTCTAACGAGTATGCCTCCCACACAGGGAGGCCAGCCTCAGTTGGGCATGCTGTTTGCTTGCAGCAGCAATAAAAAGCCCAAAGCAGTAGGGACTGGTCAGCTTGTCTGCCATGGAGTCTACAGAGGGAGTGACAAAACTGGCCTGCAGGAGCTGAGGTAACAACAGAGCTGCCTGTCATTGGTTCATTCTGTTTTTAATCTTTTTTTTTTTTTTATTACATTTGCTAATCCCTTGTGTGGGTGTGGATGTGTCCTGAGCCATCTCACCAACCCCATTTTGCTTGTTTGCCTTTAAGGTATATTTATTGTAGGGGCGAGGGATGCATGTTCGACAGCGTACATGTGGAGAGCAGAGGACAACTTTGGGGGAGGTGTCTCCTTCCACCTTCTTTTGAGGTAGGGTCTCTCGTGTCTGCTGCCATTATGGCAACGCCCGTTTCTTCATCCTGTCTCATTACAACAAATAACGTGACTGTGCCGTGCACCGAATCCCTTGGAAGAGGTTGAAGACCAGAGTGAGTTTTTCCCTAGGTCCTACCAGGTCTGTAGAAAGGGACCAAGTACTGCAGAGCTGTGGGGGGAGACAGTGGTGGGGGAAGGGCAGGTCAAGTGGGACAGGAGAGTTCATACTCTAGAGCCAGCCACCTTCACTCTCAGTCCGTACCCTCTTTTGCTGTGTGACCCTGTTACTTCCTCTCTCTGGTCTGTCATGGCTATGTAAAATGGGACGTCTTTGTCATAAGGTTGCCTTGAAGCGTGAAGGACCTGATTCCTGGACTCCTAATGTCTATATAGAGTCTGCAAGGGGTTTACAACAGGATGAGTCCAATTAAGAAAGGGACTATGAGAGCCGGGTGTGGTGGTGCACGCCTTTAATCCCAGCACTCGGGAGGCAGAGGCAGGCGGATCGCTGTGAGTTCGAGGCCAACCTGGTCTACAAAGTGAGTCCAGGATGGCCAAGGCTACACAGAGAAACCCTGTCTCAGAACAAAAAAGAAAAAGAAAAGAAAGGGACAATGAGGGCATGGCAACCCAGATTGGCACCACAGGGCTGTCATACGTCTCCTCAGGGTGAGATGAACACAAAGGCCAGTGAGGGCAGAGGTGGGTCTGGTTTTGTTTGTTTGTTTGTTTGTTTGTTGTTGTTTTGAGACAGGTTTCTCTGTGTAGCCTTGACTGTCCTGGACTTGCTTTGTAGACCAGGCTGGCCTCAAACTCACAGAGATCCTCCTGCCTCTGCCTCTGGAGTGCTGGGATTAAAGGCGAGGACCACCACGCCTGGCTCAAAGGTGGGTTTCTAAAGTATCTTACCTTCCTGTAGCTGATGGCTTAAACAACAATTTACTTTTTTCAGAGTTCTGAAAGTCCAAAGTTCAAAACTCAGGTACTGTAGAGTCCCGCAGCCTGTGGAGTCTGTAGGAAGAGATGTTTTCATTCCAATTCCAACTTCTGGTGATGTTATATATGGTGGCACACCCTTTTCATTCTAGTTCAGAGGCAGGAGGATCTCTGATAAGGAGCGAGCTTCAGTACAGCCAAGGCTGTGAGAGACCCTGTTTTAAAAATAAACAAAAACAAAAAACTAACTTAACCAACTACTGGTGGCTCCAGGTATTTCTTCGATTGTGGCTGCATAATTCCAGTCTCCTATGGCCACATGGCCTTTCGTCCACCCACTCTTTCCCCTTCTCCTCCTCCTTCCTCCATCTACTCTTTCCCCCTCCCCTCCTCTTTCCTCCACCCACTCTTCCGCCCCCCCCCCAATCCCTCCTTCTTATTACTAAAACTTGTTTCCAGGTGGAAGATGTGAGCACTGTCTACCCATTCTCCTAAGGTCCCAGTGGCAAATCAAGGCGCATTCCACCAAAGTTCACTCTGGGGAACCAGTACTGATGAGTATATACATGTGTGGGGTTACTTACAGGGCTGTTGGGAGCTCCTCCCACAACAGGCCCCACCTGAAAAGCCTTTATCCAGTAGAAAGGATTGTTTCCTCATAGCCATAGCTGCATACATGGAACCTTCCTCTCCTAGTCTTCCTGGCCCCTCCGAGACCACATGCAATTAAGGCAGAACTGCACACAACTGTATGTTTAGGCGGGAGTTCTATGACCCTTCCCACCTTTCTGTGATGGAGTGTAAATATGCATGTCTGGATTGTATATAATCCTCCTGCAAGGGGGCTAAGCTGAACTCCTCAAAAAGTGTGGTTTCTTGGCTCTGAGGATAACCAAACACAATACCTCCTTCTCCCCACCCCCTTTTTGGGGGGATGGTGATGCTGGGGATTTAACTGTTTCTTGCACGGTAGGCAAAAGTTCTTTTACAAAGGCTGTCATTGAATTTAAGGCCCATCTCAGTAATCCAGGACGATTTCATCATGAGAGACTTATATATATCTGTATACATCCTAGTCCAAAAAAACCCAAACAAACAAACAAACAAACAAACAAAAACATCACATCCAGTCTGAATATTAGAACAAGAACAGACCTTTCTGGGGAGAGGAGAGGGGAGCACCGTTGCACCCACCTAAACAGCAAATGCTAGCCAGGCCTGAGTGACGATGATGGGTCTGACATGGATGTGAGAGGCCAGGTTTGGGACTCAGCAGGCCTGGACTGATCTCTACCAAGTACCTGGACTTATCCAATACCCACACATTCCAAACCAGGTGACAACCAGGTCAGTGATTTAAATAAACACCCAAGGTATCATCAGCAAGGGCCCATAAGCTATAGAGGAATTTTAATTCAGAACAGGGCTGCTCTGGCAAGAGATCACACCCAAAGACTTTCTAGGTCTCTGATCCAGCTGGAATACACACACACACACACACACACACACACACACACACACACACACACACTCTTTAATCCAGGAGAGAGAGGCAAGCAGATCTGAGTTCAAGGCCAGCCTGGTATAGAGCAAGTATCAGGTAAAGGAAAGCTTAGGTCCAGGCCTGGTGGTACACATCTTTATCCCAAACAATGAAGGTAAAGATAGTTTGTAGAAGGAAGCACCTGAGAGGAAAGGGAGAACCCAAGCGGTTTTCCTAGGACAGGTTGCAGAGAAAGAGAACACAGGTGAAAGCTGAATGAGCCAGAACACTTCTGGCTGGGTTTTTGTTTTTGTTTTTGTTTTTGTTTTTCTGGCTAACTGTTCCTGTTAACTGAAGCATATCAACCCAGGATATGGCTTTCATGCTTAAAAGATCACTCTGACAGGGCTGGAGAGATGGCTCAGCGGTTAAGAGCACTGACTGTTCTTCCAGAGGTCCTGAGTTCAATTCCCCACAACCACATGGTGGCTCACAACCATCTATAATGTGATCTGATACCCTCCTCTGGCCTGCAGATGTACATGCAGGCAGAGCTCTGTACACATAATAATAAAATAATAAATCTTAAAAAAAAAAAATGATCACCCTGACAAAGGCTTGGAACTACAATAGGTCCACACAGTGTAACCACCCGTCATCTAATAAAGACTTTCTATTGCCTTAAGTCCGTGTCCAAGTATTCTTCTCTGGTGGACACCCCACAACAGTGGGGGGGCAGGGCCCAGGCAGGAGCTAGACGCGATGCAGGGCCTCCAGGGTCATTTGGCCTGAAGAAAGTAATGTCAGCCCAGTGTTCTCTGCAAGAATTCTAAAGGTGGGCACAGGAGAAACAGTTCAGTGGTCATTCCTGAAAGGTTCAGCTCCCAGCACCCACCTCAAGAGGCTCACAACCACCTGTAACTCCAGCTGCAGAGGAGCTATCAGCCTTTTCTGGCCTCCTTGGACCCTATGCATGCATGCTTGACTTACACACACACACACACACACACACACACAAAGAATTTTTAGAAGTGTTGGATGTAATGATGCATCCTTTTATTCCCAACTCTAGAGAGGCAGAAACAGGCAGGTTGATGGGTTCAAGGCCAGCCAGGTCTACACAGCATTTGACTTAGCCATGTCTACATAATGGGACTTTTGTCTAAAAATATTAATGACAATTCTAGTGGGTTTTGGCAGGTTTTGTTTTTTGAGCTGGAATCCCATATAGCATAAACGGGCCTGAAAGTCCCCGTGTAGTGGAGGATGGCCCTGAATTCCAGGTCCTCCTGGCTTCTCCTTCCCAAATGCTGGGGTGACAGGTGTGCACCACCAAACGCGGCTTGGGCAAACTGAATTTTATCTGTGGGAATCAACTTCTGCACAGGAGCCCCCACCTGCCCTCCATCACCTAGTAGGTAATTCTCATGAGGTCTATAAAACATCCATTATCAACAATTGTGGTGCAGTGACAGCTTTCAAAGAGAAGTAGGGTGACACCCCTTTGCTCCCCAACATCAACCACAGGCTGGGCACAGCCTTAAACTTTGCAGCCCAGAGACTGGCTAATTGGGTAGGATTCCTGACGTACCCCTTTTCCCACTCTCCACATATACAAGGTATGAACAGAGATGGAGAAGGAAACTATCCCACCAGACTCCCCGAGACGGTTCAGGAAACAACCCCTTCCCAGACTTGACCTGTTCACACAGCCCCTTTTAGAAGTAGCTGGGGAAGAGGACAGAGGCCTGTGTGGGGTGGGAAACTTATTTCTGTAAGGTGTCTATTGCCCATACCGTCTCACACTGGTCAGCCCTTTAATCCCAGCACTTGGGAGACAGAGCTCTGTGAGTTCAAGGCCAGCCTGGTGTACAGAGCTCCAGGGCAGCCGGGCCTACACGGATAAACCCTATCTCCAAACCAAAACAACAGAAACCAGCAAACAAAACAGTCCTGGTAGTAAGTCTGCAGGCAAAGAGTCCCCTTATTGATACCCAATCATCATTGAGATCCCAGATAAAGGCGTCACCCCAGAGATTCCCCCCACTCCCACCCCCACCCCAAGCTCTCATCCCGCCCACCCTCCAGAACTCCGCTCGAAGTATCCCGCCTTTGGAGAGTCACGCTGTTGCTGGCTAGAGATCGGAATCTAGAATGGACCTAGGGGGTAAGGGGGGAGGTGGGGGGAGCCAGACAAGAGTAGCCAAAGAGGTTAAGAGGAAGTGATCCCACACCGGAAACCTGAGATCAGCAGAGAAAGGCTGGCCCGGAGGGTTAAGGGTGGGGCTGGTACTGGATCAGTGGTGACCACCGGACCTGACTGCTATTTTGGCGAGAAACAGTGAGCCGAGCTGGCTGCTTTAGCTAGGAACCCACAGCCTGTAGCACCTCGGTGTCGCAGCCTAACTGCTGTGAGCGTGGGCTGAACGCCTGTTCTACTCAGATATGGCGGCGTTCGCTTTGCGGCCGTTTGTGTGCACACGCAGCGACTCGCAAGCCTGGCAAAGTACTTCAGACATCCGCCCGAAGACGGCTGTGGCGCTGTTTCTGAAAGTGCGCATGCTCTGCAAGGCTCAAAGGGCGCCGGTCATCCTAGCTCTGGATTGGTCCACGGGCATGCCTGTTCCTCTGCGCGTGCGTCCCGGCCTCTGACCCGGAAGTTCTCGCTTCGCTTAAAAGCGCTGGCCTGCTGCGCGCGGCCTCTTCCTGTCTGTCCCCGGACGGCGCGTGGTCCACGCCGAGCGACCGAGAGAAGCCCGGTCTGCGCCCTCAGGTGAGGCTGCGGAGTGGCGCGGCGTTCAGAAGGGTGACCTTTACTGTTCTAAGGGACATCTGGGGGTGCTGGGGGCGGGACGCGAGGCCTGGGCCCCCCATCAGCTCTTCTCTCCGGAAAGAGGAGTCTAGGAAACTCGGCACGGGCCGAGTTACTCTTTCCGCCTCCTGTTTGCACAGTGTTGACTTCATACTTTGACACTCAAGGAATCTGGGGAGTCGCTTGAATTCTTGGGTTACAGACCGCGATCGGAAATCTAGGTTCACGTAGTTTTGTGAGGACCCTTTTGTCCTGTACACGACTCCATCCGGATAACAACCCCTAGTTTCTCCACTGAGCCAGGCGAGGATGGAAACATTGGCATTGATTGTTTTTCCCGATCTATTCTCTGGTCCTTACCGTATTTTTCTTGCTGGGACGTTAAAAGCAGCCAGTTGGTTTCCCCAGGATGGACGCGTTATAAATGTACCGTGGGAGTTAGATGAGGGACAGGTGCCGATGGGTATTTGCATGGCTTCATGTGTTCCGTGGACCAGCTGTTTAGCTTGGTGGACGGCTGGGTCTTAGACTTTGGAGTCCCAAGGAAAGTGCAGGTGATGGCTGGACACTTTCCTATAGGCTTAGGGGGGTGCTCAAAGCTTTCCAGCCCCACCCCGCCCGCCCTTAATGTCTTCAGTTTGCCACAAAGTGACAGTAACGCATAGAGACTTTGGGGTGAGTATGACTGCTCCCCAGAATGGCAATAACTGCATTCTTGGCCCGTTATCCTGTCCCTAGAATGACTGAGTGGGAGACAGCCACACCAGCGGTGGCAGAGACCCCGGACATCAAACTCTTCGGCAAATGGAGCACTGACGATGTGCAGATCAACGACATTTCTCTACAGGTAAAAGGAGCTTGGTGGTTGGTCTGTCTGGCTATTGATTGTATTGATTGGGGGAGCAAGTGTGAATTCTTCCAATTCAGAAAAGGACACTTAACACCTAGGTTTAAACCATTTGGTGATTAAGACAGGTAAAAGAGCAATGACTAGACAGCCACACCCATGCCTTATTACAACCTGCACTGAAAGTTGTTACAGTGTCTTGCTTCCCCCCCCCCCCCCTTCTGAATACAGAGTTTCAATATGGAACCCTTGCTGGCTCAGAAACCCTACTGCCTCTGTCTCCCAAGTGCAGGGATTAAAAGCATGTACCTCTGCAACTGGTTTGGTATCGTTTTTTCACTTGTAGATTCAGTTAGCAGATACCTGTTAAGAAGACTGCTTTCACCAACTGCATGGCGTTGGCGCCCTTTTCAAAGTTGGTGGGCTGCTGCTATGGCTGCAGCCAGAGGATTTTGAGTATGAGGCCAGTTGGACCTACATAGTGAGATGTTTCTACTGTGTCGCGCTCCCTGCCCCAAAGTGTCAGTGGGCCGTGGGTGAGTGAGTGCTGTTTTATGGCTGTATAGGTAGAGGTACAAAAGTGGTTGAACTGTGTTTGCTTTCGTCCTCACATCCCCTTTTGAGGCAGTTTTATATCTGAGGCTGGCCTGAAACCCTGTGGGAAAGCTGATCCTCTGTGTTCTGCCTCCTGAGTGCTGAGATTGAAAATGTATATCACCGCTGGGCGTGGTGGCGCACGCCTTTAATCCCAGCACTCGGGAGGCAGAGGCAGGCGGATCACTGTGAGTTCGAGGCCAGCCTGGTCTACAATGTAAGTCCAGGATGGCCAAGGCTACACAGAAAAACCCTGTCTCAAAAAAAAAAAAAACACAAACAAACAAACAAAAGAAAATGTATATCACCGCACCTGGTTTTACTCACTGCTGGAAATTGAACCCAAGGCTTTGTACACAGCAAGCACCCCATCAATTCAGCTTTATCTTTAGGGCTAGTTGTCACTTGTTCAGGGGATTTAAAGTATGTCTGTTACTTCTAAAGATAACACAGAATGGGCCTGTGGGGTTGTCCTGCTTGTAAAGGCAGTTGCCACCAGGCCTGACAACATAAATTTAACCCTTGGAATCCACAGGTAGGTGAGAATTGACATTTGCAGGTTGTGCCCTGACTTGCATGTGTGCATGAAATGAAGAAAAGGATACAATAGGACCTAGGCATTGTATTTAAAGGATATTCAGTCCTGTCTGATGGGTCTTTGCTTTGGGAGTTTGTTTGGGGAGCTTTGCGATCTTTACCATGTTAGAGATTGAACCCAGAGCTTTTCATCTAGTAGGCCAACACAGTGCCACTAAACTTTGATGTTGTACATATCTGGGTGAGATGGTAAATGTGGTTTGTCACATAGGTCACAGTGAATCAATCTTGATTCACCCTGTAGTCCAGAATCTACCAAGTGTCCTACAGTACACAGGACAGCCCTCCCCTCACTGAGGATTGTCTGGTCCAGTGTCCATAGTATTTGAATCCGTGGCTCATGCCTTTAAGCCCAACATAGTGACACTCTGTCTCAATTTCTGTTTTATTTAAATAAACTGTCCGTAGTAAGATTTCTGAATGCCTTTCATATACATTGATGTTTTGTCTGTGAGGTTGTCAAGTCTGCATAAGTTACAGACAGTTGTGAGTTGCTATGTGGTTGCTGGGAATTGAACCTGGCTCTTTAAGAATACTTGTGAAAGTAAAATCTGGAACCAAACCCCTTGCTTCCATGTTAAGGAAAGCTAGCTCTCTGCTCCCCTCTTTCTCTTGGCAAGGTCTCACTGTGTACCCCTGGCTGTCCAGAAACTCAATATCTAGACCAGCCTGGTCTTGAACTGCTAGAGACCCTCTTGTCTGGTCCCAAGTGTTGGGATACAGAAGTGTGTGTCTGTCTGTACCGGTCGCTGATTCGGTTTTATTTTCTCAAGTCTCGTGTACCTTCACAGCAGAGTCTCCTGATCCTGTCTGAGGCTGGTCTGACTCCTAACTGCTCCTTCATGTTCCTCTCCTTAACACCCCAGGATTACATTGCTGTGAAGGAGAAGTATGCCAAGTACCTGCCCCACAGTGCAGGGCGCTATGCCGCCAAGCGTTTCCGCAAAGCGCAGTGCCCCATCGTGGAGCGCCTCACTAACTCCATGATGATGCACGGTCGGAACAACGGCAAGAAGCTCATGACTGTGCGGATTGTCAAGCATGCCTTTGAGATCATCCACCTGCTCACTGGTGAGGTAAGGTGTTGCCATCACCTGTGACACTGCCACCTTGTTTAGGGTTGAGGCAGTTTGGATTGGAGGGGAGGCTCATGGTCCCCTTTTCTCTGCTAGAACCCTCTGCAGGTCCTGGTGAATGCCATCATCAACAGTGGCCCCCGGGAAGACTCAACACGCATTGGGCGAGCCGGGACGGTGAGACGGCAGGCTGTGGATGTGTCCCCACTGCGCCGAGTGAATCAGGTGGGCCAGAGGCTTGTGAAGGGGCGAGGCAGGAACCACCTACAGGAGTGGGCGGAGTTCTGTCTTTCCTGTTTTACTGGGAGCCTCACTTCCTCCAGGAAACCTTCCTGGATTTCCACCCTGTGAGGCAGATGGGGCTACAGCCAACTTCCCTGGTCTGGTTCATCTCATCCCTAGTATATACTTTTACAAAAAGATTTTCCCCCATTTATGGGTCTGCTGAGTAGTGGCACATACTTGTAGTTTTAGCTACTTGAGAGGCACATAATAACTGAGCACCACACTGAGGGCAGTTCTTAAGTCTCCTGTTAGTGGGGGCCCGTGTATCTTCGGGTGGGCAGCATGTCGTGAGTGGCTGATACCTACTGAGGTGGTTCCAGATCACTGGGAAGGCTGGGACCCTCTGGAGGCCTGAGCCTTGCCTTTCTTTTCTAGGCCATCTGGCTGCTGTGCACAGGTGCTCGTGAGGCTGCTTTCCGGAACATCAAGACCATTGCTGAGTGCCTTGCAGATGAGCTCATCAATGCTGCCAAGGTGGGTCTGGGCACACACACACATGGTCGGGTTTGGCGTCTGGGGGTGTCCAGCATTCTGATCTAACCATAACCACATGTCCTTGCAGGGCTCCTCTAACTCCTACGCCATCAAGAAGAAAGATGAATTGGAGCGTGTGGCCAAGTCGAACCGCTGATTTCCCAGCTGCTGCCTAATAAATAAACTGTGCCCTTTTGGACAGTTCCACCACCCTTGTGATTGTCATTGTGGGGCGAGGGTGCTGGCCATACGGGGTGCTTACCTTCCTGACAGTATTGGCTCTTGAGACTTGTATTTTCCTGGCAAACATCATGCTGGTGTGTGGCACCTCAGAACTAGTGCTGTCATGGGGTGTTAGCCCAATGCCCAGGAGTGACCCAGCAAGTATTGGGGATGAGGAGTGTGGACTGCTCCTAACCTACTGCTTGTTGGTCTAGCCAGGGCCAGGGCTGAGATGCTGAAGCCGGGAGTGCTTACAACTGCCTAGAGCTTGTGTCAAATAGCCCTGGCGTTGGAAGGTATGATGGATCCAGTTTGCTCACTCTCATAGTGTGGCTTTGTACAGGCTTCACGTGCCACAGGGAGCACAATAGTGGAGGTTTGGAAGAGTGATCCATAGCTCTTGGCATTAACTTCAGCCATCATCTGGTATATATCAAACTGTGTTCATCCTGGTAGGAGGGCTTGGGGGCGGAGCAGGTAGCAAGGCAGGTTTGACGGGTATGTGGGAACCAGGAAAGGGTTGGCCCAAGGTCAGGTGCACTCCTTCAGGGAGGAGCACTTGCCTGCCTGGTAGCAGCCTAGCTAGAAATTGGGGTCAGAACGGGAGAGACTACGCTCCTGCAGTGACAGGTAGGTTCTCTGCACACTGGTTAGAATGGGTCATCTCTATCTGGGGAGTTTGGTCGCACAGCCTAGTTTCCTACTTTGCTTCTCAGCTATTCTGTGCCTTTTTTAGGGGGAGGGAGGGAGTTAGGTCTAGGTGAATGCTCCCTAGGAATCTCCCCAGAGATACCTTTGAAGCTGCTTCAGTCTTTTTTTTTTTTTTTTTTTTTTTTTCCTCTCTCTTCCTTCGAGACGGGGTCTCTGTGTAGCTTTGGCTGTCCTGGAGTCACTTTGTAGACCAGGCTGCCTCTGCCTCTGCCTCTCGAGCGCTGGGATTAAAGGCGTGCGCCACCACCGCCCAACTAGCTGCTTCAGTCTTAATGCTCATTTTGTCTCTAGATCTTTGGGGACAGTGGGTCCACCACAGTCTCCATGCCTTCCCTTTGCCTCCTTGGACCTACTCCCCACAGCTTCATTCCCGCTCCTCTGAAATCTTGTCAATCTGCCACAACCTTTAGGTCCCTACCTGAGGTCTTCATCCCTTAGGTCCAATCTGGATGCCGTGTCCTCGGTTGCCCTGGCTTCGTCGCCACCGAGCCTCTCAGAGCTCCAGCCCCGGCTCCCCAGGTGCCCTCTCCGCACCTAGCTCCCCTAGCAGAGGCGAAGAGGACGCAGAAGAGGACGAGGGTGATGGCACCCCTGTCTCAGGCCCCATCCTGCCTCCGGCATCCCCCATGGAATGTCTTATCTGTGTGTCACCCTTCGACGGAGTTTTCAAGCTGCCTAAACGCTTGGACTGCGGCCACATCTTCTGTCTCGAGTGCCTAGCACGCCTGTCGCTGGCTACTGCGGGCGGCGGCGACGCAGTGGCTTGTCCCATGTGCCGCGCGCCCACACGCTTGGCCCCACGCCGGGGGCTGCCCGCTCTGCCCACGCAGCCGGGTTTGCTGCCTCGCGACGCGTGTGCGTCGGCGCCACGCCAGGGCTCCGTGCGCTTCGACCGCCGTCGGGGGCTCTTGTACCTGCGGCCACCACCGCCGTCTCCTGGGCCACGCAAGAGCCGCACGGTGCGCGCCCCGCCGCCTCCACCCCCGCTGCGCCTCGGCCGCCCGCTGTCGCGTCGCCTGTCCCTGAGCAGTCCAGCGTGGGCTTTCAACGCAGCAGTGGCACTGGCCGTGCTGGTGGCTGCGGGCCTCATAGTCTCTGGTGTCTACATCTTCTTCCTCATCCCTCATGTCACGACCTCCGCACGGCCTCAGGTCGTGGCGCTGGCCCCTGAAAATAGCTTCTGGGTCCCACCACGGCCCACGCCAGTGGCACCCTGGACCCACGCATGGACACCGCGCCCTACAAAGCCTGACCTGGACCTGGACGATGCTCTCCCAGAGGATAAAAAGAACACACCGGAGCTTAAGGAGGCTGCCAAGAATCCAGAAGAGACTCAGGAGATCCCGGGTACACCACCGGCTCAAGCTCCGAAGGCAGAGTCTGAGCTTGGCTGGAACCGGAAGGTACGAGCTGATGGGAAGAGAGTGTAACTGGTGTAACTGCAGCAATAAATGCCTCTGTGCTACAGGCCCGGGGACTTCTGTGTCATCCTGGAGGGCATTAACAGAATGCATACTAAAACGCCTATTTCTCAGATTGAGGACTGGAAAGACACGAACTCTCTAACCACTGTAGTCATTGCACAAGAATCCTCTGAGAACATCTCTGATCGCCGTGGCCATCCAGTTGAAGGTACCCTCGCCATGACCTTAGTGAGGAGCCTACTGCTGTTTACTTCTGACCGGCATACCTGTGTAGTTGAAGTACACCTGATGCTCATCTCTGTGGAAGTCCAGCTGGCCTCTCCCCCAGTGTTATCTCCTACACAGGACTCTGTTAGGGTACCATAGCCTTGATCTTGATGGAATGCTGGTGGAGATGTTCCTGGTTAGCTCTGGGAACTGAAGGGTCTGGCCCATTCATCCTTTGGGCTCACCTCAGGGACCTGGGGCCCCCCATCTTTGGAGCACAAAACTGCTGTTACTGTGCTGATCACGCGTCTTGCTTCCCACATCACCACCTGCCCATCTGACCAGGATTCCAACTTGGAGTGTCAGGTGTGGTCTGGCTAGGGTTAGGGAGGGCCCTGACTCCTGAAGACTGACTCCCATTTGGGAATTAAATCCCAAACTGGTCTGGGGACCTTGACTTCTCTTCTGGGCTTTGGTTCCTTCCTTCCTTTCTTTCTTTTTTATTTTTTCTTTGTTTTGTTTTGTTTTAAGACAGGGTTTTTCTGTGTAGTCTTGGCTCTCCTAGAACTCTCTTTGTAAACCAGACTTGCCTCAAACTCCGAGATCTGCCAGCCTCTGCTTCCCAAGTGATGGGATTAAAGGCCTGAGCCACCACGCCCGGCTCTGGGCTTTGGTTTCTGGGTCCTACTCAATGCGTTGTGGAACAGTTGTGGTCACCGTGGCTTAGAGAGCCAAGGCTCCCCTGTAGGTCAGATGAAACATTCAATAGGGTGAGGTTCAGGCCCTCTGTCACTAACATGAGAGATACCAGTCCTGTCTGCAATTGAACCCCATTATCCCCACTTTTCTCCCTCCTCTGGGGCTCCATCAGCTCTGCCCAGCCTGCCTTCTGTCTCAACTAAAGTCTAAGCCTTTCCAGTGTTCACCTCTATGGAAGGAGGCTTCTGTCTTCCTCCCAAATGCCTTCCTGTCTTAGACAGAATCGGAGGAAGGCAGTTAATTCAGTGCGTAAGCTGACCACAGGCCTCTGAAACCCAATGTCCTACCTCACCTGACCTGAGACGCTGTGTGTTAAGGGTGGGCAGCATTTTCCAGAATGAAATGTGACTTCTATGTGTCCGGAGGCTCCTGCGTGGTTTATTTACATGTGTCGTGTGTGTGTCCTCAACAACCAAGCTGTCAGTTGATACAGAACAGTTGCAGGGCATGATAGCATCAGGGATGACTAAGAAGCAGTCTGGGAATGCCCATGGGCGCTCTAAGCCTGTAAGCTCCCAGCTGCCATGGGCCCCGGCATGCCTCTGAGAGCAACTCAGCTGCTTCTTCCAGGTAGGAAGGCAGCAGAAGAACCTCAAGGAGCCCAAGGGTGTGTCTTCCCAGACCAGTTCTTGGTTCACACTCAGGTGTCAACGTCATGCACAGGGGCTGGAATCAGTGCACTGGATCACTGGGGACCACTGCTCACAGACTGATCAGCTGTAGCAGAGTAAGTGTTCTGTGTGATTTTTCTCTGGCTACTGTAACAATTTACCCCCTAACTCTATGTCTATTTGTGGGTGGGGTGGGGTGGGGTGGAGACAAGTTTTCTCTGTGTATCCTTTGGCTGTCCTGAACTCGCTTTGTAGACCAGGCTGGCCTCAACCTCAAAGAGATCCTCCTGCCCCTGCCTCCCAAGTGCTGGCTTAGAGGTATGTACCACCACACCCGGCTCCCAACTCCATGTCTTAGGACCACACACATTACCTCACAGTTCTGCGCTCCAGAAGCCTAAGATCCTATCATGGGGCTGAAACTGAGGTGCCTAAGGGTGGCGGTACAGGACTGTAATCCCAGCATTTGGGAGGTGGCGGCCGGAAGGCCAGAAGTTGAAGGCCACTCAGCTACACAGTGAGTCTGAGGCCAGCCTGGTTACAGGAGATCCTGTTGAAAATTAAAAACCAGTAATCAATCAATAAAGTTGGGGAGCCATTAATCCCAGGTCCTCCTAAAGACTCTGGGAGAATCTATTTCTTAGCTTTTCCAGCTTCTAGACTGACTTCTTGGCTTGTGGCTCCCTTAAAGCCAGCAACCCATCTCCAAATTTCCTTGACCCTGTGACTATCTTCTTTTGTCTTTTGTTTTGTTTTTTTGAGACAGGGTTTCTCTGTATAGCCTTGACAGTCCTGGCTAGCCTCGAACTCACAGAGATCTGCCTGCCTCTGTCTCCCAGAGTGCTGGAAATACAGGCATGCGTCACCATGCCTGGCTTGGGGATATCTTTTTGCGGGGGATGGGGGGGAGAATATCTTCTTTTACATATAAAAACTTTAGGAGCCGAGGTAGAGGCAGACAGATCTCCATGAGTTCAAGGCCAGCCTGGTCTACAAATGAGTCCAGGACAGTCAGGGCTGTTATACAGAGAAACCCTGTCTCAACACCTCCCCCCCAAAAAAAAAAAACCAAAAACAAAACTTTAGGAGTCATCTGCATACAGTTTTGTCATTTTGGTTTGGGTTTTGCTTTTTCAGGACAGGATTTCTCTGTGTACTGGCTACTGTAACAATTTACCCCCTAACTCTGTGTCTATTTGTGGGTGGGGTGGGGTGTGGAGACAAGTTTTCTCTGTGTATCCTTGGCTGTCCTAGACTTGCATTGTAGACCAGGCTGGCCTTGAACTCACATCGATCCGCCTGCCTCTGCCTCCTGAGTGCCTGTATTTATTTTTTTAATTTTTAAAAATTATGTATTTGTGTGCGTGTGTATGTGTCTATGTATGTGCCCAAAGAGGTGATAGAAGTCTGTTCCCTGAAGCTGGAGTTCCAGACAGTTGTGAGCCCCTGAATTTATTTGTTTTTGAGATTGGGTTTCTTTATGTAGCTACGGTTGTCCTGAAACTCACTCTGTAGACCAGGCTGGCCTTGAACTCAGAGATCCGCTTGCCTCTGCCTCCTTAGTGCTGGGATTAAAGGCGTGCACTAACAAACCCAGGCTTGAATTCTTATTTTAAAGACAGTTTCTGGGTTTCCTAGGCTGTCCTTGTTGGACTTGGGATCGCGTCAGCTTTCTGGGTAGCTCGGGTTACAGGCCTGCCCACCAGTCACTGTCTCCCAGTTCTAGATCCTTCATCACAACTGCAAAGTCTCTTCTTCAGCCACATAAGGTATAGTACAAGGTTTAGGATGTGGGTGCTTTTACAGGCCACACTATTCAGCCCACTCAGTGAGGGATCAGGTCTCAGAAATGGCACCCCCTCTTCCTCGCCCTGCCTTCCTTCATCCCAACCTGGGTAAGTAGGGATAGTAAGAGTAGACTTGGTCTGGGTCCTCGTTGGTAAAGTCAAGATAGGGCCTCTCTTTGGGAACTCAAAACTGCCGTTGCTATGGCGATGTTGCACGTGCCTAAGGGGCTAGGCATTTATTCCTCACAGTAATAAGAATGCAGGCTCAGGGCTGGAGAGATGGCTCAGTGGTTAAGAATCCTGTCTGCTCTTCCAAAGGACCCGGATTCAATTCCCAGCACCCACATGGCAGCTCACAACTGTCTATAACTCTAGTTCTAGGTGATCTGACATCCCGACACCAATGCACATAAAATTTTAAAAATACAATATTTAAAAATAAGAGTGCAGGCTCAACTAAATATGATGACCAATCAGGGACCTGAGAGCAGTGTTGCTGTTCCGACTGGAGTCCCTTCATGACTGGTCTCTGGATTTTGGAGGGTGGGGTGGGGTAGAGGTTGCCAGACCCTGGAAGAAGCAGAGGTGAGCAGCAGTCCAAATGCTAAGCCGTCATGTGCAGATGCTCACTGGCTTGTGAAACCTTCTCCTGTCCACATGGTGGAGGGCTGGTACACGCGGAGTAGTTCATGTTTGAACTCAGAGCAGATAATTATGAATACAGTGTAACGCACATTTGAGACACAGTGACAGGACCATGAGTAAATTAAAATGTGGTTAAATTTGAACACAATTAAGAGTAAAGAACAGCTGAGTGTGGTGGCGCAGGCCTTTAATCCCAGCACTCGGGAGGCAGAGGCAGGCAGATCGATGTGAGTTCGAGGCCAGCCTGGTCTACAAAGTGAGTCGAGGACAGCCAAGGCTACACGGAGAGACCCTGTTTCAGAAGGAAAAAAACAGTAAAGAGCAAACCAGGCATGATGATATGGGCCTTCAATCCCATAACTTGGGAGGCAGAGGCAGGCAGATCGCTGTGAGTTCGAGGCTAGCCGGGTCTACAAAATGAGTCCAGGACAGTCAGGGCAAGTGAAGAGGCTGGTGAGATACCCTAATCTCAAATTCAGAGATCCACCTGCCGTTGTCTCCAAAGTGTTGGCATTAAAACAAGTGCCACTAGGCCTGACCTGATATTACTCTTTTTTCTTTCTATTACTATTAATTAATTTATTTATTCACTTTACATCCTGATTGCAGCCCCCACCCTCCTCCCAGTCCCACCCTCACACACACACACACACACCATTCCTCTCTCTCCTTCTCTTCAGAGAAAAGGAGGTCCCACATAGGTACCAACCTACCCTAGCACAGCAAGTGACAGCAAGACTAAGCATTCTCTCCCACTGAGGCCAGACAAGGCAGCCCAGCTATGGGAACGGGATCTAAAGGCAGGCAACAGAGTCAGAGACAGCCCCATCTCCAATTGTTAGGGGACCCACATGATGACCAAGCTGCACATCTGCTACATATGTGTGCAGAACCTATGCCCAGCCCATACATGCTCTTTGGTTGGTGTTTCAGTCTCTGCGAACCCCCATGAGCCCAGGTTAGCTGACTCTGTAGGTTTTCTTGTGGTGTCTTCTAGCTCCCTCAATCCTTCCTCCCACTCTCCCACAGGACTTCCAAGCCCATCTATTATTTGGCTGTGGGTCTCTGCATCTGTTTCCATCAGCTGCCAGATAAAGCCTCTCAGAAGACAATTCTTCTAGGCTTCTGTCTGAAAGCATAGTAGAGTGTCATTAATAGTGTCAAGAATTGGCTCTTTCCCATAGGCTGGGTCTCAATTGGTCAGTCACTGGTTTGATATTCCCTCAATCTCTGGTCCATCTTTATCCCTGCTCATCTTGTAGGCAGAACAAATTTGGGTTGTGGGTGGGTTGGTGTCCCCCTCCCTCTACTGGGAGGCTCACCTAGCTACAGGAAGTAGTCACTTCAGGCTCCATATCGCCCCTACTAGGAGTCTCAGCTAGAGTCATCCCCATAGACTCCTAGGAGCTTCGCCCATACCAAGTCTCCAGCTAGTCCCATAGACACACACACACACACACACACACACACACACACACACACACACCAATTTCTAACCCTCTCTATTTCACCTACTCTCCCCACATCTGATCCCCACCTCCATTCCCCTCCCTATCCCCTCTCCCACCCAGTTCCCTCCCTCCATCCACTCCCAATGTCTATTTTATTCCCCTTCTGAGTGAGATTCAGACATCCTCCCTTGGACCCTCCATGTTACTTAGCTTCTTTGGGTCTGTGGATTGTAGTGTGGTCCTCCTGTACTTTATGGGTAATATCCACTTATAAGTGAGTATATACCATTCGTGTCTTTCTGGGTCTGGGTTCCCTCACTCAGGATGATATTTTCTAGTTCCATCCATTTGCCTGCAAATTTCATGATTTCCTTGTTTTTAATAGCTGAGTAGTATTCCACTGTGTAAATGTACCACAGTGTCTTTATTCTTTTTTTTTTTTTTTTTTGGTTGAGGGACATCTGGGTTGTCTCCAGATTCTGGCTATTATGAATAAAGCTGCTATGACTATAGTTGAGCAAGTGTCCTTGTGGTATGGTGGAGCATCTTTTGGGTATATGCCCAGGGGTGATATAGGTGGGTCTTGAGGTAGAACTATTGCCAGTTTTCTGAGAAATCACCAGATTGATTTCCACAGTAATTGTACAAGTCCGTACTCCCTTCAACAATGGAGGGCGTTCCTCTTTCTCTATCTACATCCTCCACACCGTGTGCTGTCACTTGAGTTTTTGATCTTAGCCATTCTGATGGAATCTCAGAGTCATTTTGATTTGCATTTCCCCGATGACTAAGGACACTGAGCATTTCTTTAAGTGTTTCTCAGCCATTAGAGATTCCTCTGTTGCCAGGCATGGTGGCACACGCCAGTAATCCCTGCACTCGGGAGGCAGAGGCAGGCGGATCGCTGTGAGTTCGAGGCCAGCCTGGTCTACAAAGTGAGTCCAGGATGGCCAAGGCTACACAGAGAAACCCTGTCTCGAAAAACCAAAAAAAAAAAAAAAAAAAAAGAATTTTCTGTTTAGCTCTGTACCCCACATTTTTTGTATCCTACTTCTTGTTTTGTTTTGTTCTTTTATTTTTTCGAGACAGGGTTTCTGTGTGTAGCCTTGGCTCTCCTAGACTCGCTTTGTAGACCAGGCTGGCCTCGAACTCACAACGTTCCGCCTGCCTCTACCTCCCGAGTGCTGTGACTAAAGGCGTGCGCCACCACGCCCAGCTTGTATCCTACTTCTTATTTAGGTTATTTGGTTTGTCAGTGTTTAACTTCTTGAGTTCTTTATATATTGGATATTAATCCTGTGGGTTGTTTTTTGTTTGTTTTTAGTTTTTAGAGATTGTGTGTGTGTGTGTGTGTGTGTGTGTGTGTGTGTGTGTGTGTGTGTGTGTAGCCCTGGTTGTTCTGGAACTCACTCTGTGAACTAGGCTTGCCTGAAATTTCACAGAGACCCACCTGCTGGGATTAAAGGCATTGGCTGCCACCACGCAGCTGTCCAATATTAGCTCCTAACGCCGTCCAAGGCATCATCTCAAAACCTAGCAGCTTAGTGTCCATCATCTCACAGTCTACATGTTTTATCCTCTGGATCAACTCACACAGCGTGGTTCTAACTGGCTTCACAGGTTGCTGTTAAGAACTCCTCAGGAACAGCAGACATTTAAAGACTCCACAGCAGGGGAGGATTCCTGTTCCTGCAGGGCTATCAGCAGAAACCCTCGGTTTCTCTCGCATCAGCCTGCCCACAGGGCTGCCAGTGCATGCTCCCCACAAGCCAGCTGGCTTCCTTCCAAACCAGTGAGCCAAGAGAACAGGGCAGAAGAAAAAAAAAAAAAAAAAAAAAAAACCCCACATTTTAGACTCCATCTTGAAGTCACACTTTACCATTTTCCCAATATATTTCTAGAGATATAAGGCCTGGGCCAGGAGCCGGGTGTAGTGGCGCACCAGAAAAACAAAACAACAACAAAAACAAACAAACAAAAGACCTGAGCCAGGAGCTGGGCATGGTGGCGCACCAGAAAAACAAACAACAAACAAACAAACAAAAAAAACCCCACAAACAACAACAACAAAAAGACCTGGGCCAGGATCTATCTTGCAACCTGGTTGAGTCACTGTGGGCCTGCCATCTGCACCACTGAGTCAACTGGTCACCTATGTCAGCCAGGGCCTGTACGCCATTGTGCAGTAAAGGGTTGACTTAGCAAGCCTGGATTGCTCAAACCCTGCACATTCCAGAGGGATCTGGCCCTTCTTTCCCATGATTCTGGGAGATCATCACTAAACCTTGGAATATCCCGACTGGTGAATCTTGTGTACCTGGTGGTCTACGCCGACAATTTTTTTTTTTTTTTTTTTTTTTTTTTTTTGGTTTTTTCGAGACAGGGTTTCTCTGTGGAACCCTGGCTGTCCTGGACCCACTTTGTAGACCAGGCTGGCCTCGAACTCACAGCGATCCGCCTGCCTCTGCCTCCCGAGTGCTGGGATTAAAGGCATGCGCCACCACGCCCGGCTGTCCGACAATATTATTTATAGCGGGAGCCTTAGGCCACACTGTCAGATCGATCTCTATGGCAACTGGAGCCTAAGCTCATTAAGGGGGCGGGTGCTATATGTTTTTGTTGCTTTTTTTTTTCCAAATAAAAACTCCGGATGTGGCCAAGGCTAGGGTGAGGTTCTCTTGTTTGGCAACAGTGACATAAACTTTTCCTGGGAAAGGAACAAATGTCTGTGCACCCCAGACATAGCCACCATGCCCGGCCTCAATGTCTTTTTATTTATTTATTTATTGAAGGTTTATTTAATTTAAAGTGTGTTTGGGGGCGGTGTCTGTGTGTCTATGTATTCAGGTGCTGCCACACAGGTGAATTGGGTCCTCTTGAAAAAAGCAGCGCGCCGGGAGTGGTGGCACAAGCCTGTAATCCCAGCACCTGGGAGGCAGAGGCAGGTGGATCTCTGTGAGTTCAGGGCCACCCTGGTCTACAAAGCAAGTCTAGGACAGCCAAGGCTACACAGAGAAACCCTGTCTCGAAAAACCAAAAAAGAAGAAGATGGAGGGGGAGGAGGAATAAAGAGAAAGAAAGAAAGAAAGAAAGAAAGAAAGAAAGAAAGAAAGAAAGAAAGAAAGAAAATAGCAGCAAGAGGGGCTGGAGAGATGGCTCAGTAATTAAGAGCACTGGCTGCTCTTCTGGGAACTCTTTTGGTTCCCAGCACCCATGACAACTGCCTGTGAACCCAGCTCCAGGGAATCCAACACCCTCTTCTGGCCTCTGTAGGCACCCATACACATGTGGTACACACATACACATAAATTAAAGTCTTAAACTGTTAAAAAAAAAAAAAGAGACACCAAATAGTAGCCAGACTCTGAGATCCCCTTCCTAGAGGTCTAAGAGAAAAGTAACGTAAGAATACGCACGGGCCCAGCATACTTCCTCTGTGTTCCGTGCTGCTACCGGCTGCCATGGGCAAGGAAGTCCGTTTGCAGTGGTATCTATGACTGCAGACTCATAACTGAGAATGAGAGACATTGAAGGCTCCTGTGACAACCTTTCCTTCCACCTCACCTGCAAGAAGACAAAACAAGAAAGAGAGAGAGAAAGAAAGGAAGAAAGAAGAGAGAGAAAAGGAAACAGTCTGGACAGGAAACCGTTCAAGAGAGTCCTTAAAAGCTGTGATAAGCCGGGCGTGGTGGCGCACGCCTTTAGTCGCAGCACTCGGGAGGCAGAGGCAGGCGGGTCGCTGTGAGTTCGAGGCCAGCCTGGTCTACAAAGTGAGTCCAGGACAACCAAGGCTACACAGAGAAACCCTGTCTCGAAAAACCAAAAAAAAAAAAAAAAAGCTGTGATAAGAGGCCAGAGATAATGGCTCAGCAGTTAGAAGCACTGGCTGCTCTTCCAGAGGACCCACCCAACGTCAATTCCCAGCACCCGCAAGGCAGCTCACAACTGTCTGTAACTCCAGTTCCGGCGAATCCGACACCATCACATAGACATACACACAGGCAAAAACACCAATACACATAAAACAAATGAATACATAAATAAATCTTTTCTTTTTTTTTACTTTTGAACATTGTGATAAAGATGCTGACTTAAAGCTCTGCCCAATTGGTGGCTTCTTGGGGCAGGGGTGGGAAAGAACTCAGCTATCTTTAAGGGGCTGGCCTGTGAGTATATGGGCAACACAATGGATTTGGTGGGTTTTTTTTTCCCTTCCTTTTTGGGGGTGGAGTGGGGGAGAGGACAAGGGTGTAAGGGTGGACCTGGAAGGAATAGAAAATAAGTAGGATTGGGATGCATTGTATAAAATTCCAAAATAGTCAATAAAAATATTGAGATTTTTTTGAGCCGGGCGTGGTGGCACACGCCTTTAATCCCAGCACTCGGG